>NC_133332.1:290473997-290828997 GCF_042186555.1 Aquarana catesbeiana
AAATAGTCCTTGATATTAAAGCAGAATCGTCATTGCTTTCCAAATAAACAATATGAAAAGTTTTAACTGCATATTTACTTGCTTTGCTATTAAACTACAAATGCTCTTTTGTAGTTGTATTTAGCGATTGATTGGAGTCCACCTGCATGCATGTAAAATGCCACATGATTTTTTGAAACAAATACAAGTTTAAATGTAGGTTTAACGCGGAAGTTTAGCCACAAAAAAAAATTCTCTATATCTTTATTGAGCTAACGTACCTGGAGTGATGAATCTCCCACCACATGCAGGCATCTGCATCCTGTAGAACTTCACTGCAGGGATGCCCTGCTCTCTTCCTGTATCTGAACGTCAAGCACTGCAGAAGTTAACCGCATTGGGTCTTCTACAAAATTGTTGTAAAAAAGTTCTGAATGAGAACCCGCGCCCCCTCTTTCCTCCTTCATTAAGAAGATTTCTTTCATTGATTACTCTGTCTGTAATTCAATCTATGAATGGGGAGAGAATCCTCTGAATCGTTAAACTCTCCCCCATTTACAGAACACGTTACAGACAATGAAAGCAACAAAATAATGTTTCTCAATGGAAAAGGAGGGGGCAGGTACGCATCAGGATCTTCTTCATCGCAGCTTCACAGAAGATCCAAAGCTATTAATCCCCACAGTGCCAGCTATTCAGAGACAGGAAGAGGATGGGGCATCCCTGCAGTGAAGATTTCTACAGGATCCAGCTGCCTGCATCACGTGAGACATCCTACACTTAAAGTGGAGGGCCACCCTGAAAAAAAAAATTTCACCAAAAATCCTAAAAAAGGAAAAAAAAAAAATGTGAAATTTTTTTTTTTTTTTAAACTTACCTGAACCCTTGTTGCTAGGCAGTCTTCCTAATCTGCCTGTTACTATTCTGCGGCGTGTTCTACTCCTAGCTGAGCGGCCCCGTTGCCTTCTGGGAACTGTGTGTGTTCCCAGAAAACCACGGGCCGTTCACAGATCGCCGCGCCACTTGCCTGTGCACAGTAGGAAACCGGCAGTGAAGCCGCAAGGCTCCACTGCCTGTTTCCCTTACCTAGGATGGCGGTGCCGGGACCCGAGAGCCGAGGGATGGGTCGGCCTCGGGCGGTCGACATCGTGGGCACCCAGGACAGGTAAGTGCTTATATAAAGTCAGCAGCTACAGTGTTTGTAGCTGCTGACTTTTAAATGTTTTTTTTCAGGGATGGAATCCCGCTTTAACTCAAAGATTGACCACCTAGACCCCAATTAATTACTTAATGGTAGTGTTTTGGTTTTCTTTTTTTCCTCTGGGTGGAACTGGATGGAATTCTCTTTTTTCAGCCAGATTAACTATGTAACTGTGTAAAAAGAAATGGAAAGAATATAGCACAACTACTAGAGAAGGCATTTCAACAAAACTCAGTGATAATACAAAAGTGAATTATCCAAAGATGCAAGCACGAGGCCAATGGTAATATTGCAACAATTACAAAGACTTGCAGCTTAGGTGGGACTAATTGTCCTTTGAACAACAAAAACCAGACTCTCCACAAGGCTGAGCTTTATGGTGCAGTCTAGAAAATACTGGAGGAGAGTCTCTACAGCAGGGGTCTAAAACTCAGATTACCTGAGGGCCACTGGACAAGTTTTCATATCCCATGGGGCCGCATGTATACATCTTTAATTTTAAATAAAATAATATTTTTTATTATTATTATAATTACTCTTATTTTTTTTTTTTATGTAATCTTTATTTCGTTTTGAACATAGAAAACAAAACAAAAATTGGTATAGCAAATATAGACATTAAGTTATAACATGTTTCAAAACAGGTTCCAAAGTTCGTCTGCAGAACTTACCCAATAGCATATAATAGTATGCAAGCATAACAAAACATCATATAAAAAACATCATATAAGGGTATTGGTCAAGGCCCAAATACCCAAAGACACAGCGGAACCCATGCTAAAGGCGTACCTGATAACCATGTGGACCAGGTGCCCTCCAGAGAGAGGGGGCCAATCTAGTCCTATCAATATGTGAGAAACAAACAATGGGCCGCATGGCATGAACACTACTCGGGGGGGGTTTGCCTTGGGACACGCCGCACGGTCAGCCCGGTCCGGGACACCAAGGCGACGACACCAAGATACACTGTGACACCCCGGGCCCCCAGGGAGATATCGGGGGGAATATGAGACGCATTTAGATACCTTGAAGTCTACGAAACCACTTACACCGGCATATACCATTGGGTAAAAAAAAGAAAAGGATATTCAACATAGAATCGGGTAGGTAACCCAAAATTGGGGTATGCTAGTTTCAACAAGGCCACATCAAGGTTGGAGGGAACAAAGGCCGTGGCTGCAGTGTGTTCACGCCAGGCTGCACGGGTAGTATGGAAGCATTCCAGAGTACCCTTACAGGTGGATAGCCACTCCTCTGCCACCATGATCTCATTCACCTTCCTGGTCCATTCCTCACAACCAGGTACCTCAGTTTGCTCCCAATATATTGGTATTAAACGTTTAGCAGCATTTAGGAGATGTGGCCAAGCGCACCTCCTTATAGTGACTGAGCAGAACCGGAGGCACATGGAGGAGGAAATCGACCAGAGATTGCGGAAATCCTGACTATGGATATACCTCTATCTGGGTCTTGATAGCTTTCCAGGTCCGAGACCGAGGAATAAATACATGGCAAAACAACAGGAACACGGTACCAACGTGTTAAAATCTTGTAATTATTTCCCTGAGTCCTAGACTCTGTAGAGCTAGTGTGGGTCAGACGATATAAGCGAGTTAGCTGATCTACAGAGAACTCGCAATCTAAGTCACGTTCCCACTCACAAATAAAGACAGACTTAACTGCGGGAAAGACTAGAGTAAGCAGTTTGTATCACTCTGAGATCATATGAGGTACTGGTTCATCTGCAACGTACAGACATTGAAACTGGGTAAGTGCAGTCACCGCCCGTGACGAACACCTGCAGGTCGAGAAAAAGTGATGGAGGCTTTGCCATCCGAAGCCCACAGCCCAAAAAAGCAGTGTGTTCTCCCGACAAAAACCAAGGAAAACCTCCCAATGGCGCTAACGGTGATACAGAGGCTGCCAATTGATAATTCTCTGAAGGACCACCACTCTATAATATTGTTTAATGTCAAGTATCCCCAGGCCACCCATCAGCTTAGAACGCTTCAACACCGCATGGCTATTCAAGGCCTCTGGCCCGACCAGACAAACGCAGCAAACATACTTGTTAGATGGGTAAAAAATCCTTTAGGTAAGGACACAGGCACCTTCTGTAAAAAAAAAAAAGGATCCTAGGGAGAACGTTCATCCTAATAATATCGGTGCGCCCCATCCAGGTGAAAGCAGTCTTGCCCCAGGCCTGTAATTCCCTGCGAATAGAACCTAGCAAGGGAGCGAAATTTTGTGCGTATAGCGTCTATCTGGTCAGTAAGTCTGATGCCCAAGTAATTCAGGAAAGAGTTTGCCCAGGTAAATGGAAAGGCCTGTTGTAAATTGGTGGCCAAGGTGGAGGGTAGTGTAATAGGCAGTATCTCAGACTTTGTATAATTAATCTTGAAATTGGACACCGTTCCAAAAAGCTGCAATTTCTTAATCAGGTTTGGCAATGAGACAAGGGGGTCCATGAGATGGAATAGAATATCATTGGCATATGCCGAAAGCTTATGCTCCATAGTGCCTATCATCAACCCCTTAATATTCGGGTTATTCGTAACGACCCTAAGAAATGGTTCCACCGCCAGGATGAAGAGGAGGGGTGAAAGCGGACATCCCTGTCTCGTGCCATTCCCGATTGGGAGAGCCTACCATTGAACCACACCTGAGTTCTGGGAGAGGTGTACAGTGCCGAGATCCATTGCATCATATGTGGGCCTTGACCTAGATGTTCCAACACCATAGTAAGGTACAGCCAGTCCACCCGGTCGAACGCTTTCTCGGTGTCAGTGGATAGGATGAGTTAGCATAAAGGGGTTTGATGGGTACACAACCGGTGAATTAACTGGATGGCCCTGAGCGAGTTGTCTCTAGCCACTCTACCTGTTATAAAGCCTGTCTGATCTGGGTGTATCACCGATGGGAGAAGACACTTCAACCCGTTCACAATGATTTTTGCAAAGATTTTCAAGTCTTTATTCAGCAGAGAGATTGGACAGTAACTCTGAGGAAGGGTGTGGTCCTTACTATCTTTTGGAAGTACTGTAATATGGGCCAGTAATGCCTCTGGAGGAATCAGAGTACCATTTGCAATCGAGTTGAAGTATCTGCACATCGGGGTCAGTAGAAGTGATAAAAATGTAGCGTAATAGGCCTTAGTGTATCAGGACCAGGGCTTTTACCATTAGGCAGAGATTTGCCTGTAGCTTCTACCGCCGTAGAGGTGATGGGAGACTCTAAGGCTGCCTGCTGTTCCTCTCTTAATGATGGCAATCTTGCAGAAGCCAAGTAGTCGCGGATGTGCGCCAACTTAGAAGCTCATTCCTCCGAAGAGAGAGAGGCTACAAATCAGCGTAATAATCTCGGAACAGCGAGGCAATCCTGACAAAATCTCCTGCAGGGGCTCGAAGTTTGTGTTCATAGGTCATGGCCCTTCATTTCAGGAGAGCCCTAGCCAACATTCCACCACACTTATTGCCATGCTCATAGTATTTATTGGCTAAGTAGCATAGTTGTCTGTGGACCCATCTATCTAGGAGGCGGGAAAGCTTGTCTCTAAGGTCTGTGAGTGTTTGAAGGTCCTCAGGTGTCCCATTCCGTTTGTGCCTAAGTTCAGCCTGCTATAAAACAGTCAGTACCCTGTTAAAATTGGCTTGCCTTTCTTTCTTAAGCTTAGTGCCTTAGCTGTCAGCAAGGTGCGTTTGCATTGCTTTCTTGAAGTGCTTGAGAAAAGCATAAGAATGAATAGGGCGGTGGTGGGATGTGTCTAGTAAAGGGTCTGGGCCGACGTTAAAATCACCTCCCAGTATTTAGGTGCCCTCCTGAAAGGACGCTAGGCGATCAAGCACTGAGTCTGAATGAAAGTTTGGTTTGTATTCGGTGCATACAACGTTGCAAACGTTAATTTCTGTTGTGCGATAGTGCCTTTGAAGCGGGGGTCCACCCACACCGCCAAAAAAAAAAAATATTAAAAGCCAGCAGCTACAAATACAGCTGCTGACTTTTAATACATGGCCACTTACCTGTCCCAGGGTCCAGCGATGTCGGCAGGCTACGCCGAGAACCCGATCGGTTCTCGGCAGCTGCCGCTGCCATCCGAGGTGAGGGAATTAGGAAGTGAAGCGTTGCGGCTTCACTTCCCGGTTCCCTACTGCGCATGCGTGAGTCGCGCTGCGCGTCCCAAGTGGTCCCCGCTCTCTCCTGGGAGCTGTGTGTTTCCCAGGAGACAGCGCGGTGGGGACGGGAAGAGGCGTAGAGTCCCATGGGAGTCTATGCCGGAAGTGGGTGCAAATACCTGTCTTAGACAGGTATCTGCACCCCCCTCCCCCCTGAAAGGTGCCAAATGTGACACCGGAGGGGGGGATGGTTCCGAAAAGCGGAAGTTCCATTTTTGTGTGGAACTCCGCTTTAACAAGGACATATCTACAGGGCGAATCTGTGAGATGTTCAAGGGGCTAAAATGGGCAGGATTTGTGAATGGCTATAGCCGTACCCCATGATTTAAGAATAGGGGAAGAGCTAAGATACCAATGAGGGAAAAGATGGGTAGGAAGTTTGGGCGTAGAATCATGAGTAAAATGGTTTTCCTGCAAAAGAGTACCTGGACCCCCAATCTTTTCATCCCTAGCCACAGTTTGCTCCACTTATGAGGAGAGCAGAGACCCGAACATTGTAAGAGATTACCCTAAAAGTACCCATGGTAAACAGATGTAGCGGACAGGTAGCGTGTGAGTACCAGCGTGTGAGGGTATCGTACAAAATGCATCCTGAGAAAGGAGAAAACAGATAAACATGTCAACGACAAACGAAGCCCAAGTCCAATAACGGAGCCAGCTGAAGGCCTGGACCAGGAACCCCTCCCTCGGAGAGGGAGCCCCTAGGCCGAGTCCCGGTGACCCCTGAGGGGCAATCACCTTGATAGGTGAGGCTTATGTGGGAAATGTGAACCAGTACAAAGGTTGTATAGGAACTCGCCCTCCACTCACACCCATAGAGAAGTGTAACATCAAACAAGGGTGGTAAATTTTCAATATTGGAGCCACACCCTGGGTACGTGGCAATATAAGCAGTGCACTAAGAGTCATGAAACAGGGGTACCGTATGTGGGACCCCTGCATACATATGGGAATACCATTGCCACGGACCCAGTGCTTGGACTGGCTCCATACATACTTCACCAAGGCTTCAAGAACTAAAATATGAAACATATAGCCAAAAGCGAACCAGGTCAGGATGGAAAGGAATCAGCAAAAATCCATAAGAAAGATAGGTCAGTCTTTTGCAGAGGGTGTCCCCGGAGTAGAGCCGGCTGAATGCCTCCTCTGGCCTTGGGATCGACCCTTAGATCTTGCAGGCAGCCAAGGTTGTGGGAGAGAAGGCACCGGAATGTCTTGATTGTAGTGTCAATCAGGAAAATTAACCGGTTCCAAGCCCAGTGAGGAGAAGAAGCGCGGGAGGTCATCTTTGCTTCTCAAGGAGAGTTGCTGGCCATCTTTGGTAACTTGTAGGCTAAAGGGGAATCCCCACTTGTAGGTCAGTCCTGCAGTTTGTAGAGCTGCAAGTAGGGGGGGCGTAGTGCCCTGCGTTGCATCAGAGTGCGTTGCGATAAATCCTGGTAAAAGGACAGGTGAGCTCCATCAAAATCATAGCATGGTTTCTTGCGCATCCTTTGCACGATGCAATCTTTCAGCGTATATTTGTGGAACTTGTATATAACATCCCTAGGGTGTCCATGTCTTCTGAAGGAGGGCGTAGTGCCCTATGAGCCCTATCAATATCAATTAGCAGAGATGGCAGTTGCGCTTTAACTCACACTGAGTGCCGGCACCGCGAGGAAAACAGTTTCGTGGTTGGCATCTGCTGCCAGAGGTGCAGACCACAATGCTCCTGCACCGGATCACCGGGGATTAAAAGTTAGTCCTCACTGGATCCCCAGAGACCTCTTTTATTTTTAATCTATTTCCGGTTCGGCAATAGATTAAATAAAAAAACTAAACTGCCGGTGCGCTGGCTTTCATCCAGCCCGCATTCTGTGGCTCACCAGGAAATGTATCAGTATCCTGGTGGACTAGTCCTGCAGGCCGTTTCTAACTATCTCATCTAGTAATGTAATAAAGGGGCACCACCTACTATGTTAAATGGAAATATGCTATGCGGAATATATATAGGACTTTTTGGCAGAGCTATGCGTGGAGTATAGAAGGATCATAACAAACATTTCTAGATATATAGGAACACTAGTGTTAAAGGGGAAGTTCCCCTTAATGTACCCCCTTCGTCTTTTTTTTTTTTTTGGGGGGGGGTACGGGTATCTAGCTTTGGTAGATACCCGCTCCCACTTCTGGTCGTATTGCCTAGGCAATTCCATCAGAACTTTGGGATTATGCGGGATTATTCACACAGTGCAGTGGGATGCCGGATCTGAACCTGCAAGGATTTGCAGCCAGCTTCACACACTAAACATGCCGACAACTGGGCCCTGAAGACCTTTATAGAACCGGCCCAGATGAGGATGGTGATGGATCTCTTAACGGGTAAGTGTCCTTTTTTTTTTTAAAAGTCAGCACCTACAGTATTTTGTAGCTGCTGTGTCACGTACCTGATGGTAGAGCCCGATATGCTGGGAAACGGCCTCTTTTACTCCTCTGACTCAGGCCCCCTGATAGAGCAGACAGGAGTCGCACGAGTGCCTGACAGGTCGCAGACCGTGGGACTGGAAACAGCGGCAGGTGGCACGGTGATTCAGCAGGATTCTCCAGCTAGTAGAGGATGCAGGTTAGGCAGGCCGGGTCATGCACTGGCGGGTACGTCAGGAGTAGGTGCGGAGGCAAAGGCGTAGTCAGGACACAGGCCGGGTTGGTAACGGGCTGGCAGTGAGGTAGTAGAAGGAGCAGGCAGATGCGGTGATCAGAACAAGCCGGGTCAGATGCAGGCAGCAGACAACAGAGTCGGAGGCAAGCCGGGACGGATAAAAGGAACGGATATCAGATGCAAGCAAACAGGAACACACAGGAACGCTGTAGAACGGACAGCACTGGGTGAAAGCACAGACTGAGTTTAAATAGCCTGTTGGGCGCCAAAAGCTGTCACGGGTGCGCGCGTGTGTCGGCGAACTGGCATTCTAACTGAACAAACAGACTGTCCTAGATTCCCATCTTGAGTACTGGCATGCCCTTTTTAGCCATGCTCGCGCATATGCGTGCACGGGTGCACGCAGATGCACCGGAGGTGTTCTGACAGAGGTCACAGGTCGTCTTCTCCGGCCGCCATCTTGGGTACTGGCTGGCCTTTCCTGACATGCTGGCATTTGACTTTTTTTCAGAGTTAACAACCACTTTAAATAGCCAAGGAAAGGGCAACTCAAAATCATCCCAGGTATATCAGTGTCTTGGGACGAGCGTGGGAGTCCAAACCAAGAGGGCACTCCTACAAAGTAATCAAGTGTTTACAAACAGTCAATGTAATTATAGAGTAGACCTACAAGCATAAACATAGCAGAAACCATATGATTGTATTCATTACTCATCTAAAGGAATATGTGCACTACTACATATAACCTGCTGTGCACACACTACCAGTTCAAGTAGAGCTTCAAACAGTCATCTAAAGACACGACTGTATAACATTTAGACTGGGGATATCCATAGGTCTGTAAACAGGCCTGTCACGGCCTGTTTTACAGCCAGTACCAATTCTTCTAATAAGTTAAGTTTTTACATAAATCTTTAAAATACTTTACATTGTAACCTACTGTATATAGACAAGACCAATCCATTTTTATGATACCATATGTTTTAGGTTGCCTGTAGTGTCTTTTTGTCTACTGGATAGAAGGTCAGAAGGGAAGCATGTCCTCCATAATCATAGCTTTTATTGGAAAATGCTTTAGTTGTAATTGGACTGTATATTTTGTCAGTGTGTACTGGGATTGTCGCCCCCAGTAGTTTACCTAGTCTTCCTGGAGTAGTACTTTGTCATCTTATCCCAAAAAGTGTATGTCCATCTGCAACTGTGATTACGAGGTGAAGAACTGACATCATCCACCAAATGGGCAATCTCCTATTTCATCTTTTGCTGAATGATGTTTTTATTCTTTTTTTTTTTCCCAGGGTCAAAAGGGTGATCCTGGCATCTCTCCAGGAAAAGCTCCATATGGATTAAAGGTATCCTGATCAGTTTGTGTCTTTTCCTTTCCTTATAATCTTCACTTGATGTCATGTCCTCTTAATGCCAACCTAAGGAAACCCCTACCACATTTATACAAAAAAGAATCATAGCAATAATACTACTAAAATGTGTTATGAATTAGAAGAAATTAACTCCTTCTGCAAAATCTTTGTTTTGACTGCCATTTTTTTTACATGTTTTGTTGTCCAGGGTTTTGCAGGATTATAACGTTTTAAAAGAAGAACCTCCCATTCACTTTGACAGCTGTTTATGGTGTAACTGACTAAAGCCGGCCATAGACGGATCGCAACTTGGCCAGTTCAGCAGGAACCAGCTGAATTTTTATCCGTCTATGGGCAGGCCAGGTTGTACTGAAGTCGATCTATCGATCCAACAACCATCTTGTCGGGTTTTATAGCCCCCAGCAATGGTCATTGTATTCTGCTGTTGGGAAAGGCTTCCCGCCGGCAGAACATAGCGCTACAAGAGGGATTCCTCTAGCAACACTAACTGTTTTGATGGGGAAATCAAGTAGATTTCTTTCTTTCAGCCTGTGGTTGAAGGAAAGAAAATTGCATAATGTATGGTCTGCTTAAGCACACACAAAATCACAATGTTTAGTGGAGAATTCTGTTCATGACACCAAAGAAATCATTCAAGGCTTGAACCTGTTTTAAGAGATAACTTATACTGAACTGTTATATTCCCCTACAAATCTTTAGTTGTAGATATTTCTTAAATCTGTCTTATGACATCCATTGACGTCTTAACAGTACTGTTATTAGTTGATTTACGTAATGTTACTGGTTGGAAATAAATAGATGACATAATTCTTATGTTGGTAACAATGGACACTGTTCTGCCAAGGACTTCCTGGGGGACACATAAAGCCAGCATGGACCGGGGCTGTTGGCACCATCTATCACACTAAAGGCCTGCGGTTTTGACTGGCATAGCTTTAATACAAAGCAGTCAAGGGTGACTACTGAATCTGTCTGTCTCCTGATAAATTGGCAGTCAGGAATGTACTCATTGTTCCTTTTTCTCCAGGGAGACCCTGGTTTGGCTGGTCTGACAGGCCTTCCTGGGCCTCTTGGTCGAAAGGTAAGTCTCCTACTCGTATTGGAAATTGAAGATAGCAAAGGTGAGTTAACAGAATTTAAGTATACTAGTGAAGAGAGGCAATAGGGTGACTGTGAGCATTCTAATTTCTAAATAAAGAACAGTGGGCAGTGATACAGGGGGCTCTGCCTTCTCTAAGTTGTTTGACAAAGACCTAGTACTCATCAGGCGAGGGTATGATTCTCTATCTCCAAAGAAAAGTGAGAGGCCATTAAATCATTAGTTGTGCAGATATTTTCTAGCATATTTAAAAATATTCTATAGGTAAAAAAAGCACTTTGACTCTTAAAAACATTTATTATTGCACTACTGTTAACATCTATAGCCTAATTGTCCCAAATATTAATGAATCAAAACACCTGGTAGATATAAATCATATTTTAATCGTACAGTACAAGAAACAGGCTGGTGTTCATGGACCCTGGTTTATAGACTACTACATTCAGGTAGTTCATCAAGCAAATATACTTTTTATTACATAGAACTATCAGAAATAGATGATCCTGTAAGCCTTTTGTAATTCACTACTGGGAAGGGGAAGGGTAATACTGCTGTGCACGGTGCTGTCAGTGAACCGTTTACAGGCACTTTCCAGAGGAGAGAGCAGAGTGATGACCACCTCAGTGCATTGCTCCTTGTTCATTATCCAGTCAAAAGCTGGAGGTAGAATGGTGACCAGGCTGCATTGCTTAACTGAAAGCAAGGTCACAAACCTGACTTTACCATCTGGGTGGCAAAATTGAATGAGCACAATTTTAAAATATTTTGGCAGATAAAACCGCTAAAGCATTTCAACTCTGTATGTAGCTATTTGCCTGGAGTACAGCATTAAGCCTTTAATGGCAACCCTGAGCTGGCCCCATAAATACAAGCAGTGCTTATAAGAGTTGCTTGTGAGGGTTGTAATCTATTTCTATGAACTGGCCCAATCTTCTTCTTTTTTTTTTTTTTTTTTTTTTTTTTTTACTATGGAGCATAGGAAATAATTAAAGTACTATGTGGGTGTGAATTTTGATGATCTCAGCTGGAATTAGAAGCCAGACTCATTGAAGGCTTAAGTTTTATTTCCTTGCAGACTGGCCTGGGCACTTTACATACCAGGGTGCTCTGATAAGTAGATAGTGATCAGCTGCTGTGCCATTCCTTGTGCTTCACTATTGGCTCATCATTGCAGTGACTGTCCTCCCATTCCCATCAGGAAGCAATGGGAGGAAGGTGAGTCAAAGCTGATAACCACTTCAGAAGGTCACTGTTTGCATATCAGAACTCCCTGGTATATAGGGTTCCCGGGGCAGCCTGCAGTCAAAGGAACATCTAAAGGTCTCTGTTTAAACTGTGTGGGTTTCTTAATTCTTACTACAGGTTCAATTTAAACTTTCCCTTGACTGAGGCTGGTTGAGTGTGCAGTCAGGATCTGCCCACCTTCAAGCTTGTAAGTTCAGGTTGGAGGCATGGTAGGAAACGTTACAATGCGCTGGGATATCAGAGAGGAATGCACATATTCGCCAGCACACCATGGATGCAGTGTTTTAGTGCAGCGTTTTAGAGCCACACATGACCCTTTCATCAGGCATGACTGACGAAGGGGTCCTACATGGCTCTGAAACGTTGCACTTTGTCCACTGTGACATGATCATTCTGCAGTAAAGGTTTTGGATGGTACTTGATGATCCGCAGTGTGCTGACGAATATGTGCATTGATCTGTGATGTCTCCAGGTTCAACTGGTTGTTGCTGCAGCACCCCCCACTCCTGTGCCTTATCCAGGAAAGTGTAGATGGGAATATGGTATCTTTAGGACAGGTTATCTAATCTCCTTATACAGGTGTTCTTTGGCCAGCTGAACTTCCCACTGATATGGGATTGTTACTCGCTCCAGCCAAAAACAGCTTATGCTGATGGGTACAAATGTAAGAAAGATATTTTGTTGAAAAAAAACATACATGCTTTGTCCATCTTTTCCAAATTTCTCCAAATGAAGGAGACTATTTTTAGTTTGCAGTGTAAACTGATTGGCACGCTATTTTGTTTATAAGCATCAGGCTAAAGATTTCGTGACATGCAAGGACTTATTTTTAATGATTTGTAGCAGTTTTTTTTTTTTTTTTTTTATTTCATAAATCTTTAAGAAAATGATGTGCCTAGCTCTGCAAAAAGAATATGCCAGCCATCACGGGATATCATTTAAAGTGTACCTGTCACTACAATTCACACTTGACATGAACCAATAGAGGGACATTTCGCATTCCCATGTGGCATTGATAGTTTGTTTAAAAAGTACCCTTTTTACCCCTTAAGTGTCCTAAAGTGTAGGCAGGGGATAATGCTAGTCTTGAGATGTAGGTACCTCTGCCCAAACAGTGTATCAGGTCCAGTGCCTCCCTTTAGTCTACAATGCAGTTAGACTATACCGCCTGGTCCAGGATTTGCCTCCCCCCTGACTGGACAATTCAGAAGCAGCACACTTTTATGGTCTTCACTCTGCCCTCTTGTACTGCAAGCATGTTAAAGTGATTGTAAAGGCTCGTTTATTTTTTTAAAATAACAAACACATCATACTTAGCTTGTTTTGCACCTCGTGGCCCCGAACATCCTCTTCTGGGGTCCCCCGGTGGCTCTCGCTGCTCCTCCCTGCATCAGTTAACACCCTAGGAGAAGCGCTCTCCCGAGGGGGTTACCTTGCGGGTGCGCTCCCGAGTCCAGCATTTGTGTCCACAGACATGAATGCTGGACTCAGCCCCGCCCCCCGCGTCATTGGATTGGATTGACAGCAGTGGGAGCCAATGGCTGCGCTGCTATCAATCTATCCAATCAAGAGCCGGGACCCCGTGGAGAGAGGGATAGCGCGCCTCCGCCGAGGAGATGAAGGGGCTCAGCTAAGTAAAACGAGGGGGGGTGGGGGGGCTGGTGACTGCCAGGTGTTTTTTTCACCTTAATGTATAGGATGTATTAAGGTGAAAAAAACATGAGGGTTTACAACCCCTTTTAATTGTTAAGACTGACAGCACTGTGGAAGCCATGAGAGAGGTGATTGGCCTTCCCTTTCCCGGTCTGAGTGTTGCTGGGCAGGGATTATATGAGGCTGAGGCATACTTGGGTACATAAGCTGGTCCTATGTAAAAATAGATTTTATATCAAGTTCATGAATAGGGATTGAGCACTTCTCTTGGATTTTATGTAAGGGGAATATTATACTTTATATAGGTTTTCTGAATATTACCGTAAAATAAAAAAAAATCACTTTATTGCCTATTAATGCAATATTCCATTTTTTTTTTTAAGGGACAAAAGGGTCATCCCGGACCTCAAGGTCATCCTGGTGAACCGGTAAGATGATCTGACCCCTCTAAAAAGCCACATGTTTATTGTCTGTGTGCTTTTAAACATTTACCAAACATTTACCAAAAATATTTTGAGAATGAATGAAGTTACTATACAAATAAAGTTGATTAGCAGCGCATTGAATTAATTGTACAAATAATTCATTAACAAATCATTGTCTATGTGAAATGATCATTTTGATTGCAAAGCACAAAGCAGGTTTCTAAGATAACCAGTGTGTGCTGTGCTTGCCTTTATGACATTTTCCCATTATTTCCTAATCTTCATCTTGTCTGTCCTTCTATCCCTCATCTTCCTTCTGTCTCTTGTCTCACTCTGCCTGGCCTTCTCTGCCTTTTGCTTTCTGCTCAAGTCTCTGAATCTTTATCTCTCTCTTTTCCCATTCCCTTCTTTTCTCGGTCACCTTCCTATCTTTCACTAATCCCCCCTTTCGCTCTCTGTTTTCTCTTTCTTATTCTGTTTTCCTTTCATTCTTCCTTATTTCTCTTTGTTCTTCTCTTTCATTATTCTCTTTCCTACATATTTTTATTTTTCTGTCCCTCCTTCATTCTCTCTCTATCTTCCCTTTTTCTTTAAATCTTCCCTAATCTTATTTGCTGCCTTCCTTTCCTTATGTTCCATCATTCTCTTCTTTTAGGTTTAACTCTCTTTCTGTCCCTTCTACTCCGTCTTCCTCTGCTGTTTCCATCTGTCTGTGTCCCTACCTCTTTCTGTCTTTATATTTTTTTATCTCTGTCTCTTCCTCATTCTTTCCTGTCTGTATCTCTGTTTCTCCTTTTTTTTCTCCCGGTATACCGCCTCTGCAGGCTAAACAAAGTGGATGATTTAAATCCCAGACTACTGAGAATAAAACTCCTAAATCACATTATTTACAACTAAATTAAATGAACAGGTTGCTGAAAATGTTCATCTCCCCATCTTTGTGTCTCTCTCTCTCTCTCTCTCTCTCTCTCTCTCTCTCTGTCTTACCCCATCTTTGTCCTACATTCCCTCGCTCTCTTTCTGTTTCTCTCACTTTCTCTCTATCTCTCCATTCTCCCTTTCACTCCCTCTCTCTTCTCCCACCTCCTCTCTCATCCTCTCTATCCCTATCGTTTTCTCTCTCCATTCTTCTCCCCTTCGCCCCCTTTCCCTCGCTTCCTCTTTCTGTCTTTCCCTCTCACTCATTATTAAAGCTGCTTCTTCATTTGCAGGAATCTTTCTGGCCTGTCTCTGGAGTCCTCTGAAAATGACAGCCAGAAATACTTTTACATTTATACAAAATAAATGTGTGTTTTAACATGACGTTAGTGGAAATTGCCAGCTCCCAATTTTTGTGCCTAATCCGCATATTAACCCCTACATTCCTACCAACCATTGACAGGATTAATGTTCACACTATAACCTTCTTGTTCCTCGACCTTCCTCCCCCCTTCCTGCATGTTTGGATAAGTTGGTCTGCACAGGGATGGAAATGAATAGTAAGGTTGTTTCAAGAGAGACCATTGACTCTTGAAAGCGTTTTGGCAGAGAGCAACTGCTTCAAACCATTCCATGTGTTCTAGATAAAGATTTCCCTGACACCTTAAAGGAACTCCTCTTATTTTAGCATTTGTTTAGGGTGACAGATACAGATCTTGTTTCGTGCCGTCTTGAGTTTGGATATTTGAATTCATTGCTAGCTGTAGCTAAGGGGGCACAGGAAGCAGGAGTGAGGATTTAATGTGCTGCCTCTTCTTCTCTTGCAGGGAGAGCATGGACCGGATGGAAGCCCGGGGGCCAAAGGTTATCCTGGCAGGCAGGTGCAGTAAATCTTACCATGCTGCAGTGCAGGTTAAAACTCTGTGCAGCAAGTTTAAGGGCTAGACAACCTTGCTCACCTGATAGTTTCTTTAGGCAGTTTTGCATTGCTGTTTGTATAGAATGAAAGGTCTTTTATTATAAATGACTGGGTAATGCAAACAGAGAAGCGTTGCAGTATTGCACATTATGTTTCCAGTTGTTCCCCCAACTGAATGGCTTTTAAAGAGCTGGCAAGCACAAATTACACACTGGTTTCCGTAAAAGAGCATTTAAAGGACCATTAACCCTAAAGCAAAAATAAAATTGATACAAAAAAGTTACTTACAGCATTCCCAATTGTGTATGTAAAATATGTTAAATAAATATTTGCCATTTAGGTGGTGCTGCAGTTTATTGCACTATGTTAGCCATTTTAGACTAAAGTTGGCATAAAGAAGAACTCTTGCCTAAGTGAAAACCTTTCTGTGGTTTTTCCTGACAGAGCTGTCTTGTCTAAGTATAACCTTTTAGCACTGTCTTCTCCATGTCTGAAGCTGGAATGGTTGCTTATATGTAAATTGGACAACCTCCTGAATATCCAGCCAAAATAATTTAGTGTCTCTGCCATCCCTGCCCCAAAGCCCAACTCCAGCCAAAGCTTTCTGGAAGGGCACTCATATTTTTATGGCAACTCCCTTCCCCACACACGTACCCACCCACCCCTCTTTATAAGCAGTTAAAGCTCTCAGTAGGTTTCTAAGTTATCAGGCATTTCATTTTGGGAAGCAGGATAGAGCTGTACCTATGCTCTGACTTCAAACTTGCATAGGAAGTTCTGCAAACTCATGGTGTGACGGTGCCCTATGTTTTTTTTTTAGTAGTACCTGCAAGCATAGAAACGTCTCTGGTCTCCTACTATAAGCTTAGTTTAGTAAACAGAAAGAGAACCAGTCAACAATGGCCATATGCAAGAGTGCAGCCTTGTCTGTGAGGAGTTGCTTGTACTTTTTAGTTACTTGTATTCTCTCCCTGTCAGAGCAAGCAATTCAAAGAGAAACATTCTTTAATTGACAGCTTTGCTCTCCTATAGCAGCCAGTTTCTATAAGGACCTAACTGTTTGACATAGCTTGTTTAACAGGAAAACAAATCAAACTACACAATTTATAAACTGGCCAGAGCCCATCTCATGGATTTATGATACAGCCAGCAGAGAGTCTTTTTTGAGGGCATTCTGGTCTGACCACCCTCCTTAGTTTACGGGCAGCTGTTTGTCACCTAGTTCAGCAATATTCCCAGTTTTTCCCTATAAGCATACTACATGAATAGTACACAGGTTGTATTTTAAGTACTGCCACCACATAGATTGTCATAGTACAAAGCGTTTTATTGGGTGTGCATTTGACAACTTGTGTCGACATTTTAATTTTTTTTTGGCTGCTTTCACACTGCTCCATTGCAAAAACGCAGTAGAAACGCATATGCGGTTTTATCACCTTTCTGGTGTGATTTTGGTTGCCGGACATCAGCAAGCACATGTGAAACATGGACATATAACTAAAAAAAAAGCACCACAAATCCAACTGTACCACAAAATGCAGCACTTTTAAAAACACAACTGACCGGCAACTGACTAATTTGAAGAGTTCTATAGGATTTAACGGTTATGCATTCTTCTTCCGATTTTTGTAACACAAAACAGAAGAAAAACTAATCAAAGTGAAAGCAGTTTGCAATTGTTTTATATGATTTGTGCAGTTTTAGGATTATTGGTTTTTATTTCAAATTATTTCCAATTTTGGACAGTATCATAATTTTCTTTTATAGACTGTATTTGCCTTGTCTGCTAAATGATTGCCCTTATAACACAATTCTGCAATTATCTAATCAAGTGGAGGAGCTGCATTTTTTGCATTGTATAACTTCTTCAGTACGGTGTTAAACACAATCCCAGACAAGAACATAGAACTGCTGTCATGTTTTTACTACTGTTTTTGCATCTATTTTTCCTTATTTCCTATGTGGTCACTGAGACAGGAAGTGAGCGAAATCTCCAATGGAAGCCAAACGCTAACAAAATCATTTTTTACAGTACAGTGGGTAAACGGTGAGAATGTCCGATTTTTGCTGCTGTCTGTTTGGCTGTTGGGGAGATTTTATTCTCTGCGGTCACCAGCAGAGGACATAAGGTGAAAGCTCTCATACATGGACAGAGATGGCAATACAACACCTGACAATATATATATACCACCTTCTCACTCTGTCCAAACCCCAAAAATATATATTGGCTTGGATTAAGCTTTTTTTTTTTTTTTTTTTTTAAATTACGTATTTTTTTTTTATTCAGAACAAAAAGTCAATGTTTCCTTTTTTTTTTTTTTAATGTAAACATATATAGAATACAGAAAGCAATAAGTAAGTACAATCTTTTCCAATCACCAGATATAAAGAAGTTAGGTAACAGATTGCAAAAACCATGCACATAATCGCATTCAACAATGTCATTAAATGAATGATCAGTAACTCACATAATATAGAAGATTTCAATTGAGACACTATAAAACTAAGATAATGTCACATAAGACGCTTCAACTACCTCAGCGGGGTAAATAGGGATAAACCGGTTTGGGGAGAGGCTAAGTTAGGGGATATTTCGAACAAGATGATCACCAGTTTTAAGTTACTAGGTATTTTCTGGAACTTTGAAAAACAATAAACTGCTGAAACCAGTTTATTGGGCTACACAGGCAGCATGACTAAAAATTACCACTGAAAAGGTGAGGCGAAGTGCTGGGTGCTGATCCCTTAGTATTGAGAAACAAGTTTTTAGTTGAGCCTAATGGCATGAAATTGGCATTTCTCCACAACAATGGGTGACCTCAAAAAGATGAGGCTGCTCAATTTGTGAGATCCTTGTATAGTTGTGCCAAGAAAAGTGCCACACAGCTGTCTTAAAGGTCCAAATGATTTTGTTATATCCATATCTGGTAGTTTGGCCTGGACCATGCCTTTTTGTGTTCCTGTCATTATCACACTGGGCACACTGCACTGCTGTTTAAGACAGGAACAAACTATTTTTGGCTGTGTTTTTAGTCCATTAGACACTTTATTACATTTTTAGTCCTGATAAAGTCCTGGATAAAGGGGGATTCTCTGGTCCCTGATACACATTGGATGGATATCTCTTTACCATTCAAGCATAAAACAAAATTATTTGGATGCTCAAGATGGTTGTTTGGCTTTTCTTTGGTAAAGACATATAAAAATTACATTTGTAATTTACTGTGGAGATTAAAGTGTATTGCTTTAGACATGGCTCCCCAAACTTTGCGGAACTCCAGTAAATTACACTTATTTACTGGACTTCCACAAAGTTTGTGAAACCATGTCTAAAGCAATACACTTTAATCTCCAGAGTAAATTACGGGAGACAAAGCTAATTTTTACATGTCTTTACCAAAGAAAAAGCCAAACAACCATCTTGAGCATCCAAATGATGATCATTTGGCTCTTCTTTGGTACAGACATGTAAAAATTACATTTGTCTCCCGTAATTTACTGTGGAGATTAAAGTGTATTGCTTTAGACATGGCTTCACAAACTTTGTGGAAGTCCAGTAAATAATGCTTCTCAGCCTTACAGGCTTTTATACAAGTCATCATTCCATAAATGCTAAAACCTCTTTTCAAAATCATTTGCTTTCAAATACAGATATTGTTTGACTATCAGCCAGGGAAAAAAGGATAGATTCCTCCTGCAAAAGAAAAAAACAGTGAAAAATTGCAGTTCCAGAGATGGTTTAGCAACATTGACCCTTTGCAAGACTTGCTTTGCTAAAAAGTAATTTTTAGGAAAATTCGCAATTGGCACAAAATCTCATTTTTCCTAAAATTGCTGTTTTGTGTCTGCAGATGACCTAAGCCTGGTACGTGAAGAGCCAAGGTGGCAGTTGATTATGTCTTCACTGAATCATTATCACAGGCTTTGCTTCAAGTGTCTTCAGCCTATCTGGCCTGCAAATACTGTGATGGATTGTGGTAGAGATGCACTAGCATGGCAAATATAGTCTTACAACCTTAGTCCCTAAGTTTTTCTATTGGACACTTTACAAGCTCCAGTCATTAAAATGAAAACGAAAAAACAAAGAGATTTCCAAGCTCAACTTACCAACGAGCCTGCGACCATCTGAATTGACCTGTCCAACAGTATGTGTTAAAAACGGGTTTAGTTGCACACATTTGCAAATACATGCATAAGCCACAGAGCCCCGGCAAGGCACCCCATTTTCTGTGGACCTAAACTTTTTTTTTCATATGCGTTGCCTTTCCAATGCTCCTTGCTGCAGTGACCAGTTACAGATGGAGCAGTAACCACGTGTTTGTATTAAAATGAAAAAGAGCCTTAAAACTGAACTACAAACAGACATAAAAACTCCCATTTATGTAGTTATATATTCATTAAAAAAATCATAAAATTGATTTTTAAATTCAGCTAGCATTGGTACCTGAATCTGTTTTGATATCAGTGCTGACAGTGAATATAATGATGGGAGGAGAAAGTGTGCTGACTGCATCAATATTCTGCTGCTTAGAGCCCTTTCACACTGGGGCGGGGGCGGCGTCGGCGGTAAAACGCCCACTATTATTAGCGGCGTTTTACCGTCGGTATGCGGCCGATAGCGGGGCATTTTTACCCCCCACTAGCGGCTGAGAAAGGGTTAAATACCACTGCAAAGCGCCTCTACAGAGGCGCTTTGCCGGCGGTATAGCCGCGCCATCCCATTGATTTCAATGGGCAGGAGTGGTAAAGGAGCGGTATACACACCGCTCCGAAGATGCTGCTAGCAGGACTTTTTTTACCGTCCTGCCAGCGCATCGCTCCAGTGTGAAAGCCCTCGGGGCTTTCACACTGGAATGAAAGTAGCGGCACTTTCGGGTCGGTTTGCAGGCGCTATTATTAGCGCAATAGCGCCTGCAAACCGCCCCAGTGTGAAAGGGCTCTTATTGATTGTCCAGTCAGCAGGCTGGTCATGTGACCAAACTGTGCTGTTGCTGCAGTAGATGTTGTGGATCTAGCTGTGCTGTGCCCCAGGGCTGTCAGAATCACAAGGCTTGATCTGAAAATCATTTACCAGGTACAACCCTAATTACAAAAAAGTTGGGACTCTGTGTGTAATCCACATAAAAACAGAGTGCAATGATTTGCAAATCTTCTAAACCCATATTTTATTTACATTACGAGGGAGAAAACAAATGAAATGTTTAAACTGAAAAAATGTACCATCTTAAGAAAAAAAAAAAGGTAATTTTTAAATTGATGGCAGAAACACATCTCAAAAAAGTTGGGATAGGGCCATGTTTACAATGGTTTAGCACCCCCTCTTCTTTTAACAACAATTTGTAATGGTCTGGGAACTGAGGAGACCAGTTGATGGAGTTTTGGGGGAAGAATGTTGTCCCATTCTTGCCTGATATAGGTTTCTAACTACTCAACAGTCCTGGGTCTTCTTTGTCGTATTTTTCTTTTTAAGATGCTCCAAACATTTCCAGGCCAGTTAAGCACCTGGACTCTTCTACTACAAGGCCATTCTGCCATAGATGCAGTATACGGTTTAACTCTGTCCTGCTAAAATATGCAAGGTCTTCCCTGAGAAAACATCATCTGAATAGGAGCATATGCTACCTGGATATATCTTTCAGCCAGTGATGGTGCCTTTCCAGATGTGCAAGCTGGCCATTCCATTCACAATAATGCACACCCATACCATCAGAGATGCAGGCTTTTGAACGTAGTACTGATAACAAACCAGAAGGTCCCTCTCCTCTTCATTCCGGAGAATGCAGCACCCATGGTTACCAAAAAGAATGTCAACTGTTGATTTGTCTGACCACAGAACAGTTTTCCATTTGCAACAGACCGTTTTAAATGAGCTTTGACCCATAGAAGACAGCGGTGTTTCTGGATCATGTTCAGATATGGCTTCTTTGTATGATAGAGCTTTTACTTGCATTTTTGGATTCATAGACTGTCATTTTTGGAAGTATTCCTGAGCCCATGCAGTGATGTCCATCACAGAATTATGCTATTTTTTTATTGCAATGCCCTCTGTGGGCAAGAAGCTCACGGGCATCCAGTAGTGTGTTTTGCCATTGTCCCTTGCACACAGAGATTTTTTGGATGACATAATGAATCTTATGAATCTTTTACATTATATTATGTACAATAGATGATGATATATTTAAAGTCTTTGCGATTTTACTTTGAGGAACATTATTCTGAAATAGTTTGACAATTTTTAGATGTAGCTATGGTGAACTTCTGCTCATCTTTACTTCTGAGAAAATCTGACTCTCTAAGATGCTCTTTGTATATCCAGTCATAGTTCTGAACTGTTGCTAATTGACCTAATTAGTTGCAAAATGTTTTTCCAGCTCTTCCTTCTTGGTACCACTTATTTTACCAGCTTTTGGTTGCTCTGTCCTAACTTTTGTGAGAGGTGTTGCTGCCATCAAATTCAAAATTATCTTATTTTTCTTAAAATGGTATATTTTCTCAGTTTAAACATTTGATATGTTTTGTATTGTGAATAATATATGGGTTTATGAGATTTGCAAATCATTGCGTTCTGTTTTTATGTAGATTTTTTACGGCGTCCCAACTTTTTTGGAATTTGGGTTGTAAAAACTCTCTAGTGTATTTATTGCAGCTGTGTATATCACTCCTTCTGGGGAATTCAGCTTTAAGCTGGCCATGTACATGCTGGGAGGCAATCATTTAGAACAGTATAGTTGAAACTCCCAGTGTCCCCAGACAATCCGAAATGCCCATAGCATTGTCCGAGTGATGAGCCCATAACCCCTGTGCGGGGCTGTGTAATTGTTTTTCACCTCTGAAGTTAATAGAAAATTGTCTAGATTTTATACTCCCTTGGAATTTTGTGCATAACTACGATAATACTAACTACTTACAACCAGCTTTCAATCACAGAAGCAACCAAACTGATCTACGCAATTCACCTTTTGCAGTTATAGTTGATTTAATAACTGTTGGTGATTTCCACCACTGATTAAAAGTGGTAAAAGCAGATAATGCAATGCTCAGAATCAGTGTAAGTCCTTTGCAGGCTTGTGATAAAATCCACAGTGGGTGCTCTAGCTCTGATGCTCTCTCTCACACCGATACAGACAGAAATACAAAGAATAGAGCCGGTGTCTTGCCGAGAAAGTTCCCTCGGCGGATAGGTTCCCCCCCTGTACTGCGCAGGCGCAGCGCCTGCGCAGTACCAACTACTGTCAGCCGCTGGAGATAGCCGAAGCTCAAACGCTTCAATCAGCTGTACACGGCGCCTGCTCCCTGGGTCCAGATTCCTTCCCCACTATCCAAGTGGACCTAGAGGGGGAATCTAAAAGAGCCGAGCGAATCGAGGCCGTGCCCGAAGCGTGGCGAGCGGCTCTCTTACAGGCGCCGTGTACAGCTGATTTTCAGCTGTTCCGCTACGGCTATTTCCGCCGGATCCTACTGCGCAGGCAGAGGGGGAAACTTATCCCCCGAGCGGAACTTTCTCGGCAGAACACCGGCAACTCCAAATGTCCTTGTTTCTTCTTTATTGGTGCGATAATTGGTTATTCAAAGTGAAAACCGCTTCTTCTTATTCATTAAAGTAGAACCTAAGACAAACCTATTTTTTTCCATTTTGGATAGAGTAAGGGAGGGTTATAACCCCTGTCAGATTTATTTTTTTGTCATCTGTGTCCCTTTTGGGAGATTTTATTTCACTTCCTGTCCCATAGCCAAACAGGAAGTGAGAGGAAATCCCTGAAAATTAAGGGAATTCCTTGGGGACCCCCAGGTCACCAGAACTAGTGTTCTCTTCAGAATGTTTCCCCTCTATTACTTTTTTGGGGACAACCCAAAAATTGGGATTTTCTTTTACTGTCACTTTGAATGATACTGGTAAACAGGACAAATAGAGAAGATGAATCTCCTTAACCAATTAAAACTGACAGATGTTCTAATTTTTATGTATAACTAAAAAAAAATGTTTTGCCTTAAGTTATACTTTAAGCATGACTCCAGCCAAAATTTCTTAGATTGGGTTGGAGGGGGGATATTTATCTCATATCCTATATAAGAGACACAACAGGACATGAAAAGATATCTCCCCAAAGCGAGCGTAAATACTTTGACTATTGTCGCTACAACTGATGTCAGAGTTCCCCCATTGATCTGCTCCAGTGACAGATTTCCCCACACTGCCCCCACATTTCTCAAAATAGGACACAGATAAATCTGCCAGAGGATCTTTTACCCCAAACTACAAAACGTTGTTGGAGTTCTACATTAATGGGTAGTTCAATGGACATTATTATAGTTTCAGGATTTCCATTTTATAGAAGTTGTCTGGCGTTAAGGCATATCTAAATTCAAAACAAAAATGTAATATATTTCAGCTTCCCAATCCCAAAGATGTGGTGACTGCAATAGTTTTCTTTTGGAATTTTTTCCAACTATATTTCCACCTGCTGATTCTGACAGTAATACACTTCCTGTCCTAGGGTGGCAACCCTCGCTCACTTCACTCACTGTACTGTATATATAGAGAAGCAGCATTGTCACCCTAGGCTACTCTCCTGATTTGGGCTACACATGCCTGCCCCTCTCCTGATGTATATTATATAGGAAAGAATTGCTTTTTAGTTTAGAGAAGATGGCTGGAAAACCGATAACATTGTTTAGGGTTTCAGTTCAAGTTACAAAGACACTGGATTTCTGGCAGGATTAACAACTATTGTTCTGTACATCCAGAAAATGTTCTTAGCCTGAAAAAGAAAACAAATTCAGCCACCACATCTAAGGACTGGTAACCGAAAATGTATTCCATTTTTATTCTTGGGCTTAGATACACTTTTAGTTACTTTCCAAAAGTTAGGTCACCAGCATCTAGTGAATTGAACGTTTGTGCTGTATTAAATTAATACATGGCTTCCAAACTGGCTGCTGTCACCATTTATGAAGGAGAGATGCATTTAAGTGTAAAATAACGACAGGTTTTATATACCGTGTTTCCCCGAAAACAAGACCGGGTCTTCTATTAATTTTGGCTACAAAAAACACACTAGGGCTTATTTCCAGGGGATGTATTATTTATTTACAGTAAGTACAATAATTACATTTATTCAAATACAGTCATGTCATCATCTTGAAAAAAAATGCTTTAAAACATGATAGCACAGTGCTTGTGCCGTGTCATTTACCCCTCTCTATGTTCTAGAAAACCTGGAACAAAACAATAAAATGTTTTTAAAAAAAGTTCCTGTGCCCCCTGTCTCCCCCCCCCCTTCTCTCCCCCTGTCAGCTCAGGAGTCAGCATTATGAAATTCAGGTAATCCCAAAACCTTGGTTAAATTCCTTGTAAAATTATGTAATCCCTTCTGTAAAAAGATTATATAATGTGCAGTGTGTCTCCTTGTGTAAATTTATTGTGGAAAATACCTTTATATTCAGCACCGCTGGGCGCTCACGTGACCTGCCGGAGCTCTTCCCCACTCTGAATACTCTGAGGGAGAGGCTGAGATCTCAGCTGACGTCAGCCCAGCTCTGCGCACTGTAGAGGGAGGGGCCATTGACATCAGCCGGGAGGAGTGGAGAAGATCTCCGGCGGGTCACGTGAGTGCCCAGCGGCCCTGTAAATAAAGTATTTTCCACAACAAAGTTACTCAAGAAGACACACTGCACATTATATAATCTTTTTTACAAAACAGTTTACATGTTTTTACAAGGACTTTACCTAAGGCTTACTTTTGGGGTAGGTCTTATATTGCAGCCATCCCTGAAAATCACGCTAGGTCTTATTTTCGGGGTAGGGCTTATTTTCAGGGAAACAGGGTATTTGTTGTAATAATTGCATAAATGCTATTGTCACTCAGAGCATGTATTTTATGTTACCATCTTTCGTGTCTATGTGACAGCTCTGAATATGTATCCCTTTTCTTATCTGTCTTGTCTCCAGGGATTACCGGGACCAATAGGAGTTCCAGGACCAAAGGGAAGCCGGGTTAGTGTCATCCTTTAATTTACAGCCCGATGTGTGAGATATTCTCTTTTAGCAGAGACAATCAGAGGATTCTGGGATAAACACTGGAGTATCAAGTACACCATTGATGCCTATCATATTAGGAGTATGAGCTTGATTGAAATGTATTTGTAGTTTTATCATTTTGTTGAATGAATTATAACTAATTTAAACTGTATTTGTAGTTTTATAATGATTTTGTCATATTTTACAGATTATTTTCAGCCAGGTTTTTTTTAGACTTTATCAGCACAGAAAAGCAGAGCTGAATTCCCAGTGCCGAACAGGAAATGATGTTGCAGCCCAAATCACGGTTATAGGTCTTGACCTACAGAGCAGATAACCCAGCTCTGCTTGTGAGATAATTGAAAGCAAAGCAAGAATTATTCCAGCAGTGGTTGTAATAATTACTGCTTTTGTTTTATCACACTATTAAATGGTTCTCAAAACATGGTATGGAAGAGCAAAGTGCTAAGGTGACCAGAAAACCAGAGAGTATTAATTACTGTATTGCATGTTATCTAAGGAAAATGCCCTTTGTATTTCAAATATGACTGTATTATACGCTGAACTGTATAAATCCACCAAATAAAGTACAGTATGAAAGAGCTGTTTTACTTGTAAAAGGATTTAACATTCTGTCCTTCCAGCCCAGAGTTTTTTTACCGTCTCTTCCAGCCTTTCTCAACTTTTTTTTTTTTAACCCCAGAGGAACTCCTAGAATAATTTTCATATTTTGGGGGACCCCTGTTAAAAATTATATCTAGAGCCCATGGTACATTATCAATATCAGTACACTATAGAAACAATAATAATAGAATAATGAATATCACATACCTAGAGTATTTGATACTCATGGTCGATCATTTTAACACTAAAATACACTCAATTAAAATAAATCATTTTTAATTATAATACCAAATAATTATCAGAAATAATCACAAAATTGAAATCAGTGGTCAGTGGAAAAGTGCTTCCTTTTTGGTGAGTGAAGAAAAGAGAGCCACGCTTACAGACATTTAAAAAAAGATCACTGGTGGCAAGTCACTGACTCTGCCATGTGATGTTTGCTCACACACTATGAGATGGGAGGTCAGTCTGCCACAGCCCAAAGGAATCCCTGGCAACTTCTGAAAGAAACCCTGATGTTTATGGAAACCCTGGTTGAGAATGGCTGATCCCATTACACAGCATTGCCAGAATGGCAACCTAACTGTAGATATTTATACAGTGTGTGTGCATTATTTATATATATTTATTTTATGCGTAAACCTGGACAGTTATAGTAGTTTTTTATGTATCCAATATGCCGAGTTCAGAGTTCAGAGAAATAAGGCCTCATATCAAATACATTATATACCTGTGTCCTGTGTATGTGTCATGTGTATATGTACCTGTGTGCATGTGTCTGTGTGCATGTGTCCTGTGCATCCTTCGTGTGCCGCTCTGCACCGATCAGCGTGTGCGGCGGCCATTCACTGTTCAAAAGCCGCGCCTCCTCCTCGTCCATGATAAGCAGAAAACTCCATTCCCAGCAGTCAGCGGTCAGCCTATCACGGACATTCTCTCATCCTCATACCACAGACGAGGATGAGAGAATGTCCGTGATAGGCTGTACACTGACTGCCTATCACAGACGAGGAGGTGCAGCTTTTGAACAGTGAGAGGCTGCTGAGTGCTATGTAGCACACGCTGGCCGCCGTCTGCCTGCATGACTCGCTGATCATGCACACATCCTGTGTATGTGTGCATGTGTCATGTGTATATGTACCTGTGTGCATGTGTCTGTGTGCATGTGTCCTGTGCATCCTTCGTGTGCCACTCTGCACCGATCAGCGTGTGCGGCGGCCATTCACTGTTCAAAAGCCGCGCCTCCTCCTCGTCCATGATAGGCAGAAAACTCCATTTCCCAGCAGTCAGCGGTCAGCCTATCACGGACATTCTCTCATCCTCATACCACGGACGAGGATGAGAGAATGTCCGTGATAGGCTGTACACTGACTGCCTATCACAGACGAGGAGGTGCAGCTTTTGAACAGTGAGAGGCTGCTGAGTGCTATGTAGCACACGCTGGCCGCCGTCTGCCTGCATGACTCGCTGATCATGCAGACGGATGGCGGTGACTCGAGTATAAGTCGAGGGGGGCACTTTCAGCCCCAAAAAGGGGGCTGAAAAATTCAACTTATACTCGAGTATAAACGGTAAGTAATTTGCTAATGTTCTCTGGGTGTTGAGCAAGGGTGGGGAAACATTCTTCAGGAACAGCCTAATGCCCAAAAACTCTAAACCCTCGAACACACGATAGGACTTTTTGACGGGAAATGTTCGATCACAGGCTGTTGGCGGTAAATCTGACCGTGTGTACGCTCCATCGGACAATTGTTGTTGGATTTTCCACGGACAAATGTTGGCTAGCAGGTTTTAAAATTTTCCACTGACAAATGTGTGTTGTCGGCTTTTCCGAGCGTGTGTACACAAGTCCGTCGGACAAAAGTCCAAAGTGCAAACACGCATGCTCAGAAGCAAGGACGAGCCAGAAACGGCCGGTCTTGTAAACTAGCGTTCGTAATGAAGAATTAAGTGATGTGGCAAATTATGAAATCTCGAAATGCAGCGCACATTTTCTTCTTCTTTAATGGGATAATAATCAAGCTGCTTTGCTGGTGATACTGATGGAGTTATTGCAAACACATTTCCAAAGGCTTTTTTTTTCTAGTGATGTCAAGAATAATATGGGTTTTTTTTTTTTTATTTTTATTTGGGCAAGTTAACACAACACCATTATCCCGTAGTTTTTAAGACCAAAGATACAACTATGTTGGTGTCCCTTGTTAATTTTACATTGTATTTTTTTAAATGTAGCTGCCTACTCCCAAATTGTCATTTGAAGTAAAACACATAGCCAAGTATTATTCTCCACAATTTTTTTATTGTGCATTAAAAAAAGAAAACAAATACAATTAGACATGTTATCTGTCAGTAGAACTTAATCAAATCATTATTCAACCAAAAAAATAATGTCAAAGCAATAACTCCAAGGCCAATAATAAATAACATGTTATCTCCTCCGATTCCGCAACATGGCTGGGTGACGAATGGCCTTTCAGAAACGAACTGAAAAGTGCAAAATTAAAAGTGTGAAATGAAAAGCGCGAAGCAACACTCACCAAACTTCTACTAACACGAACTTAGCAGAAGGAGCCCAAGGGTGGCGCTAAAGAGCTGAAAAACAACGTAGTACGTCACTACATTTGTATTTGTTGGCCAACAATTGTGTGGCCATGTGTATGCAAGATAAGTTTGGGCCAACACCCTTCGGACGAAAGTCCACGGTTTTGTTGGCCAACAATCCGATCGTGTATACTAGGCTTTAGATTTTTAACTATAGAACATAACTCTAGAGAGTTTTAGTAGTTTAGTACTGAAATCTAACTTATTTGTATTAGCCCAGCTTGCGAATGGTTGGTTTTTATTTTCAACATGTCCCATGATTTCACTGCTTACTTATTGGTTAGGGCTTCTAATTATACCAGTGCTCCAGGTGGCTGCTGCTTGGTTTATTCTTGTAAAGTATGGAATGCCTTGACTGGTTTCTGACTCATCTAGCATATACTAATTCCCTAGATACCAATTTATCTAGGTCTTTGAAGACATGGAAAGCATAGCGTTCTAGACAATATAGGAAAAGTACTAATGTTCTGATAAGCCATGGGTTGATCTAACTTAGATGTAGATGTAATAATGTTTGTGGCTGTGTAACCCTGTTACTGATTCGGCTAGCTCATATTTTTCACTCTGAACCTGCATGCAAACATTGGATGGTGGTTCGCTATACAGGGAAGACATGCCAACCTTGTGAGAGAGCTTAAAGTGATTTTAAAGTCTCGTTTTTTCCCCTATAAAAATAACAAACATGTTATAATTACCTGCTCTGTTGCAGTGGATTTGCACAGAGCAGCCCGAATCCTCCTTTTCTTGCTCCCTCTTCTGTGATCCTGGCCCCTCCCTCCTGTTCAGTGCCCCCACAGCAAGCAGCTTACTATGGGGGCACCCGAGCTGAGTCACAGCTCCCTGTGTCCATTCAGACACGGAGCCCCACCCCAATTTGGCCATGCCCGACTTTTCCTTGATTGGCTAGCTGACTTTCGGTGACAGCAGTGGGAGAAAATGGCGCCACTGCTGTGTCTCAGCCAATCAGGAAGGAGAATCTCAGACGGCTGAAACACTCGTGGACATCGCTGGACAGAGAGGCACCTCAGGTAAGTATTGGGGGGGCTGCTGCACACAGAAGGCTTTTTATCCTAATGCATAGAATGCATTAAGATAAAACACCTTCTGCCTTTACAACCCCTAAAAAGTTACCTTAAAAAAAAACCCTTAAAGTGTTTGTAAAGCCAATTTTTAAAAAAATAACAAACATGTTTTCCCTGCCTGCTTTGTGCATTGGTTTTGCACAAAGCAGCCCGGATCCTCCTCTTGGTTCCCCCGTCGGCACAGTGGGCCCCTCCCCCATGCCGAGTCCCGTAATAGCAAGCCACTTGCTATGGGGGCACACGTGCGTGCTCACTCCGAGGCCTTGCTCTCTGCGTCCATAAGACACAGAGTTGAGCTAGTCCCACTCCCTCCTCACTTGCTGTGATTGACAGCAGCAGGAGCCAATGGCTCCTGCTACTGCATCTCAGCCAATGAGGAGGGAGAGACCTGGGAGAACCTTGGCTCTTGTGCACATTGCTGGATCGAGAACGGACTTAAGTATTAGGGGGGCTGAAGGGTAAGCTGTAAAACCTTCAACCTTTAGAACCATTTTAAACAGAACTACACCTTATCTGAACACCAAAAACGAAATTTTCAATTTTCATATTCAAAGAAAACTCACCCATCTATCCATCCATGTCTCCATGCTTTGTTGTTTTGAGCAATCACTTTAATAAAAACACTGCCTAGCATTTCTGGCCATGGCCATCTTGATTAAAGGCAGATGATTCATGTACCATATACTTCCTAGAGTCCATCTACCCTTAGCTCAGGCATGCAGACAGAAGGGTGTGCCTAGCTGAGAAAATCCTCTCCTGAAGGTGCCTGGGATGCGTGACATAGTTTGCCTAGGCCTGGAAACCAAGAAGTAACTGGAGAAATTTGAAAAAAAAAGTTTAAAAATATACTTTCCTATCTATTTACTAATGCTCAAATCTAGCATAAGGATTAAAAATAGTCATTGTTGATTGAGAGAGTGAAGTTCTGCTTTAATGGCTTTTTTAGGCCTGTGTGGGCACATCGGGTCATGTTTACACTCCTAGTGGGGAAAACTTCACCATTCAGAATGCTGCTTTACAATGTTTCCTCCACTAAGGGTAGATTCAAGTCAAATTCAAAATCTTTATTTTAGATATCTAAAGTGTCTTTCATGACCTCTCAAAAATCCTGGAGGTGGAGTTTGGAGACAGATTTCCTGATTATCTGCAGTGGTTTGAATGAACCTGAAAGTGTTCAGGACTCAGTACTTCCTGGTTTATTTGCTGCCGGAGATGATTTGGTGTACGTGAAGTATCCTGGTTCCTTTGGTTTCTGTTTGCGACAGTATTTGTTTTTTTTTGTTTTTTTTCTACTTCTGCCCACGTCTTGATTAACCTCTCTGATGGTATTCCCGAGTGTGGCTCGGGGTTAAATTTCAGCACCATTAGTGGTAACCCCGAGCCACACTCGGGATTACATCTCAGGATCCTGGTGCGGTATACTTACCTTGTCCCCACGATCCTGCGATGTCCCCCCTGCGCTGTCTGCGGGCTCCGTCCTCTGCCCGAAGCCTCTCTGTGCCAGGCTCCGTTCCCTGCAAGCGTCGCGACGCACCGGGGCGGAGCCTGGCGGCAAATTAAAAAAATGTAAAAATCATAACACATACAGTACTGTAATTATTATTATTATTATTATTATTATTCAGGATTTATATAGCGCCAACAGTTTACGCAGCGCTTTACAATATAAAAGGGAGACAATACAGTTATAATATAATACAATACAATACAATAGGATTAAGAGGGCCCTGCTCAGAAGAGCTTACAATCTAATAGGGTGGGGCAGGTGGTACAAAAGGTTGTAACTGTGGGGAATGAGCTGGTGGAAGTGGTAGGAGATTAGTTGGAGACGTGATAGGCTTTCCTGAAGAGATGAGTTTTCAGGGATTGCCTGAAGGTAGCAAGAGTAGGGGATAGCCGGATAGATGGAGGTAGCGAGTTCCAGAGGATGGGAGAGGCTCTGGAGAAATCCTGGAGACGAGCATGGGAGGAGGAGATGAGAGAGCTTGAAAGCAGGAGGTCTTGAGAAGAGCGGAGAGGACGATTTGGGTGATATTTGGAGACAAGATTAGTGATGTAGCTTGGAGCAGAGTTGTGAATGGCTTTGTATGTTGTGGTTAGAATTTTGAATTTAATTCGCTGGGTGATTGGGAGCCAGTGTAGGGATTGAAGTAGAGGGTTGGCAGACACTGAGCGGTTGGTAAGGTGGATAAGTCTGGCAGCAGCATTCATGATAGACTGAAGAGGGGATAGCCTATGGAGCGGTAGGCCAATGAGAAGGGAGTTGCAATAGTCAAGGCGAGAGATAACAAGGGAGTGAATGAGGAGCTTGGTGGTTTCATTTGTTAAAAAAGGGCGAATTTTAGAGATGTTACGGAGGTGAATTCTACAAACTTTTGACAATGATTGGATTTGAGGCTGAAATGACAAGTCGGAGTCTAGGATTACACCTAGTACCCTGGCGTGAGGGGAGGGACTGATGGTTGCATTGTTGATTTTGATGGAAAAGTCATGGAGGGGGGCACGGGCGGGGGGGAATATTAATAGCTCAGTTTTAGAGAGATTTAGTTTAAGGAAGTGGTGCGACATCCATGCTGATATGTCAGTTAGTAAGTTAGTAATGCGAGAGGAGACTGAAGGAGTGAGGTGAGGAGTAGACAGATAGATTTGGGTGTCATCAGCGTATAAGTGGTATTGGAAGCCGTGGGCAGTTATTAGGTGACCAAGGGAGGTGGTGTAGATAGAGAAGAGAAGGGGTCCAAGAACCGAGCCTTGGGGGACCCCCACAGAAAGGGGCAATGGAGAGGAGGAGACAGAGTTGTAGGTGACACTGAAGGAGCGCTGTGATAAATAGCCAGAGAACCAGGATAGAGCAGAATCTCGGAGGCCAAGGGAATGTAGTTTATTGAGAAGGAGCGGGTGGTCAACAGTATCAAAGGCCGCAGAGAGGTCAAGTAGTAGGAGTATGGAGTACTGGCTGTTGGTTTTTGAATCCCACTGCTGCCACCAATATGTGACGAACGCGGGTGTCAGATCCCTGCCCTCCTCGCTAACTCGCGACAAAGGACCGGCCAACCTCACACCACGCTGTCACTTACGTAACAATGCCACTCTCAGCTGCGCCCAGCACAAAGATTTTCCAGCTTGCGGGACCACAATCTAGGTGCGAGCAGCCTGAGAGTGATTGTCACTGGGCTAATTACACAATTAACCCTTTAACTGCCACCACCCCCGTTTAAAAGACCGAGCTGGGGGAGACTCGTAATTTTGCAATACCAATTATAATTTTAGAATAAGCGTCTGCCACACACACTGTCACCACAGACAGGTCTGCTCAGAGTCTTACTCTACAACAGTAGCGCCCTTCAAGAGGCAGGTTCGTTTATAGCTTGCATTAGGAGCTTTAGAGACAAGGTTAACACTTTTCAACATAAGGGTTTATTATGAAAAGGTCAAAGTTGATGCAAATAAAATATTTACAGAAGAAAGATGTTTCAAAATATAAAGACAATATACAGCCACAAAGCAATAAGGTAGAATTGGGAAGAGAGAATACTTGCAATTAATGTCCGAGGGTTGATCAGAGTTCGATCGATGAGCTAGGTAATCGGTTCTCGACTTGGCATTGTTACGTAAGTGACAGCGTGGTGTGAGGTTGGCCGGTCCTTTGTCGCGAGTTAGCGAGGAGGGCAGGGATCTGACACCCGCGTTCGTCACATATTGGTAATCTTACAGATTACAGTACTGTATGAAATCATTTAACTTCCCTTTTGTCCCCAGTGCTTTGGCCCATGCCCTGCATGCAGTTTTATATTATATATACTGTTCTTTCTGCCTGAAAACTTGAGATTGTCCATAGCAACCAAAAAGTGTCCCTGTATGTCAAAAGTGGCTTTAGACCAGCTAGAAAACAGTGATAGTAAATTAGAACACTTGCAGAATTGAGCGATAGTGAATCATGGGGAAATGTATTTTATTATTATATTATTATTATTTTTAATTAATTATATTTATTTATTATATTATAATTTATGATTTTGTGTTTCAAACTTCATCATACCCGGGATATCTACTAGACTCTTGGTGGACAGATATAAGTGTGTTATTGCTAAGAATTACAGGCCTACAATATAAAACACCAAATTTCTATGCAAAATAATTGTACCGCTTTGAGATGCAAAAATCTGAAATAATCATACCGCCAGGGAGGTTAAGCATGCCCTATTGCACCACTAACCTCCACCCCTTGTCATTAATCTGTCAAATCCAGAGCCTCTGCTGCCCAATTTTTAATTCCTTGGAAAAAATGGCAACATCTCCAGTCTGCAAGATCCTTTTATGCTAGTAAACTACTAAACACTTGAATTTTCAGACTAAACACATTGGTTTTCAGACTAATGCCCCTTTCACACGAACAGACTGATTGGGTCTGCCTGTCCGTTTTTTAGGCGGACCCGATCGGATCATCCATTGCCCTCTGTGGAGCAGCAGGTATCAACAGACATGTGTCTGTTGATACCCGCCGACATCCAATCCAATCCTAACCACTAAAAACGGATGGATTCCCCATCCGTCTATCGCAGTGGTCTCCATACTGCGGCCCAGGGGGCGGATGTGGTCCTTTGCTTGCCTTTAGCCGGCCCTTGGGGCACTATTCCTTCTACTGATACGAGACACTATTCTGTCAAATGACGATGGCAATGGGGCACCATTTCTCCTATTGACACCAACAATGGGGGACCATTTTTCCAGTTGACACCAACAATGGGGCACTATTCCTCCCAATGATACTAACCCCTGGTCTATCAGATCGGATGACAGTCGGATGGAAATGGACAGGCGGTCCGTTTCCATCCGACAGCTATAGAGGACAGTGAGCTGTGTCCGTTCTGCATCAGGGGAACGCACAAGAGACCTGTCATCTGCCTGCTCAGCAGGGGATCTCTCCACTGATTCCCAGACTCTGCCAGTGTGAAAGGGGCATGAGAGGGGCAGCACTAGGGACCTATGTGAAGAACAGTGTGTATATGCTGATAAGGAACTTGCTGAGAGAGCAAAGTAAGCAGAAGGGTTAGCGCATCAGTGTTCTGCTACTCCTTAACTGTCCAGGATAATGACAAAGCTGTATCCTCTTAACTGAAATAGAGATAAGTCAGATCAGAAACCTGGTTGTTCTACCTAGTGGTGCTGTGTAAATCGCAGGAATGGATACTTTTATATCAAATCCTTTAGCAGGTAAAATAGCTCTTGTATATTTGTTAACTGTGTGTAACTGTATGAAGCTCAGATTTAAAATGTAGAGTGGTCAGCAGTTTTATGGAAGCACACTGACATCATAAAAAGCAGTAGAGTTGTAAACGGGAATGATTTTAGAGCTTAGACTTCAGTCGGTTTAAATACCTTGTCTTCTATTAGGGTTCCCCAGTCTTGCTGCATGATCCCAGCTGCTCACAATATCTATATTCAGAGTAAACACAGCTCTGTAATCTGTGGACAGTAATTGCGCTCTCAGTCCATGGCTAGAAGTTCAGAAACAGTTTACATTACTCAACATTAACCGAGGAACACATCTTGAAGCCATATGCAAATGAGACGTCTAGGATTTTTATTTTTTTTGGATCATCTGTGCTTGGTGTCTTTTGAAGCTCATTTAAAAAGACTGTGCTACTTTTTTTTTTTTTTTTGCAGTATTAGTCTTGTATGTCACTTTGATGAATTATTGTGGCTGCATATAGTTAGGGAACTGCTTCTGTTTTAGCATACACTGGGGTTGATTTACTAAAACTTGAGAGTGGAAAATCTTTTTTTTTTTGTTGTCAAAGCTTAATTGAACAAGTTAAAGGTAGAAGCTGAATGGCTACCATACAGCTGCACCAGATTGTGCACTCTCCAATGTTAGTAAATCAACCCCATAGTGTCAGAGGATATCAATGGGATTTTTGGGAATCTACCTATTTTTTAGAGATCAAACTGCGTGTAGGCAGCTGTAGTGCAGGGCAGCCTAGCTGGCTGCAAGAGGTAGAGGGTTAGCAAGTGTATATACTCACTTTCCAGCCTATTTGATACGTTTATGTGTACATATGTTCAGAGTTGTCTGGCCTCTATCATTGTCTCTAGCACCATTTTAGAGAAGCCTGCTGTCCTGATAGGACAGCAAATCTCGGGAGATTTGGTCGGCCATTTTTGGTTGAATAATTTATATAAGAAAGCCCAACCACGTTTAGTTGAGTTCACGTGTGTGCATAGACAGGGGTAGAGAACCCGCTTGTCAGGGAGAGTTAGGAGAAGATAGGGAGAGTGTTCCGGCTTGTGAGGGATAGCTCAGGGTTCCCATGGAGTCCTGTATCAGCAATCCTGGTCGGATAAAAGACTCCCCGTTGCGGATAATAAAAGCGGTGCCCTCGCTCTGAGGGCGGGAGAAGCAAATCAGATGCCTATATCCATCTGCTGAAAGAATACTGTTGTTACCGGGTAACGTGTGTAAATATCAGCCTCTACAGATATGCATCGTGTGCTTGGGTTATTTCTGTGTTAGTTAGTGGAAAGTGCCTATAGTGCTGACGAATACAATTACCGCTTACATCAGAAGTGACTGCGCTGTGTATCGGTGCCTCCATGCTTGGAGTGAAACTACGTGCCTTACTGCTGTAAATACTCTTTCTACTACCGTCTCTCCGGTAATAAACGTTGCCTGGTTTATAAAGTCAGTACGTGTGATTCCCTCTGTGAAAACTCTACACTATACCCCCATTTACATGCGGCACAAAGGATTTTCTAGAAATTCTTTTCCTGGAATACTAGGGACTTCATTGAGTTTTGAAAACCTACTTGTGCTATGTTATTGGCTTAGTAAATTGTGAAGCCAGAATTTTAACATCATAGCCAGGCAGCCAGAATTGTTTGAAGAGTTGGATGGTGAAGTGCTGGGCTTCAAGGTAAATAAAGAATCTGGGATACATATGACCCTCTGGATAGCCAACTTAGGCGAGGTTACATAAACAGAGCGCCAAGCAATGGATATCTGTCCAGGTGTGATTCTTTTTTTCTTTACAATGAAACGGTTCTTTAACAGAATTTCTACTAGTGTGCTTCGGAGGTTGTACAGAAACTTCTGTTTATCAGGGCTTGAAGGGATCTGGACAATAGATTGCTGTTCTTAAGCCGGCTATAGATGGAGCGAATGGGTTGTAGGAATGAATATCGATTCCCCCATCAATACCGTCTCCAGAGCCATTGTGTTCTCTCAGCGGGGGGGGACACAGTGATTAGTGCTAGCGGCTATAATAGCCACGGGCAATGATCATATGTAAAATCAGACAGGCTGGTTGCATTCAAGTTGATTAATTGATCAACTTGGGTACATTCAGCCTGCCTATACATGGTTCGAATCTCGGCTGCCCATTGCTGAACCAGCCGAGATTCAAACTATCTATGGCCTGCTTTAGTTTTCATTTATTTATGCTGCTTGATGGTTGAACTACAACTGCATCCCATAATTAGATCCACTGTCCAGCACAATTAAAGTTTTTTTCCCCCTTTTTTCTAAGTGATCACATACCTGTGCTCAGCTGCATAAGGAGCTCACAGAGTAAAGGGAGGAGAAACCGCAACCCACTGATCTTCCCAGTGAATGGCTATGTGTGTGTGTGTGTGTGTGTGGGGGGGGGGGGCAGGATGAGTCTGATCATTGGAGAAGAGCAGGCTGAATTCTCAGCACAGCTAGAAAACTGATCACGCTGTGTTCCCCTGCCTAGTTTGGTCAGTTTTTAATAGGAAAGCAGAGGGAGTACCTGGAACACCAGGGATTTCACACGAAGGAAGCAATAAAGAGAACAGGATACTTTTTTATACAATTACATGGTACAGCAGGCACATATCAGGAGTATGAAATTGTTGGGTTTACATATTCTTTAATCCAAGCTCTAATAATGGACGATTTCTGTACAACCTCTGAAACAAGTTGGCTGTTTTTCTGTTAAAGAACCTAGACGCTAAAGAAGATGAATAAATACACATGGTGGCTCTTGCACAGTATTTTCAGTCATTTATGCGCAGAAGTAGCTATATACGACACTGTGGCAGAGTGGAGCTCTTACGGGGGAGACTTGATTCAAAGGTAGATGGGAGAAAAGTTTACAGAAGCACCAGGATTACGACGCATGAGACAATGCTTTGTCAAGGAGTGTGGGTTATGAATTGGTTCCAATGTGTGATTTCCTTGTACATTTTATAGTACGCCATCCTCTGTTAACTCATGCCAAGTCTAAAAGAGGTTAAATGAAATGTTGTGCTTCTTTTCAATCTTTGATCTGGAACATATTACCAAACGCAGTAGCCTTCTAATCTCCTCTTCCGATACTCCCAGCTTTTTTCTGTAGATGGATTGGAACCTGCACAACTGCATGGCCAACTTTGCTCTCTCTACGTGATAAAGTGGCTGCAACATCAAGATCTCATAAACTGCCTTTAAATATTCAAACACACAATCAATCTACACACATAGGGACCTGGCGACTTTCATATCTGTAGACTGATATAGTTTAGCCACCATTATCTGATTTTTCTGGGCTCGTTCTGCTTTTCTGGGTGGTAATGCAGATACATTTGTTATTAATGAACAGTTGAAAACCTTAGTTCTTTTTTTAATATTTTTTTTTCTTGTTGTTTGCTTAACAAAAAATTGGGTCTGGTTTATAAATACCAGTGCAAAGCAAAACTGTACTGTTGCCAAAAGCAGCCGATAAGATGCTTCTGTAGCTTTTATTTCTTTGTAAAAAAAAAGATGTCAGCAAGTACCTGATCGACTGCCATGGCCACCACAGCTTTTTTGTTCTGGTTTAATTATGTAAACCAATGTTGTTCAGTAATTATTGCTATTAACCCCTAACTAGAATTTGTTACAGCAGATTCCTGTCCTCCTGGGCCACAGACCACCTGCGTAGAATGCCACCATCCCTGATGTGACACCCTGCCTTCCTCCTGCATAGAACGCTACGCTCCCTGGTGTGAGGGTATGTGCCCTTGGACTACATCGTGGAAGCCAGCACCATGCAGTCCATGGGCATATACACTTGCCTCAAGGTTTATCTCATCAGACCAGCGCTGGAGGAGACATGGCTGTACCAAGAGTTTGACGCCCCCAGGCATATAGGAAAGGTTGAGGCTTGAGTTGACTCTCATGTTTTTATCTTTTTCCTTTCCTTGCAGGGCTATATTGGCCCTCCCGGATTATTTGGCCTGCCTGGAGCTGATGGAGAACGCGTGAGTATTTTTTTCAGTACTAAACATAAGTACATTGTTAGGCTTATTTTTAAAAATCTGCAATGCGTGGTAACTCATAGCAACTTTAGTTCACTTTTCAGTACTGTGGTGAGACCAATCAATGAGGGCCTTAAGTTATTTGCATTGTCAAGGTTGCTAAGCTTCTTCCTAGACAGTAAGCGCCAGAAGAGGCCAGATCATACTCTTTTAAGTAGGTTATTTTCCTCTACATAGCTCTGCTAGACTATTTAAAAAAACTCTGGCTTCTGCAGTGTGAGGTAAGTAGATAAGCTGACTGCCATGTGACAGTGCTTAGTGCCTGAGTGACCTATCACCAGGAAAAATTACCATGATCATATTATGTCCTTGGGTGTACCTGTGCAAATACTGAATTACAGAAAGTTGGCATTTGCATAAGACGTTCCATGGGGGTCTGGAAGCGCTCTGGAGTTGAATACAGTTTCTATTTCCAGAGCGTCAAGTTCACCTCAGAAGATGGAGTTTTTCGAAAGGGTGTAGCAAGGGTCTGTAGAGGAGTACAGTCTACTGAAAAGGCTATATGGCACCTAGCTTTCCAAGTCAATGGAGTAGAACGTTGGTGCATTGTATATATTTTTGGTTTAAATCCAGTCTTAGTAAATGTTTATACTAACAGCACAGACGGCAACAAGAACCCACCAGGAGTAATAAACTCCATCCAAAAAAAAAAATTGCTTATCTTTAAGTGGAATTTTATTTTACTTCAAGTTTTTCCAAACAAATTATGATGTCCGCAGTGTCAGAAGCATAAGTATACTAATATTAATTATTGGAATTATATGAGAAATAAAAAAATGGTTCTAAGGTTGAGTTGAAAATTAGTAATATTTATGCTTTCAATGAGCAACATTTACATTTGTTTGATGTAGCTTAATACATCAATAGCCCATATCAGGACCAAGTATACAGAGCGTAGTAATTTCACAAAAACACAGGTAAGATAAGTGGACTAATTTTACAGCTTAATGCAGGGCTCGACAAACCCCAGGCGCCAGGTCGCCATAGCGACCAGAAACCACGTCCTGGCACCTGGGCTACCACCAGCCCACTCACTGCAACTCCCGGCACCGCAGACATGCAGTGCTGGGCAGCTGATCCTTCTCTCTCCCCTTGGCTAGTCTCCATGGTTTCCCGGGAGGCGGGCAGTAGTCTGATGTCCAGCTGTAAATGACATTGGAGGGGAGGGGGCTGGCCTCCTCTCTTCACACGGCCGCTGTCCCCTCCTCCTCCCCAATGCCCCAGCAGGGTCCGAGCATGAATGGCTTCTCTCTGTGGGAGCTGTGTTGGCTCTCTTCTGCTGCCCGCGCCACATCGCTGCCAAGCTGGGCTTCCCCCCCCCCAGAGCCCACCTACACAGTGCGGGAGGAGCCGGCGGGTGGAGATCAGGCTTCGGCAGAGGGTGACCCGGAAGCCTGTGTAGCCTCCACCTGACAGAGTAGGCAGACTGTCAGTACTTGGAGGCGGAGGTTTTCTGGTGGAGGGTGGCGCAGGGCAGCCATCGGAGAGGGGGGGGGGGGGTTCCTGTGTCGGTGCTGTGACATTCTGAGATGGCACTCCTTGTAAAATTTACTGTGTGTTCTGTGTCAGAGAAGGGGAGATGAGGCAGCTATATATGCGTTAGAAGATCCCCTGTGGGGGACACACATGTAGGCAGGAAGTGGCTGCAAAGAGGCAGCAGAAGATAAGCAGCACTGGGATACTTCTTTTATCCTTTTTTGTATTTTATTTAAAGTGTCTAAGGCTTCATTTAGATGTGCATTTGGGTTGTAAAAATGTGCAGTAGAGACATGTTTTGGCCAGCCGTAAGCTGCATTAGGCAGCAGATGAGGGTGTTTTACATGTTACAGTAATGATGCATTAGGCATAATAAGGAGTTTCCTCCTATAACAGGTTTTTAGTGTCAGGCTGGGTTCACACTATTGTAAATTGGATGTGGGTTTTCCGCATCCAATTCGCATGTTAGAAGTTTGTGACCGGCTCTCTATGGAGCCAACTCACAGGGCTCCGGGACAGATTTGGAGCGAAATGCAGAAGGGTCCTGTGCATCTTCTGGTCCGTTCCAGGTCCGAATTCAACCAAAAATTCGGACTGAAGTCCGACCTGAAACGGTAAATGGGGACACACCGGACCCCTGCTGTGAGCCGCTCCCTGCTGCAGTGTAAACCCAGCCTTACTCTTTCTGGCCAGCCCAGAACCCTGATGTAACAGCGTTACATTGGAGTTATTGACTGGGTGCTCCGTTGCGAGTTAGGGGGCGAAAATGACTGACCTTACCCCGGGCGCTGACAATCCATACTACGCTAAAAAAAATTGGCTCCTAACTTTTTTAACTGGCTCCTAGATTCAAAGCAAATTTGTCAAGCCCTGGTTTCATGCAAATGTGCCCCCACTGGTGAGTGGAGTCCTCTACTAGTTGCACTGTGGATGCAGTTGAGTATAGTCTCAGAGGAGGTAGGTTTGTCACTGACCCATGGGTTTTGTTCCTGTTACAGGAGTTTTACCAGACTTGAGCAAATTTGATTTGCCTTCAGAAGCTGTACCTGGGCATGACAGTATGTGACAAGCCAGAAAGTGTAACAGTCTTGACATAAAACAGGCTGGCAGCAACACAGAGATAACTATACCCCCTGTCTGTGTGCACTGAACTGTACTTGCAGTCTATACATTACCTTGTGCACTGAGGCTAGACAGATACGCACCACTGAGGCATGGAACACATCTTGTCTCAGCAGTGTCACTCCTGCCCCATTAGTTTCTTGGAAGTTCTGCCTCAATTACTGAAATGGTAATACCCTTTAAATGTGTCATTGCTACCCATTGTCTTGCCAGCAGTCACTAAAATAAAGTTACATAAGCAAACCATTGTCACAACTATCTAAAAGGAGGACAAATTTGGGACATGGCATGAACTTGAGCTGTATAAGGCCTCTTGCCCTTTTTGTTTTTACTGAGCTAAAATACAGCCCATTAATCGTAATGTGTCTATGCACACAGGTGCGTAAACCAGCGCCATGTATTCTTCAGTAAAATAGAAAAATCAGCTTTTTTGGTCAGTAATTTACCCCTTATGCGCTCAAATACACTTGAATGCGCACACATGTGCAAATGGCCATTTACATATTGTGCAGAAGAAAAACATGAGAATAAGTTTTTGCACACCTGCGCGCGAAATTGCGCATATACGCGAAAATACATGCAACAAAAACACGTCTGAAAAAGTAGATGCTCAAACAGTATCATGTGCAAGAGGCCTAACAATGGTACTAAATATTTCTTTGTTTGCCTGTTTGGAATACTTTGAAATGTTCAGGAGAGCCACTCACCAATTGGCATTTGTAGTAACCTGAGAGGTGTAGCTTTTTTTCTCTACTTGATTTTTAACTATTTCCTTCCTGCCCATTGTGTTAAGCCAGCAATAGATGGTCCAGTTCTCGTCCGGTTCCTGCTAATGGCTGATTCGAACATGTATGGGCAGGCTGAATGTACCCAAGTTGATCTGTCGATCAACTTGGGTTCAACCAGCTTGCTGGATCTTGTAACTATTGCAAGCAGCTGTTATAGCCCCTAGCAATAATCACTGTCTTCTCCCAGCGGAGAACTAGGGTTCAAGCCTCTCCCTACTCTTCTGAATAAAAGTATTTTATTCGTATTGCTGTTGGAGATTCTCGTTCACTTCTTGTGTGGAATCTGTTGTCCCCAGGACAGGAAGTGAGTTGAAATCTCTTCCAACAAGGCCCCAGATAGCAGTAAAAACCCAACAGGGATTCTGCTCCTTCTCCAGAGTATGCAGAGCAAAAAAAAATAATGCTGTGGCAAACACTTTAAATGCTGCCATTTGACTCCTGTAAAAACCTTTTTTCTTATGTGGTGATCAGAGTGTAATTACAAACATGCCACATGGTGCCTCCTAACCCATCAACTGTGTAAATAAACAGGTACAGGAGAATAGCAGAAAGCCTGAGCCAGCTGAGTTTAGTAAAAGTAAGTCTCCCTGTTTACATAGACTTCAGTTTTTTTGTAGGTCAGTTTGTTAAAGTGTGGATAATTGATAAGCACTTATGTGTTTTATAGACTTGTTAAACTTAGAAACTGTTCTGTCCCTGCGCTCAGTGGGTGATGGGTTTATAGAGCCAATCTATACACAGAGGGAGTATGTAACTTCAAAGGAGTGTACATTGGGGATAGGATGTCATGACCCTCTTTAAATAAACTCTTGTGCTCTCAGTAATTATATTGGTTTGTCTGTTTACCCTGTTGCCTACTGCATTCATCAAGTGCTGACAGCAAGGTGATTGTCTGAGAATGAGCCCAAGAGATTTTAGAGGGTTTCTTTTCAAGGGATTGTTTACTTCATTATATCGAGGTTATAGGTAGACACGTTCTATAGGTTCAATAGCACAGAGTAAATATGTGTAAACCATAAAAGTTCATGTAGAGCCACAACTTTTTTCCTTCAATGTTTGAATAGTGCGAGGAAGAATTAGAACCTCTGTCAAGTTTGTATTGCTTGTACAAAATCCAATGACAGCGCCAAATAAAAGGTCTAAAAGTCCAAGCGCTTTAATATTAATATTAGTTTACATGGAGATGACACAGAACAGCCAACACATTTTGAGGGCTGAAAGATCTCCCATCCATGCTAATCCAGTGTTTCACTGATCTGTGTCCTGCCCCGTTTTTTTTTTTTATGCAGCAAACAATTAAACACTGGTGATTATGTCTATCTTAGAGTCCTCCAATCTCTCAATCGCATTAAAGTCCTGAAGAAGGGGAGATCTTTGAGCCTCTGAAAATCATTGCCTGTTCTGTATTGTCTCCTTGTGATTGTTTTGAGTCTTAGACCCCTTTCACAATGGGGCCGCCTGTGTGTTAGCGCTAAAGCACTGCTTTCTTTAGCGGTGCTTTAGCGCTGTTATGGCGGCGCTTTTCGGTCGCTAGTGGGGCGCTTTTAACCTCCGCTAGTGACCGGAGAAGGGGTCCGCCCATGTTGTGGCACTTCCGAAGCACTTATCAGGCGTTTTGGAAGTGCTGCCTATTCATTGCAATGGGCAGGAGGCGTTTTGGGAGCGGTGTGTACACCGCTCCCAAATCACCCCAAAGATGCTGCTTGCAGGCTTTTTTCTAACATCCTGCAAGCGCACCGCCCAAGTGTGAAAGCACTCGGGTTTTTACATTCATGGGAGGCAGTTTTCAGGCGCTATTTCTAGCGCTAAAATGCCTGAAAACTGCCTTAGTCCTTTTGTTTGACGCTCTCATTGTGAATCTTCAAATTCAGGCTCCCTGCATTTGGGACACCCCACTTTTGTTGAGAGCAGCCTCACCAGTGCTAGTTTTATGATCTGATCGACTAATGGTTTTAATCTAGTGTCTCACTTCCACTCGTTCCAAATTTTTATTGCTGTCTATGTCTCCGCCAGTTGAGATTCACCCTCTCTGCTCACCCTAATGATTATTACCAAGAAAGAAAGTGATGTGCAATCCAACATTTTATAGTTTTTACCATAACAAGCGATGCAAGTACATTTTTCCTTTGGGGCAAATATTTTGGTGAAAACTGTCTAAGAGGGGGATTCCCTTCACTTTTGGGACAGGCGAAAATTACAAATCCTTGGCAGGTAAAACAGTAATATGTACAGTATATGAATTTCAACCATATTTAGATGGAGTTCCATTTTACTAAAACTCGTTGACTTCTTTAAAAAGAAGTGGTATGGCTCAACCATACATCACAAACACTGCAGATATATGCAATCAGATTTACAGATGTGCTCTGGGCTCCGCTGGCTTCGGAGAAAAAAAAAGCTATTTTACGTTAACAGGTCCGTTAAACAGAGATAATTCCACAGGACCCCGCCAGCTACACACAGCAGTTTGATTTTTATGAATGGGATGGGCCATGGTGTGCATAGCAAAGCGCAGTGTAATGCTGACCAAATAGGAATGTCTGCTGTCTGCTTCCAGCTTCAGACTGTTTTATGATATCAGTTGTTTAAGCACTTCATGGTGGCTGCCTATTTTTATTTTTATTTACACTTTTAGGCAGAGGTGAATGCAGAAAAAAAAAACTTTCACTAACAATGTTCCCATAAAGCTAAACTCCAATCAAAAAGCTTTATATACCGTACAGTTAAAATGTCTATATATGAACCATTGTACCTGCCAAATGATTTGTAATTCTGTGCAGCCATCAAAACTACAACAAAGCTACAAAAGGCTAAAGAGACAGATGAAATGCATAGAAGAGAGTTTTTTACCTGCCAAATGTTGTATATCTGTACGTCCAGTCCTGAGATTTCCACAGCGTACCACACCATACAAATAAATGGCTCAAATCGCACCGCACAGGAATGCGTTGTGATTTCTGTGCGAATCACATGCGGTGTGCCGCACCACATATATGTGAACTGAACCTCATGCCCCGTACACACGATCGGATGTTGGATGTGAGCTTGTTGGCTGAAAGTCCGACCATTTGTATGCTCCATCGAACATTTGTTGTCAGACTTTCTGCCAACAAATGTTGGCTAGCAAGATCTCAAATTTTCTGCCAACAAAACTTTGTTGTTGGAATTTCTGATTGTGTATACACAAGTACGATGCACAAAAGTTCACGCATGCTCGGAATCAAGCAAAAAGAGCCGCACTGGCTATTGAACTTCCTTTTTCTTGGCTCGTTGTACATCTTATACGTCACCTTATTCCCACGTTCATAATTGTTGGCCAACATTTGTGTGACCATGTGTATGCAAGACAAGTTGGAGCCAACATCCTTCGAACAAAAATCCACGGTTTTGTTGTCGGAAAGTCCGATCGAGTGTACAGGGCATTAGAGAGAATGAATCTCCTTAAGTCCCCGTTTACATTGGGCATGCGATTCAATCTGTCGCATGCCAAATCGCCTATTTCCGGCAAAGGCACCGCCCGAATCAGTGTGACGCTGACTTTGCGGCGCTGCACCGATTCCCAAAAGTAGTTCCTGCACTACTTATGGCGACTTCGGGGGCGATTTCAATAGACATCTGTGCATGAACCCGCACAAATGTCTCTGAAATCGCTCCTGAAGTCAGAGTGAAATGCGGGCTTGTAATTGTGCGAGTTCAGCTGAACTTGCATCATTTCAAACCCACATTCAGTGTGAAACCAGGTCAAGGGTGCATTCACACCTGAGAATGCACCTGCAATCCGATTAGATGCGAGAACACTAGCGGGGGTTCCCGTGATTAGCTGTGGGAGCCAGCTCCCTTAAAAGCAATGGGAGGCTGCCAACTCCCGCAGCTAATCAAGGCCACTCACGTGTAATCCTTCATACAATGATCACATGCAAATGATCAGCCCTGGATGCAGATGGTGGGAGCCGAAAGCCTCCCGTAGCTTTCAATAGAGATGCTTTCCACAGCTAATCACAGGATCAATCGGAGTGCGGGTGCATATGCAGGTGTGAATGCAGACTGATGGGAGCATAGACAGCAATAAAAACCTAACTTGGGGTTCCAACCCCTCACAATTCTATCCAATTCTAAATTTAAGTTTTTCCTTATTTATACTTTAAATTATGTTTGTTAGGTCTAGCGTTCAGATTTAAGTATTCTCACCTCTGATTCTCCCTGAAAACTTTTTTTCTGTATCTATAAATGTTCCCACTTGCTTTTTAATATAAAGTTTGGTTGTACATTAGGTTTAAATTTACTGCTACTTTAATCTGAGTCCTGGCATATTGGGGAATTTTTCATTTATCAGTCATTGAAAAGATTTAGTTGTTACTGTTGGTCTTCCTAATCCCTATCATTAAATGCATATTTTCTGTGATATGAAGCATAATGCAGGCTAAGCCTGGTGAAATGATGGCGCTGCCCCTTCTCTCAGCACCTTTTATGTGGAGGTGGAAGTGCGGCCTCCTTTGTGTTTTTCTTTCTAGGCTTCTTCTACATTGGCTCTGCACATAGGCTCCTTTGTCATCTTGTAACCCAAGCCTTCTGCTTTTGTTTCCATGCAGGGTTTGCCTGGAGTTCCTGGGAAGAGGGGCACGATGGGTAGGCCGGTAAAGTTTTTCCTTGTCTACTTTGCAGTCCTAGTGTAATAAAACAGGAAACAGAGTCCCTACAGCTCACTGTAATTGTAGCATTTCACTATGTGTAGTAAACTTTCATAATTCATGGTTTCAACTGCAAGGTTGTCTGTCCACAGTTCCCTGGTAAACCCTAGCCATGGGACATATTGAACTCCAATATATAACTATGATTTTCAAGGAGATCTTTTCTGAGAAAAAATTTAAGGCTGACATAGCTGATGTTTCCTTCTTAAAATGGTAATTGCCTAGCTGTACTTCCACCTTTTCTTTGTTTCCATGCCACTATGTTCAGCTGGCAGGATGATGAGTATGGGGGGGGGTCATTGTCATTTGAATTCGATGCTTTGTCCTGCATGAGCAAAGAAAAAGTTTGCTTTAAAGAAACCCTCATGCATGAGACACAAAGCCTGCCAGATAGCCATTTGTTCATGGTCACTGACTAGAAAAAAAAAATGTGAAATTTGAAAAAAAAATTGAAGCCAGAGGGAAGAAAAAAAATCAACCAGGCAGCTAGCACTTTCTCTCATTACAGTTTTCTTTAAAATTGTTGTAAACCTCAAACATTAAATATGTACAAAGCATAGCCCTCTGTAGTGTGTACTTGTCTCAATCTAGAGCACTAATGCCCTGTACACACGATCGGACATTGATCGGACATTCCGACAACAAAATCCTAGGATTTTTTCCGACGGATGTTGGCTCAAACTTGTCTTGCATACACACGGTCACACAAAGTTGTCGGAAAATCCGATCATTCTGAACGCGGTGACGTAAAACGCGTATGTTGGGACTATAAACGGGGCAGTGGCCAATAGCTTTCATCTCTTTATTTATTCTGAGCATGCGTGGCACTTTGTGCATCAGATTTGTGTACACACGATCGGAAATTCTGACAACGGATTTTGTTGTTGGAAAATTTTATAGCAAGCTCTCAAACTTTGTGTGTCGGAAAATCCGATGAAAAATGTGTGATGGAGCCTACACACGGTCGGAATTTCCGACAACAAGGTCCTATCACACATTTTCCGTCTGAAAATCCGACCGTGTGTATGGGGCATTAGTGTCATTTCTGTCTGCTTCCTCATTCCTCTGCTATCAGCATGAATCACACCTGACAAGTTTTCCTGACACCAAGAGGTAAAAATATGACAGGGGAAGGAGCTCCAGCACACAGCCTGTGATTGATAGCCTCAGCTCTGTTCCTGTGTGCTATGTGAAGGGGGGTCCTTTCCCTCCAAATTCAGCTAGTAAGCTAGGACTGATTGAGGCCGAGCAACTCAAAGCAGTTTATCTCACAGATAATCTCAGCACTTTTGGCTAATGCCAGAGTTGCATGATTGGCAGGGAACTCAGCCAGTTTGCAGTATACATTTTGTTAATACATACCCTAAAATATACGTCTGTGCATGGATCAGGTTTAACAGCATGGGTCTCGTGTAAAAACATAAAAAAACTGTTTTGTCCAAAGCAAATAGCAGCTCTCAGACATCATCTTTTTAGTGTAGATTGGATAAAAGCAAGCATATAGTTGATGGCTGTGATCAGTCAGTCTACTTTTCATATCTTTAATATGATTTAAAGTGTCTCTATACTTCAATACTTGTTTTAGCAGTGGTTCACACTGATGTGGTGCAGGAAACTCAGCGAATTATGTGCGGTTCCCCACCGCATGGCATTTGCACTGTGTTGTGCAATCTGCTGCAGGTGTCAATTAAAAGTTAACAAAACCCCAACAGCAGGTAGCAAACCCAGTGCATTTGCCTGAACTAGATCGCATGGGTATAAACACCCATGCAATCCAATTCCAGTGCGGCTATAAAAAATGTGTTTGTTTTGATGCGGTGCGATTTGAGCTATCAAAAGTGAATGGGCTCAAGTTACACTGCACAGACTCACATGGGATTTGCACAGGAATGTGGTACGATTCACATGCGGAACCTAGGCTTACTGTTTCAGGTGAGCTTTGTGGAGTTGATTAACTAAAATGGGAGAGTGCAATATCTGGTGCAGCTGTAGCATGGTAGCCAATCAGCTTCAGCTTGTTCAATTGAGCTTTGACAAATAACTGCATAGGATTTTGCACTCTCCAGGTTTAGTAAATCAACCCCTATAGGTACATGAAAATTGATGGTTTGAAAATGTACCTCTTGCTAAGAAAACAGGACCCTGGAGCCAGCTGAGGCCTCCAGCCAAATGGTCTCTGCTGACAAGGAGCATCACCATTTAGAATGTCCACCAATTGGTTGGCTCTACCAGAATATCCTCAGACCTTGTGACCAGTGCCCTTGTATTGATTGCTTTCTGACCTGCCAGAGGAAGTCCAGGGTCCTGTTTTCTGGTAGAAGGGTTCTTTTTTAGGCCCTCATATACCATTTACCTACAGTATATAATTTTGTTGAGGTGGTAAAATTATGTCTTCTCATTTGTGGATCTTAACCCTACGTGCAGCTAGGCTCAGAGTCTTTGTGGCTACAATGAGCTACAGAGACCAAATTTGAAAACTAACATAGGTAATCACCAGTAAGGAGCCCGCTCCACAGTGCTCACATTACCTTATGTTTTAGTTCAGGTCAGGTTGCCTCTAAAGTGACCTATCCACATAACATGGTTGTCAAGTTGCTATATTGAAACCACAACACTCCAAGCAGCCAAACCCCTCAGACATATCATGTCGAAAGAGGATTGCAGGTGTGGTTCACTGTCAGCCGACAGCAGTCCAAATAATATCTAAACTCATGCCAAAATCTTTTATTTTATTTTGGATAGAGCGGAGAGAATCTCCCCAATGGGGATCACAGACAGAAATAAGAACATGACAGAAATTCGAAATCTCCGTAACTATCCAAAAGCAGGAAAACAAACATTTTGGCTGGACATAGGCTTTAAAACTGCACTCACATTACGTCTGTACTGTATTGGTTATTAGAACAAATGAGCTAAAAATTTGTAACATCTTTTCACATCATCAGTTTTAGGTCAGAGGTGTGTTGCGATCATGCGATAGTTTGTAGCTTGCTTGTTTGATTTCATCAGGTTGGTTGATTTACAAAAGGGGAAGAATGTTTACTTGCCGCAGTGCTCCATTGATCCAATTATCCAGAGCTTGCAAGGGCCATTTCTATTTTTTAAATTCCCCTGCACATGATTGGGTACTTGACTGTGACTCCAATATGCTTTTAAGTTCTCATCCACAAAGCACTTCTGGGTTTTTCAGTAATGTTGCAGCAAAAATGAACACCAGTGTGCACTTCTTGTTCTCAGACCCTGCTGTCAAACATACAGATTAGTCAGTTATAGTTATAGTGGTTGTAAACCCTTCCGTATACCCGGTGAAGTGACTGGCCTCAGGTGATACAGAATTTAAACAAATCCTCCGACATAAGTTGTAACTGACATCTCTTCTCTGTCTGTTACAAGTTCTGAATTTATAAGCTTGTTTGAGAGTTCAAAAAAAGGGGTGGATAGCTGAAGTTACACTCTGCAGAGCTCAGTGAGGAGAACTCTGATAGCTGATTGGAGGGAAGAGACACGCCCCCCTTCACATAGCACACAGGAACAGAGCTGAGGCTGCCAATCAGCTGGATATCTCTCCCCTGTCAATATTTTTCTCTTGGTGTCAGGAAAACTTGTTAGAAGTAATTCATGCTGATAGCAGAGGAACAAAGCCACAGACAGAAATTACACTTAGCGCTCCTAATTGAGACAAGCAGACACTACAGAGGGATATGCTTTGTCCATATTTCATGTCTGAGGTTTGCAACTACTTTAAGTTACTGCTGGATGTTTCTGGCTATATAAGCTTCAGTGACCTTTGCACCCATAAGAGTTTATTGAACCAACCCCAAACCATAGCTAGGATGTTCAAGGGTACCTTCAGATGTAAATGGCCATCAAATAGATTTCGTACAAGTAAGGATTATTGTGGTTGATATGCTGTAGTTTTCCTGAGGTTACTTGGAACACAGAGCTACAAGCCCAGTGCATTTACAGTATCTCACAAACGTGAGTACCCCCCTCACATTTTTGTAAATATTTTATTATATCTTTTCATGTGACAACACTAAAGAAATTAAACTTTGCTACAATGTAAAGTAGTGAGTGCACAGCTTGTATAACTATAAATAACTAAATTTGCTGTTCCCTCAAAATAACTCAACACACAGCCATTAATGTCTAAACCACTGGCAACAAAAGTGAGTACACCACTAGGTGAAAATGTCCAAATTGGGTTCAAATATTTTGTGTGGCCACCATTATTTTCCAACACTGCCTTAACCCTCTTGGCAAAAAGAAAAGAAGTGCAGGCTTAGCACATGTTTGTCCACTTAGATAAAGTGGCCACTCATAGATTGTTCACTGTGTAGGGTGCTATTACCGTAACCAAAAAGGCATATGTCACAAATGGCGGCCCAGCAAGGGACAACGGGAAAGGGTTACTTATGGCAACAGGAATCAGATCATATTAGAGTTATCATAAAAATCTGAAATTTTTATTGCATTACAAAAAGTTTGGCACAATCTCAGGCCAGAATGTAGAAAAATACAGCTTCACCATACCTGGCCTATAGGGAGTCACTATGAAAAGACACAGACACAAGACACCACATATAACAATTAAAAAGAAAACGTCTGGACGCTGTGTGACAACATGCGGACACACTGTCAGATGAAAAAAATCATCAGAAAAGATTAATACCCTAAAAAGGGGAAGAAAGGCCTCAATGGTTGTCGCAATAAATGACAGCCTAGCCGCGTGTGGCCCCAGGGGAGATCTGAGTAGAGGGAGGAAAGAAAGGCTATATGATGTTAATATAATATTTAGGGAGCTTGTCCTGCTCGCAATTTCACAGTGGTTGGCGATACTAGTCCTGATAGTTCCGTCTAGAAAGTAGTCATGACGACCTTGTATTGAGCTTAAAGGGAAAAAATATTTTTCAAAAGGAAGTTCTTGGTGTGTATACACATTAGCTCATATAAGTCCCAATATAAATATCAAAAGTACCCTTGATTATAAATGGGTATCTGGAGTAGATCTTCAGTAGAAAGAAACACGCTCTGGCAGTAAATTAACTTGGCCTACTGTCAGTCAGTGTTCATCACACTTTGGCAGGATAATGCAAAAGGAGGAGACTTCTTTCATGCAGAGATTAAGCAGCACAAAACATCCATGGGCTCAATAGTCGCCCTATGATGGGAGTACTTTACCGTCCTGTGTAGTGGATGTCAGGTTGTCTCCGTCCTTCATGGTCCCATTTGGGGATTTGTGTATGGCCACGTCACTTACATAGGTGCCAGTGACTGCTTATCGGGTTGTTGGTCTGGGACTTTCAGTGGTTAGACATTCGGCTACATGCCGTCCGCAATCAGGAGTCTCCTGTCCACGTCAAGCATCCTCTGTTCCGTCCAGATGAAGCTAGGCTATTCCTTCTAGCGAAATGCGTTGCTATCACAATGGTTTCGTCACGTGACACCGTCTCTGTGATGCTCCCGGAACAGAGGATGCTAGATTAGCCCTTTTCAGCTCAATATAAGGTCGCCATGACTACTTTCTAGACGGAACAACCAAGACTAAGATCTCCAACCACTGTGAAATTGCGAGCAGGACAAGCTCCCTAAATATTATAGTAATATCAACCAGCCTTTCTTTCCTCCCTCTACTCAGATCTTCCCTGGGGCCACACGCGGCTAGGCTGTCATTTATTGCTACAGTCATTGAGGCCTTTCTTCCCCTTTTTGGGGTATTAATCTTTTATGATGATTTTTTCATCTGACAGTCTGTCCGTGTGTTGTCACACGTTGTTCAGACATTTTCTTTTTAATTTTTATATGTGGTGTCTTGTGTCTGTGTCTTTTTGTGTGGTGGTTACTTCATCATAGTGACTCCCTATAGGCCAGCTATGGTGAAGCTGTATCTTTCTACATTCTGGCCTGAGATTGTGCCAAACTTTTTGTAATACAATAAAAATGTAAGATTTTTATGATAACTCTAATATGATCTGATTCCTGTTGCCATAAGTTACCCTTGCCCGGTGTCTCTTTCCAGGCCGCCATTTGTGACTTAACCCTCTTGGGCATGGAGTATACCAGAGCTTCACAGGTTGCCATTGGAGTCCTCTTCCATGATGACATCACGGAGCTGGTGGATATTAGAGACCTTGCGCTTCTCCACCTTCCGTTTGAGGATGCCCCACAGATCCTCAATAGGTTTAGGTCTGGAGACATGCTTGGCCAGTCCATCACCTTTACCCTCAACTTCTTTAGAAAGGCCGTGGTCGTCTTGGAGGTGTGTTTGGGGTCATTATCATGTTGGAATACTGCCCTGCGGCCCAGTCTTTGAAGGGAGGGGATCATGCTCTGCTTCAGTATGTCACAGTACATGTTGGCATTCATTGTACCCTCAATGAACTGTAGCTCCCCAGTGCCGCCAGCACTTATGCAGCTCCAGACCATGACACTCCCACCACCATACTAAAAGCAAGACACACTTGTCTTTGTACTCCTCACCTGGTTGCTGCCACACACGCTTGACACCATCTGAACCAAATAAGTTTATCTTGGTCTTATCAGACCACAGGACATGGTTCCAGTAATCCATGTCCTTAGACTGCTTGTCTTCTGCAAACTGTTTGCGGGCTTTCTTGTGCATCATCTTTAGAAGAGGCTTCCTTCTGGGACAACAGCCATGCAGACTAATTTGATGCAGTGTGCGGTGTATGGTCTGAGCACTGACAGGCTGACCCCCCCACCCCTTCAACCTCTGCAGCAATGCTGGCAGCACTCACATCTATTTCCCAAAGACAACCTCTGGATATGACACTGAGCACGTGCACTAAGCTTCTTTGGTTGACCATGGGAGAGGCCTGTTCTGAGTGGAACCTGCCCTGGTAAACTGCTGTATGGTCTTGGCCACCATGCTGCAGCCCCGTTTCAGGGTCTTGGCAATCTTCTTATAGCCTAGGCCAGTGATGGCGAACCTTGGCACTCCAGATGTTTTAAAACTACATTTCCCATGATGCTCCACTACACTGCAGTGTGCATGAGCATCATGGGAAATGTAGTTCCAAAACATCTGGGGTGCCAAGGTTCGCCAGCACTGGCCTAGGACATCTTTATGTAGAGCAACAATTCTTTTTTTTCAGATGCTCAGAGAGTTCTTTGCCATGGGGTGCAATGTTGAACTTCCAGTGACCAGTATGAGAGAGTGAGAGCGATAACACCAAATTTAACACACCTGCTCCCCATTCACACCTGAGACCTTGTAACACTAACGATTCACATGACACCGGGGAGGGAAAATGGCTAATTGTGCCCAATTTGGACATTTTCACTTAGGGGTGTACTCACTTTTGTTGCCCAGGTTTAGACATTAATGGCTTTGTGTTGCGTTATTTTAAGGGGACAGCAAATTTCCAGTGTTATACAAGCTGTACACTCACTACTTTACATTGTAGCAAAGTGTAATTTCTTCAGTGTTGTCACATGAAAAGATAGAATAAAATATTTACAAAAATGTGAGGGGTGTACTCACTTTTGTGAGATACTGTATAATTTTTTTTAACATGCATTGCCAATTGACAGCTAAAGTTAGCAGCATGCATTTCTCAGTATGCCTTGCAAAGCTGCAAGTTGATAGCCGGACTGAAAAATATTATCTGTTTTTTTTTTTTTTTTCCTGGATGGGAATCAAAGCCATTTATTGAAATAATAAATTACTTCTAATAGCTCTAGTTATACTGAAAAATATCCAGTACTCTTGTGTTCTTACATCTGCATTATCCACATACCATCTGCAAAATCATCAAACTGAAGCAGAATAGTTCAGAAAAACACCACAAGAAACCTGCTTTACAGTTTTATTATTTCTTGTATGTGTTTGCAAATAATTATGCTGCTTCCTCTTTTCATAGGTTACCAGTTAGGCTGACAAATTGAACAATGGTTTATATTGAATATATCATATTTGAATGAAATATTATGCTTACATGGATACCATTGTTTATGCAAAGGTTATTGCTTTGGGTTGGATTGATCTTTATCTTTTTTCATGCCAGGCACTCACAGTACATCTTGAAGTCTATCTTCGCATCAAACTTTTATTGAATTCTGATTGGTTTAGTAGCCACGAATGAAAGAATTCTACATTTTCATAAAAAAAAAAAAAAAAATGCATTTTGAGGAGGAGGGGGTTGACTGTACTCTTCGCTGGTTCTCTTCTTACTTATCCAACCGCACCTTTAGCATTTCTTACAACTCTACTTCCTCCTCTCCTCTTCCTTTCCCAGTTGGGGTCCCCCAAGGTTCTGTTATTGGACCTCTCCTATTTTCAATCTACACCTCCTCCCTGGGTCAACTGATAGCCTCCCATGGCTTCCAATACCACCTCTATGCTGACAACACCCAAATCTATTTCTCTACCCTTCAGTTTACTCTCTCTATCTCCTCACGTGTCACTAATTTACTATCAGATATATCAGTCTGGATGTCACAGCACTTCCTCAAACTCAATCTATCCAAAACCGAACTTATAATTTTTCCTCCTCCATATGCCCCTTCCCCTGATCGCTCTGTCAAAATCGATGGCACAACTATAAGCCCATCCCCACATGCCAAGGTTCTAGGTGTAGTCCTGGACTCTGAACTCTCCTTTAAGCAACATGTCCAATCACTGTCCAAATCCTGCCGCCTCAACCTCCGCAACATCTTCAAAATACGCCCCTTTCTAACCAATGATACAACAAAGCTCTTAATTCAATCACTGGTCATCTCTCGCCTCGTCTACTGCAACTCCCTTCTCATTGGCTTAGCTCTACATAGTCTATCACCTCTTCAATCCATCATGAATGCTGCTGCCAGACCCATCCACTTTACCAGTCACTCTGTGTCTGCTACTCCTCTCTGTCAATCCCTCCACTGGCTTCCTCTCGGCCAAAGAATTACATTCAAAATACTAACAACTACGTACAAAGCCATCCACAATTTCGCCCCCAGCTACATCGCTAGCCTAGTCTCTCTAAATACTCTTCGTTCCTCTCAAGACCTCCTGCTCTCTAGCTCCCTCGTCACATCCTCCCATGCTCGCCTCCAGGACTTTTCCAAAGCCTCTCCAATCCTATGGAATGCCTTACCACAATCTGTCCGCTTATCTCCTACTTAGCTTTTAGACGATCCCTGAAAACCCTTCTCTTCAGAGAAGCCTGCCCTACCCACACCTAACAACTGTATTTTCATTTTCTCCATCAGCTCACCCCCCACAGTTATTACCTTTTTGTTTCCACTTGACCCTCCCTTCTAAAATGTAAGCTCTAACGAGCAGGGCCCTCTGATCCCTCCTGTATTGTAAGTGTGCTGTCTGCCCTCATGTTGTAAAGCACGGCGCAAACTGTTGGCGCTCTATAAATCCTGTATAGTAATAATTTAGTATCACTTTAATTTCTCAAGGAACCCCTCGCAACCTCTGGAGGAACCCTAGCTGGGAAAAGCTTCTCTAGCTTACTATGCAATAGTGTGGGCATTTCTAAGACTATCCATAATATAGAGCAGGGATCTCCAGACTATGGCTTTCCAGCTGTTGCGGAACTACACATCCCAAGAGACATTGTAAAACTCTGACATTCACAGACATGACTAGGCATGATAGGAATTGTAGTTCCTGAACAACTGGAGGGCCATAGTTTTGGAGACCCCTGATATAGAGGATTAAAGCCCTGTATAAGGTTTCTGTAGAGCAGTGGCAAAATATGGGACTTTTTAGGCCAAGTATATAGGTAAGCACTCCTGAAGCTGACCTTATCCAAGGAGAACAGTAATGACTGTGTATTATTCCATACTGTCTATTGTTTTCTCCTCAAAGATTTTCTCGTCAGACAAACCATGCCAAAGCTACAGCTTGTGCACAAACACAATTATTTCTTGATCTGACCACTCAGCCTAGTTTGGTTATGGTAATGTCATATCAAGGGCACAGTGATGATATTCTTTGGGACTCAAATTACACTAATAATCCAATTGATACTGATTGTACATTAACATTAATGACTGTGAGCTCCAACTATTCTATTAATGTCCATTGCCCACAATATTCCAGATCATAGAAACATATAAGACTGACGGTAGATAAGGACCAAGTGGTCCATTAAATCTTCCCCCAGCACTAGTGGAAAAGCTTTCCATCGGGAATATTTTTCAAAACCTTCATAAATGAAGTGCATCTTGACAGTAGGAAGCTATTCAACTAGATCATCTAAACATTACGCATTGAGCATATGGGGCTTTCACTGTAGACATCTTTTAGTAAAACACTTCATGAAAAAGCATGGTGGAATCTGAAGAAAGACTTATGAATTCTTCTGTAATTATTCATGTCAGGCTACTAAATGGCAAAATGCTTTTCGACCGATATCTGTAGTACATCGCAAGTGGAACCTGTTAGGATAGACATGTGGAGACTGCCTTTGCTGACTTAACTTTTGAAGTGCAGTTTCGGCCTGTCATCTTTATCCTATCCTTACTGTTTAGTGAGTCACTGGCCCCAAGGGAGTATTTGCATGTTAGATTATGTAAACATGTTTGTTCCAGAGAGTTGTCAGAGACCCACCAAGTAGTGAAGGAAGGATAACAATGATCTTGGAGCATATGCCTTTATAGAGACATTTGTCATGTTGCACCATTTAGGGCAAAATGATGAGTTCTCTTGAAAGAACAACTATGACCTGTTGATACTTACCTTTTTTGTGTCCTCCCACTGCTCCATTCCTCCTGTTTGTGCTAGGAGTACAAACCCTGTCTATCTTAGCTTGCCCAGAATTAATTATTTCTTTCCCTCCCTTATGTGATAGGACCACTGGCTATTAACAGAGAAATGGATCATTAAGGAAGTGCTGCAAATATGATTAGAATTGGTGGGAAAGAAGGTAGTTGTTCTTTCGAGCAAACTTGTCACTTTGCCTTGAATTTAAAAACACATCAATAAGGGCAGTTCCCTTATACTTCTTCCCCAGTTAGTTGAGAAACACCCCCTCCAGGTGACATTGCAAAGATTTTTGCAAACTTTTTTAATACAGATTTTTTTCTGCTTTTGTTCTAGACTTATAGGGCGTACACACGGTCGGATTTTTCCGACGGATGTTGGCTCAAACTTGTTTTGCCTACACACGGTCGCACAAAGTTGTCGGAATTTCCGATCGACAACCACGCGGTCACGTACACCACGTACGACGAGACTAGAAAAGGCCAGTTCAGAACCAAGCGCGGCACCCTTTGGGCTCCTTTTGCTAATCTCGTGTTAATAAAAGTTTGGTGAGAGACGATTCGCGCTTTTTCAGACTCGTGGCTTTCAGATCGTTTTCTGCCGTTCAGTTTGTGCTTGTGGGTTTGTATCTGCTCTTCAGTGCGTGCAAGCAAGTTCCGCGTGACTTTAGGTAGTCATTGTATTCTTGTTCGTTCGTTACTGGTTTTCAGGTCGCTCTTCACAGGCCTTGCTGTTCTTCAGTGCGTTCTGTTACTTCGTTCTGAGCAGCCGACCGTTTTCTAGCCATGTTTCGTATGCGTACTCCTCGTAGAGTTCGTGCTGTGCGGGGGCTTGGTGTTGGGGTCCTGACCTTGACACAAGTCCAGTCCATGAACAGGGTGAGGAGGAGTTCATGGACCAAGAATTGGTTGCTTCAGCGTGACCAGTTCTGTCATATGCCTTTGCTCCGTGAGATCCGTGAGAATAATCCTGATGATTTCAGGAACTTTCTCAGGATGACGGACCCTGTGTTTCACCGTCTGTTGGCTTCGCTGACCCCCTATATCAGCAGGCAGGATACCTGCATGAGGCAAGCCATCACTGCGGAGCAGAGGTTGGTCGCTACCTTGCGGTATTTGGCCACAGGGAGAAGCCTGCAGGACCTCAAGTTCTCGACAGGCATCTCCCCCCAGGCTCTGGGGATCATTATCCCAGAGACCTGTTCTGCCATCATCCAGGTCCTGCAGAAGGAGTATATGAAGGTAAGATTTTTATCCTTTAATATCACATTTTATTGTATTTAATGTTTGATAATATCTTGTATTTCTTTCCTCATTCCCTAATTACCATGATTGTAATATGATGTGAATGTCCCCTTTGTCCTCATGCATGCTGGATTTTTATGTAATTATTATTTTAGGTCCTTCATACATATTTGCCCTTCAATAACCTCTCCAGCATGGTGTCTCCTGCCCCTATATTCACCTCATGTAGTCACTTAACAATGTATTTTATCAGCTCTATAGTAGTGCTTTACCCCAAACACCCCCTAAAATGTTTGGAAATGTTATTTTTTATTTAAATTCAGGCAGAGTGCCAGAGGGTTTTTTTTGTGGTGTCCCCAAATTTTTTGTAACCCTCCCTCCCCCAACTGCTAAGTCAGCTGATCCCAATTCTCTATCCTCAATCATCTATCTGCTGACTTTGCCAAACCCATACACACTATACCCATCTCTTTACTGGTCAGATTTATGGATGAATTCCCCAAAGCATGTAGTGCAAGGGCCTGCCTGTATACTTTCCAATGGTACTGTTTAAAGTTTTTGTATCCTATTATTATCTTGATAGGTAATAGCAGAATGTTCAAATGTGCTCAAATGTGTACAGTGTGTATTTATATCTTTGTATTATGACACTTCTTACCTGTCCAGTGGTCTGCCAATAGTGTAACTAAGGAGGGTCTGTTCCAAGTAATACCCTGTATTTAGGCATTTATCTCTAAATGAAGTGAAGAGGGTTACCTGTCCAAGAGTTCCCCCCCTATAATGTTAGAAATGGCCCATGAGGGGGGAGGGGGAATATGATAGGTGTACCTTATACTTTGTTGTTGTTAAATTCCCCTTAATAAATGCTATCTGGAGGTTGCCCCATAATGTTTGTGTCTAATCTGCTTGCCATGTTTCTGTGAAAAAATAGTAATGTTTATTGTTTTTTCCTCAACAGTTTCCTTCAACGCCACAGGAATGGCAGACTGTGGCCTCCCACTTTGCCCAGCGGTGGGACTTTCCTAACTGCGGAGGGGCAATTGATGGGAAACACGTCCACATCGTCCCACCACCCAACTCGGGGTCGTACTATTATAATTACAAGGGGTTTAATAGTATAGTGATGTTGGCGGTGGTGTCGGCTAATTACGAGTTCTTGTATGTGGACGTGGGGAAGAATGGCCGGATGTCCGATGGTGGAGTGATCGCCCAGACGGAGTTCTACAGGCGTCTCCAGAATGGCAGCTTGGACTTGCCACCTCCAGAGGACAATGTTGAAGGTCTCCCATTTGTGTTCGTTGCTGATGAAGCATTTGCGCTGGGGGACCACCTGATGCGGCCATTCCCGATGAGGACCCTCACCCCGGAACAGAGGGTTTTTAATTACCGGCTGGCCAGAGCCCGAAGAGTGGTGGAGAAGACATTTGGAATCCTGGCCAGCCGGTTTCCGATTATTTCTGACACCCATCCATATGGCGGAGTATAAACTGAACCATATAATACTTGCCTGCTGTGTTCTCCATAATTTTTTAAGAAAACATTCAGCCAACTATGCTGGCTCAGTTGGGCCTGAGGCCGGAATCCCAAATCCATCAACACTGACGGCTCTTGAAAGTGGCCGTCCTGGCTTGCCCTCCCTGAGTGCCCATGATGTCCGGTTACGCTACCTGGAGTTCTTTGCGGGTAGGGGGGCTATCAATATGCCAGACAATCTGTGAAACCTTTTTCAAATAAAAAACAACCAAAAGAAATTCTTTGTGGACATTTACTGCTTGTGTTTGTTTTAGCTGACCCTGACAGAAATGTGTTGAGTGCAGAAAATGTCGTGATTGGGTAACCTTATAAAAAACAGTGTTGGCTGGTACTTCCTAAATGCAAAAACACATTTCACTACAAGTGCACTTGCAACTGCACTGAACCTGCACTTGTAGTGCAAAGTGTATTTGCCCTTAGGAAATAACCCCCATTTTTGCATAAAACAGTTATTACATCACCCCAAAAGTGTTGTAGTGTTGAGACAATAATCCACACATTCTTGAGTAAGGCACTTTTTTATACCTGCACAATCACATGTGCATTTACGAAAGGTTTTTAAAACAAACCAACATGTTTGTTGTATAACAATTTTTGCAGTAGCATTATCAAAAATCGAAATATCCATTTCAGATAAAACAGGCCCGTGTAAAACCAACAAGAAAGCCAAAAAACGTGAACTTACAAAGTTCACATTTGGTAGAACTTGAAGGCTATATCAGACATGCGTATTTAGGAACTGGGTTTGATATAGCATTCAGATGGGGGGAAATCACCCCTGGAAAAGCCAAATTTGGAAGATGCACACCAATTTACGAATGTCAACGTGTGCTATCTGCCATCAGGGGGGATCAAGGGACGTGTTTTGGGTGAGCAAGCCCTTCCTCAACGCGACTTTATAATTGAGGAAGGGGTTGCACCCCCAAAACGCGTCCATTGATCTCCCGTGATGGCAGATATCACATGTTGGCACACTGTGTGCATCCTCCAAATTTGGCTTTTCTAAACATTGAAAAAAGTTTTGGAAGATTGGACCACAATAAAACAGGTGATTTTGTGGGGTTTAAATTCGCCCCAAAACATCAATGATGTTATTATTTTTTTTAATAACATCACTGATTTGTTGCTGTATGTTGTGCAATTCGAGATTACACCCCATGATCTCCCCGATCAGTATCTGGGCACTTTCAGATGTGAAACGTTCTCTCTCCCTCACATCACGATCACCTAAAAAGAGATAAAGAACAAAAAAAAGGTCTCAAAAATCTGCCACCATCCATCTCTTTTACCTGAGCCTGTGGTCGCAGACACTCACCTGTTGTGGTGCCAATCTCCACCACATCTTCCTCTTCCTCCTGCTCAGCTTCTTGTGTTTGCGGTATTTCCCCTTCTTCCAGAGGTGGGGGGTCTGTGTTCTCCTGGGATGAGGGGTGTCCTCCGAGTCTTTTCTCCCCTATGTAAAACAAAAATGGTATACTTAGCACACAGATATTTGATGGCAAAACTAGAACTAGGAAACATTGCTTGGAAGTGGGGTACAATTGTCTATTTTAGCCGAGTTCCAAGATGTATATTTTTTATTGCCCTTTGTCAAGCTGCAATACTTTACCTGTTTGGTACAAGCTTCACAGATGTAGCCCCCCCCCTATAGTATACACTGGAGCACCTGTGTGCCCCCCCTAATAAAAATGGTGTTCTTGTGTCCCACACTAGTGCTCCAGTGTCCAGATGTGAAAACAGCTGCTCAGTGTCCTCTCCTTACACACAATCTAGTTGGCATTTCATTCTAGTAACAAACCCATCTACACAAACAAATATTTGGCATCCAAGTAGGCCCCAAAAAATGTGGGAAAATGCATATGGCCTAAACAATGGTGTTCTAGAGGCCGAAAGAAAAATGTTTGATACGAACGAATAATGATCCCATGAACATTAAAGTTGCCCTTTTAAACGTTACAATTAATAAAAGCATATGGAGCAGAACGAACGGAATAAAGACAGAAAGAATAGGAACACAGCACAACTACTTACTTTTTTGCAGCACTCTCCGGATCTTTCGGTACTGCTCTGGCTCTCTCAACTTCAGGTCCGACCACCGCTTCCTGAGCTGATCTTTAGATCTTCGTACCCCGAAATTCCTCTCAAGACTCCTGACCACTTTCGCCATGATCTTGGCCTTTTGGATGTTGGGGTTGGGGTAAGGCCCATATTTTCCGTCATAGTCGGACTTCCTCATGATGTCGACCATCTCCAACATCTCCCCAAACGACATATTTGTGGCCTTAAAACGTCTCCTTCTGGATCGGGACGTGCCTGGATACGGCCTTTCCTCCTCGTTGCTAGAATTAGCATGCACCTGCTGTAACTCCGCCATCATGCTCTTCACCCACTGCGCCGAACGAAAAGGGGCGGGGAATAGACTAGAAAGAACGTCAGGGGCGGGCGGAGTTACACGCATGCGCAGTGTGTATAAAGCGTAACACGCGTGCGTATTACGTACGATCTGTGAGCGGAGGAAGAAGCATTGGACGCGCCGATCGTAAGAACGAAGGTAAGAGACAAACTTGTGCCTATACTGCTTCTAGATTGAGGCCTATATTGTAACAAGATTAGGAGAGTTTTGTCTGACATTAGGCTTTGTCTTGTGTTGTGTCTTGCAGTGAACATGGATATCTTAATGAAAGACAATGACTTCATGTCAGTATTCGTAGAGATGCTAAGTGAGCTGCCCTGTCTGTGGGAGATTACCCACCCCCATTTCAAGAACCAAGCAAAGAGGAAGGCAGCACTGGAGCAATTGTGTGAAATTGTGAAGCAGGTGATCCCCACGGCAGACATCACTTATTTAAAGATTTTCATTGGTGGCCTGAGGAGCACATATCTGAGGGAGCGCAAGAAAGTCCAGGATTCGCAGAGATCCGGAGCAGCAGATGACATCTATGTCCCCAGGATGTTGTACTACGACAGGCTGCACTTTCTGGCAGGCCAGACTGAACCCAGGCCATCCCTCTCCAGTCTTCCTTCCACGCTTCCTTCCCCCCCGGCTGAGGCTTCTGATGCCCAACCTGGGCCTTCCAGGCCACATGTGGAGGAGCCCAGATTGAGCCAGGTATAGCATTCCTCTAAATATTTCTGCTTGTCCAATCAATGATGTTAACTAGATGTTAGTTGGGAGTACTAATTTAGGATTGTGATTGATGAAGCAAAAACTAAAACCATGTCCCTTTTTCATACACAGGGAAGTCTCAGCCAGGAGGTGGCCGGGCCGAGCCGGCTGGCTGATATCAAGGTCCCTCCACCCCCCCCTGAAAATAGAAAGTGGCAGTAGGAGGAGTGCCCTAGAGGAGGCTGCTATAGCATTCTTTTGGAGGGCTACAGAGGTCCTGGGAGCACCCCACACCATGGAGGAGAACATTGCTGCCTTCATAGCCTATAAAATGCAGAGGATGGAGGAGGGCCAAAAAGTCATGTGTGAGGCCCTCATATCGGAGGCTCTGGAGAAAGGTATGAGGGGCCAAATTACACCTCACACACATCTTTGGGATGGTCCTCCTCCTCCTCCTCCTCCCTCTCCTCCAGGTCCTCCCAGTCCTCCTCCAGGTCCCCCCAGTCCTCCTCTTCCTCCTCCAGGTCCTACTCCTCCTCCTGCCACATCTCCAACTGCACAGCCACAGCCCGGAAGGAAGCGTGGAAGGAAGACCAGACAGTGATTGCCCTGGATCCAGTCTGGTCGGCCAAAAGATGCAGCCTCTTGTGGTACCACAGCCTGGGGACACAGATGTCATCTGCTGCTATCCAGATCTCTGCGAATCCCGGACCAGACTGCCCTCCCTTACATATGGACTCCTCAGGCCACCAATTTTGATGTTGAAGAATTGATGTCTGCCGTGGGGGTCCCAGCCTTCACTAATTTCTCATGTTGATCCAGTGTTGCCTTCCTCTTTGTTTGGTTCTGATCCCTTAATAAAGGATTTTTGTTTTGAATTATACTCTCCTATGTGTTTTACTTCAAAAATGACAGTTTGTTTGTGAGGATTCAGGTACATTTCAAATATACAATGTGAAATGAACAAGGGACACCAACAACAAACAATCTCCTGGAGATTAAATAATACAAGATATCAATGGTGTTGGGGTAACTTGACACACAAAACACACACAAAAATATTCTGGAGTAAAAATAAAAATAACATTGAACAAAGATCAGCCTTGGAAAAAATCCAAACATTAAAGAAAAAAAAAGGCTGAAAATCCAAAAAAAAAAAAATAAAAAAAATATAAAACTGTCAGATGTGACAACTAATAACAATATATTCAGGGAATCCCACTAAAAAAACACAAATAAAAGTTTGTGAGAAGTGTGTGTGAATATGAGCAGCAAAACTGCTTAATTATTGTCACATTATAAAGAAGAAGAGAGTGCGCTGTATTAAACCATTTTTAACATTGCAGCGTGACGAAAGTGCTGTATCCATTGCGAACGCTAAGTTTACCAGAACGAGCTGTCCCGTGTCGGAATTTCTTCTGAGCATGCGTGGCACTTTGTGCGTCGGAACAGGCCACACACGGTCGGAATTGACGCGATCGGATTTTGTTGTCGGAAAATTTTATCTCCTGCTCTCCAACTTTGTGTGTCGGAAAATCCGATGGAAAATGTCCGATGGCGCCCACACACGGTCGGAATTTCCGACAACACTCTCTGATCGGACATTGTCCATCGGAAAATCCGACCGTGTGTACGGGGCATTACTGTTGTAGGCTTCACCAAGACTCCCTAAACCTGACTGCCAAGTTAGATGAATTAAAGTATATGCCTGGGCAAAGTATAAAACACAATTTTAAGTACATCTCTACATGCACTTTTCCCCAACTATGTCTCCTTAAAAATGCTGCAAGTACAGAAAAGTACTTGGTGATCCTGACAGAAAGCTAGTACGCTCCCTTAATCTGTTGTTAATGGACAACACTTAATCTGCTGCACTGAAATCCTTCCCTACTGGATTATGGAACACCTCACCCTTTCCCCAGCTCTATAACATAATGGGGAGATGTTCTGTAATTCAGGCATCACTGACAACTCTGCTTGGGATTCCAGTGCAGCAGAGGCAACATTGTCGGCTCACTACAGAAATCTTGGGTCTCAATGGATTTCTTGCTGGGACAACAGGTAAATTTTTTTTTCTAGCAGCATTTTCAAAGAGACAAAACATGGGGAAATGTGCACATATTGCAGAAATGTAATTTTTTTTGCCCAGACATGCACTTAAAGGTTACTACACCATCCTTTGACCCTGATTGCTGGTCTTTTCATTGTTTTCTTTTCCACACAGCATTTGCAGGCTCCATAACTTGCTGAACAGCCTCCAGAAAATGTAAAACATGCAGAAAGCGCTCACGAGGGACCATAACTTCATGCTCTGGTTTTCAGCCAGGTCTGTCAGTGACCTAAGGAAGTTATAAAATGTCTTGGCTCTGAACCTCCATAATCAAGACAGGGGGCAGTATTGTTAGGCAAATGTGTGCCAGTGATTTTATAGCAGGAATCCTGTTGTGAAAGTATCGTATCATAAATGCATCGAAGTGTGTTTTCATAACTTTACATTTTATGGATGTTGAGTCCTGTCCATTTTCTGTATATAAAAAGAATTCTTTATTTTAAATAGTAAAACATCAGATCACCCAACCCTCTGAGGTAGGAAAAAATACAAAATATTTAGGCATTGTTTGCACCCTTTACCATACCATGGGTCATGATGAAGTAAAATGCATGAATGATCGTGTAAAGGACAAGTAGGACCAAAGCTCTTCTATCCTACTTCTCCTGTGGGTCACAGGAGTGCACTCCTGTGACCTTTATTCAGCTGACAGTGGGCTAAACACTGTTTGTCAGCTTATGTCACTCAGCCGGTCCCAACTTTATTGTTGGGGTCCAACCAGAAGCCTGACTGGCAGTAGGTTCAGCCTCTTAGCATGCCGCTGAGAGCCTGAGCCAGCTGCTTCCACCCCCTCCACAGCCCAGCGCTACACTGAGCGCTGGAAGAGCAGAGAGCTGTTGACTGACAGTCCCTGCTCTCTGCTCACTGATAACCAAGAACTGATCGATCAGCGGTCTTTACTAGCTTGGTTTTCAGTCTTAGAGGAGGCGAGAGACAGATACAGCATCAGATCGATGCTACATCCTCCTAGGTGAGTATGTACGTTTATTTTTTTTTTAAACCCACTGGGGCTTTTATCAGCACTACTTCCCTTTTTATATTAGGCATCAGGGACAGGGAGGTCTGTTTTCAAAAGAGTCCCTCCAAATTGGGGACAGTTGGAAGCTATGAAACATGACAAGGTTATTCATTCTAACCTGGAAAGATGAAACCTAAACCTATAGGCCAAGGCTGAACAGCAATAGCTTGGTTCCATGGCAGACTACCCAGGATTAAATTGGGCTTTTGTTTAGTCAAAGTGCCTGGTGGAAGTACATTTTACATTTTTGTTGCCTGTAGCAGCAAATTGGATCTCCCTGGTAATTCTTCCACTGCTTACCACAGACATTATGACAAATAGGTTCTACCAATAGACTCATTTATAAACTGCCATTAAAAGAAAAAAAAAATCTGTTACACAGCTACCAAACAAATTCAGACTTCAAAGGATAGCTGTACTAGTACAGTTGTTGTTCTTTTAGCGCTTCCACCCATATGATTGTAGCATGCTGTATAAAATAGTTACCTCCCTTCATATTTCAGTGATTTTCACTGTTTGCCCCTGCCTGTGGCCACATAGCCATTGCTTGAAAAACATCCTTGCCAGGTCCTCTTCTTACTGCCAATATGCACTGTTGCCCATTCATTCCTTTGGGTAAGCTGCACTCTGCTGAGTTTCTGGAGCCCTCTATGAATACGGTTCACCCATAGGAGAAACTGCCATTGCTTAGGCAAAGTAAAGGTTTGCATTAACATAATCCCTTGCACTAAGTTAATCCCTAAAAGACCATACCTACTTTATCAAGCGCTAGAAGTATTGGTGCCAAAGCTACCAAATCTTACCACATCGCAGTGGCCACTCTTCTGCTGTAAGTGTTTGAAAAGTTTTAGCTGGAGTTAGCCTTCAGTTTGTGTCTCTTACTTAAAATCAGTTGAAAGCTACGTTACATGTCCATATTAGTCTACCCTGCCCCACAGAGTGAAAATACTGCTGTGCAATCTCACTGCATTATAAACATAGTTGTCACCTAGTTACAGGGATTAGAGAAAGGATAACAGATCTACTGACAGGATCAACTGATTATAAAATTATGTTGCATAACCAGGCGGCCTTGCTGCTAAGTTTAGACCCAGAAAAAGCGTTTGATCGCCTGGGATGGCCTTTTCTTTTTGCCACCTTACAATTCATGGGATTTCGGGGCCCCTTCTTACAAGCTATTAGACACTTATACACCTACCCGTCATCCCAAGTCAGGACCCCCTTTGCACTATCCCCGGTATTTTCAGTGGCGAACGGGACCAGGCAGGGGTGCCCACTTTCGCCCCTGCTATTTGCACTTTGCGTTGAACCTTGCCGCATCCATTAGGAGTAATCCGGACATACGGGGAATATCGGTTAGAGGAAGGGAATTTAAAATCTCCCTCTTCGCGGACGATATCATACTCACATTAACTCAACCTCACATTACTCTCCCGATTTTGCAAGCAGAACTAGATCACTTTCGTGCTCTCTCAGGGTATAAGATAAACGCATCAAAATCGGAGGCCCTTCCAATCAATATCCCTCCCACGGAGATCTCACTCTTAAAATCCAACTTTCCATTCACATGGAAAACGACTTCCCTGAAGTATCTAGGTACATATATCACACCTAAATTCAATACTGTATACCAAGAAAATTTTCCACCACTGTTCCCATCTATAAGATCCTCACTGACTCAATGGAAAAAACACCACATCTCTCTACTAGGTCGAATAGCCTCAATAAAAATGACTATCCTCCCGAGGCTTCTATACCTCTTCCAAACACTACCCATACCAATCCCGACTGCCCAACTGAAAAAACTCCAATCCGACCTACTTCATTATACATGGAATTACAAAAGACACAGGGTTCCGAGATCGGTGCTGATGGCGTCCCGCAATGAGGGGGGACTAGCATTCCCTAATATTATTAAATATTATTATGCAGCTCAATTGCGAGCAATAGCCTCCTGGTACACCCACAAATCTTACAATAAATGGACAGAAATTGAAAAACTATGGCTTGCTCCCATACATCCAAATAATCTGTTGTGGAGCGCGAATGCGGACGTAGCCCCTGAACGTATGCTGGGTCCCATGTCCCATTTAAGACGGACGTGGCGCACTCTGGCTCCCAAACATGATCTCTCATCAGATAAATCGCTTCTGACCTCTTTCATCTGTAACCCCAAAGTGCCAGACAGTCTAACTTACCAAATGTCACATCCTTGGACGTCCCGGAATTTATTCCACTTTGGGAACCTGGTGGACCCCAGGACTAGGAAACTACTGCCATTTGCCGAACTACAAAACAAACATGACCTCCCCAGACAGGCATTTTACGGGTATTTACAAATTCAGCACTATGCACTTACTATAACACCCACCCTACAATTTTCACCACCATCACCGTTTGAAACCACAATCCTGGCAGGTAACAACCAGAAGGGGCTTATATCGAGCAATATACAGGATCCTGAACGTCTTCTCTGAGGATGGTCAGGGTAAACACTTGTATATGACTAAGTGGGAGGGGATCCTAGGTGAGAAACTCCCTATTTCACAATGGCAGATCATATGGAATCAAACAGCAAAGAGCTCACTATGTTCTTTATACAAAGAAAATTCTTATAAAATCCTCTTGCTGTGGTACATGACTCCAGATGTTCTCCATGCCATTTTCCCCAATAGTTCCGATAGATGCTGGAGATGCCAGGGAGCAAGGGGCACTTTCATACATATATACTGGAGCTGCCCACTGCTCACTCCTTACTGGTCCACAGTCCAACAATTACTGGCTCGCCTCCTGGACACACAGGTCCAGGCATCCCCAAAATTCTTCCTATTGGGCCTATCGCCACTTAAACTTCCCACTCCATATAAAAAGCTGGTACGCCACATATTAACAGCGGCGAGATGCCTTATAGCACTACACTGGAAACGTTCTTCCCCCCCTTCTGCTGAGGATCTATATGCTAGAATAAAGGATATAGAGGTGATGGAGAAGATGACGGCCAGACTACAAGATAGACTGGAAGCACATAACAGGGTCTGGGAGCTATGGCACCTCCGGGAGGACCCACCATGACCAGGTAACACCACTGTTGATATATCTACTATAACCCCCCTTCTACCTTCCTCTCTTACTACTATCCCCTTCTTCTCTCCTATACCATGTAAACCTGTGACTTCTATAGTTACAGATAACTAAGTTATGATTCTGCAATCATATTAAAGTTATAAACTTGCCAATAGATATATTAAATGACAGACGATGACACTCAGTTGGCATTTTACAAAGTTTTAATATTGGAACATAGCATTTGAATACCAGCACTGTATACAAAAAGCCTGCATTTTTGTACTACTGTTACATTTACCACTTGTTAATGCATAATGTACTGCAAAAACGAAATAATAATAAAAAACGTTATTTGAAAAAAAAAAAAATTATGTTGCATAGGAGTCCTAAAAACGGCCATGTTGATGCTATTACAAGAATACATGAGATACTCAATTTTTGATTTTGGCCATAGTTAAACTTTAGGGGGCAACAAAAACTTTCCTCTATTTTTATAAGCCAGCTCAGTTCACTAGTTCATGCTCAACTACTCCCTCTGTGTGTGTGTCCTGGAAGTGCAGCTTTTCCAGGTAATTTTGCAGTTGGAGTGGCACAATCTTTGTGTTGTGTAAATGATAACTTGATTCATCTGAGATGAGACATTTTTCAAATGTATCCTATATGGGAAAATAATGACTCATTTGTAACTTTAGCAGGAGCTGTGCAGAGGAGTGCCTGACAGCTAAGCAGCTGCACTTCACTATCTTTGTCTAGTCGCAACCACTGGACAGCCCAGGATTGCTGGTCTGGCTGAACATTGTTACTTGCAATGAACAAGCTGTTCTTGTCATCTGGGTAAATTCCTTTGTAACTTAGAGGAAGACATGCAAACATTGAAGTATCTATTGGCAGTGCATACGCCCAACCATATTATTATATCTCTCCAAATTTACAGAGTAGAAATTAAAATCTTACATTATTTAACTTATGAAAGACCTTGAAATATTAAGACCCCTCTGCTTTGATCAAGATTGTTGACTCTGAGACCAGCACTCCTAATGCTGATGTACTGGAACATAGCAGGCATTAGTTCAGCTTTATGGTGGATTTCAGGTACATCCTATCAAATCTTAAAGTGGAACTTTACCCATAAAAACATTACAAAAAATATTGTTCTTTAGCAAGAAACATACGTTTCATATTAATAATTATGCTACCAAAATTAGTGTGTGCTGTAAATTTCCTCCAGCATTGTTCCTGTTTCCTCTTGCTGGAGGCTGCCATTTTGTTGAACCCAGAGCCCCTGAGCAGCATTAAATCTTTTAGACTGAAGATCTGCCTCTACAAATTCGGTACAGTGCCTCAAAATGTTGATTAACTGAGTATATGCAGAGCAAGATGAGACCGTGTATTAGATTTTAAACAGTATAGGCACATACTTTTATATTTTACCTGCAGAAGAGGCCAGCATGAAGTGATCTAGTTAATTTTTTGACTAAAGCTCCACTTGAAATAGTATAAAAGAGACACAGCTTCCTTCTGCTGCACAGCCTGTGAGTATACCTGCAATTTTTGGGTAAGGGGGAGCATGTGACCTGCTCCCTTGTTACAGTGCTTTGGCCTAGCTACCTACCAATTGCTAGGCCTGAGCACTGTCACATGATTAGGCAGACTGGCATCCACTACACCCCCAGGTTACCAACATCACTGATTTCAGCTCTACCTGTTATGAAGGGTGCAGCTAGGATGAGTATCAAAGTCTGCATTTTACAGTGTATGGCCCATCCCTCAGGCTGCAGTGTAGAGTTCTCTTTGAATAACGCTGCAGCGTTAAGGCCATATACCTGCTTGTTAATGCAGCCCTAAGTAGTAAATCCACAGGATAAGCATGACAGCTAGGGAATTTGCTATTTGTAAGAAAAAGGAATCGGCACTGGCAGCTCTCATATTTCTGCCATGGCAGGTTTACTTAATAACACTTGTTCTCCGTGTTGTTAATGTGCCTAAATCCAGCACTGTAAACATTTATTCAGTGCTGTGAAGGCCCAGTGCCAAGTCCATCTTCATTTAGTACTTTTCCAGCCACTCCACCTGCCGCTGTGCATTAGGCTGCAGTTTTCAGTAAGGACATCTTCAAGGAATCTTCTGACACATCAGATGTTTGCGGGAAGATGGGATGTAGATGTACTGGATGGTGTGTGACATTTTGTGGCGGCACTAAGAAAATACTGGGTATCACAGGTTACATTGAATTAAAAGAACATAATTATGAACATACTGCATAGCGACAAGCCATTAATACGGGTTTAACAGGAAATCAGATATACACATAAAAAAACAAGTAAACATTGGAGAACAGGTACAGGCACAGGTGTGATTTAATTGCTCATGCTTTTTGACCCATGTGGACCCAGGGTTCTCAAAGCAAGTTGAAGGCCACTATCTGACCATTCCATAAAGCAATGGTGTGTGTTCATTGGAATAGTGCAAATAACTAACACTATAGCTTCTGAGAGATTTTGAGCCGATTGGGATTTCCATTGTCTGGCGATTATGAGCCTGATTGCAAGTAAAATGTGTGGTTACTGTACAGAACTGGGTGGGAACTTTGTCTATATCCAAATTCAGGATGGCCAGAACTGGACTAGGTTTTAAAAGGACTTCCATCACTTCTGAGATTAATTGGAAAATTTTTCTCCAAACGCTAGTTACACACTTACAAGACCAAAAGATGTGCAAAAGGTTCCCTGTTAGTCCACAGCCCGCCAGCATAGAGGAGAGGGAGACATCTGGGCTAGAAGACATTGGGTGGGGTACCACCGAAGGGCAATCTTCTGCTCCAGTTCCCAATGTTGGACACCATGCCTGGCGCCATAAAGTGCTTTAAAGGCGTTGTGCCACTGCGAGGGCAAGAAGGAGGGGGAGAGATCCTCTACCCATTTTAAAAAGGGCTTAGATTTGGTAAAGGATCATTTGTCCTGTAGGATATTATAAAACATTGAGATGCCTCTGCATTTAGGCTGGGAGGAGAAGTAAGTGCATTACAGGAGCTGGCAAATGCAGATCAGGGGAGGGGAGGTTTGGAACAGGTGTTTGATGCTAAGAAAGGAGTAATGATCCTTAAGCGTCAGCCCAAATTCCTCTCTCAGGGCCTCCATGCTTTTCAGTGAACTATTATGTACTACACCATCTAGGGTGTCAATACCCCTGTCTATTCAGGAGTTAAGGGAAATATTCAGAGTGAGGGATGCTAGGGCCTTAAGAGGGATTGGAAGAGAGGTATCAAAATGACTTGGTGTGTGGCTTTTTAAGGAGATGAGATCTAGCTCCACTCTATCTGCACATGTTATAGAAAGGTATTTATTTAAGACCTCACCTATTGCTTGTTACCCAGGTGCTGGTTATCCATGTGGTGTTTTTCGATTTGATCAATCAAACTATTGAAGCTTTTGGTTTCTTGCCCAGTATTGACTTCACAATTGACCGAATTGTGGCGTCGATTGTGTTCGTGGCTGACTATTGCCACGTGGTTGGCCAATTTTTACTTTACATTGCATGATTTAATTGTTCTAACAGTTTCCTGTCTTTACCACTTGTCCTGAATTTATCAGATGGGCTGGTTCTAGTGAGTTTTCGCACTATCATCTGTTGACCAAATGTTGACCTGGTTATCTGTATCTAATAGCATAACATATTGCACATCTGGGTAGTGTGCATATCTTTCCCTACTGGTTTGTTTATTTTAAGGTTTAGGTTATTTTTTAACAACTAGGTTAAAGGATATAACTCGCCCAAACCTTTAAATTTTGGATAGAGTGAGAAGGTATTTAGAACCTCTGATATTTTTGTTTTTGGCTTTTCCGTCACTTTCTGCCCTAGTGACAACTGGGCATGTTAGCAATAAAATACATTTTTGTTAATAAAGTGGAGGAATACTAGAACAGTTACCCTCACCTTGACTTGAATTAACTCTCAACCTGAACCGTAAATAGGAGCTTCATTTAGTTCTGCAAAATTAACAGTCAGCAGCTACAAAAACTTACGGGTGAAGTTCTACTTTAAAGTGTGTCTTTAGGAAGAATTTTTTTTAAGTATTAGATTCTTTAACCCTTATTACATTGCTTTTTTCCCATTCACTTCCTGTCTTGGAAACAAACTATTTCTGCTGCCTAAGGGGATTGGGTAGACCTGACATGGTCTCTAACAATTTCCCACTCTATACAAAACATTTAGCGCCTATTCACATTTGTCAATTTTGAAGCAGCAAAACGCTTGCATTTTGCTGCATGAAAATGCATGTCATGTAGAAATCCCACTCTTTTCTGCGTGGGTAGTTCACAATGATACCCTGCAGTTTAGTGTGAAAGATAAAAGGAAACACTATGGGGTTTATTTACTAAAGGCAAATCCACTTTGCACTACAAGTGCACTTGGAAGGACAGTCTCTGTAAACCTGAGGGGAACATGCAAGGAAAATAAAAAACTGCATTTTTGCTTGTACATGATTGGATGATTAAATCAGCAGAGCTTCCCCTCATTTCAGATCTTCCCCTCAGATCTAAAGCGACTTCACTTCCAATTGCACTTGTAGTGCAAAGTGTCTTTGCCTTTAGTAAATAAACCCCTATGAGCCAATTCACACCTACATGTGTGCGTTACCATGGGCCCTGCAGGGCCTGCACACAGAACAGTGTAAAAAGTTTGGCTAAGGCTACACTTTCAGCTTTAGGTTGGAACCTTTCCGTTGTGGTGCGATTTTTTTTTTTTTTTTTTTTTTTTTTTTTTTTTTTCCAGATTTTTTTGCATTCATTTATATTGTAATGTGTGAAAATGCGTCAAATGCATCTTGGAGTGTATTGCCCTGCATTTTAATGTGTGTTGTAACATACTTTGCTTTGCATGCCAGTGCTTGTTGATATGCACCATAATTCATGATGCCTTGCATTTGAATGTGCGATATAATAAACACTGACATGGATTTTGATTTGTTTCTATTCGGGCGGTGAGGGAAATTCTCCCCAACACAGTAATACAACCAGACAGAGGTTATAACTCTTTTTTACGCAATCCTAAGAAGAAAGCGTTATGGCTGGAGTTGCTCATTAAGGGTATAGGTGATGAATAAAGTTGAAGCTGAACTGAAGTTGAAAAAACTTGCTATGGGGTAAAGGGCTTTACCCCAGTGGCCGCTCAATGGTAAAACAAGAAGAAGCAGTCCAGAAGATGTGGTGGAAGAGAAGATGGAGGCCATGGAGCAGCAACAGCGAGCCTGGGCCTTTCAGCACTGAAGGAGATCAAACTAGAGGATAAGTCTGCCATAATGTGCATGTATTTTGTACGTACTTGCACATTATACCACTTTGCCCTGGCTTGAGTTTTGTTCCACTTAAAGTATTGGTATGCTGTTAGATTCTGCTGCAGGCTACACACAATCACCCAGACAAGGAAATGACCCACGTAATAACAGTCCCCTTTGCTGGCTGCTACCAAGAAAGCATCATCTTGCTTCTCTCGACAGCAAGTGAATGACTCCAGGGGAAAGGGTAAGTGGCTTTCAGCAATTCTATGACAGGGATATCTGACATGTCCCTTGAGGTAAGGTTTGAGGTTAGGGCCTTTTTAATGGAGTATATTTATTGTTACTATTTTTTCACATTGAAATCCCCACACCAAGAGTCTTTTCAATGCCAGAGCATTCTGTAATCAGGAATGGAAGTATGATTTCATGTTATAATAAAATCGGAGGGAGAGAAACAGCTTCAGAGACTTCAGAATTACAGTCTGTCAGTCTATATTCAGTAGAGGGTGCATTCTCAATTGCCAAACTACTATGTGGTTGCTAGCAATATGCCCTCTCTGGGTGATCATTTTTGAAGAACCAGATTATTTTAAGAGCAGTAAATGGGTTAACAGACTCTACATTAGGGAATTGGATCATCGATGCTTTCATCTTTTATAAACACAATGTAAAGAAATGTTTTATTCTTACACTATTATGTTCACCTGGATCCAGCCAGCTGGCATTGTGTTTGCATTTCACGTACAAGACTGGAAGGCTGACTGGGTAATCACTTACCTCCGAGCCAGCAGGAAAATGCAGGCCTATTTCTGGATCCTGATTGTATTGGCAGAGACTGATGTAAGGTTTGCCAGAAAGCTATTTCTTCAGCCTAGAAGGAAAGAGAGAGTTTAAGCAAAATCAGATGTTGCTGCATACATTGAGCTCGTCTTGTCGAGAAAGCTGGCTAGTAGTATATGGCACGTGCTGTCCAAGGGGGCTCATATCAGTACTTATGTCATGTTTTGTTTGAAGACCCCAACGTTTGTTAGCTTGTGGGTCATGTTATATCATAAAAAGCGCTGTGTCTCTGCGTGTATGTTTTTTGGTAGTATTGCTCCTCCTAACTGCTATGTGATGTCTTAAAGCCATTATAGTATATACTTATAATTTTTCCTCCGCCATATGTCCCTTCCCCTGATCTCTCTGTCAAAATTGACGTCACAACTATAAGCCCAAGGTTCTAGGTGTAGTCCTGGACTCTGAACTCTCCTTTTAAGCATCATGTCCAATCACTGTCCATATCCTGCCGCCTCAACCTCCTCAACATCTCCAAAATACGCCCCTTTCTAACCAATGACACAACAAAGCTCTTAATTCACTCGCTGGTCATCTCTCGCCTCGTCTACTGCAACTCCCTTCTCATTGGCTTATCTCTACATGGTCTATCACCTCTTCAATCCATCATGAATGCTGCTGCCAGACTCATCCACCTTACCAATCGCTCTGTCTCTGCTACCCCTCTCTGTCAATCCCTCCACTGGCTTCCGCTCGGCCAAAGAATTAAATTCAAAATACTAACAACTACGTACAAAGCCATCCACAATTTAGCCCCCAGCTACATCACTAGCCTAGTCTCTAAATACCAACCTACTCGTTCTCTTCGTTGCTCTCTAACTCCCTCATCACCTCCTCCCATGCTCGCCTCCAGGACTTTTCCAAAGCCTCTCCAATTCCATGGAATGCCCTACCCTAATCTGTCTGCTTATCGCCTAATCTATTAGCTTTTAGACGATCCCTGAAAACCCTTCTCTTCAGAGGAGCCTACCCTACCCACACCTAACAACAACTGTTTTTACATTTTCTCCATCAGCTCACCCCCCAGTTATTACCTTTTTGTTTTCACTTGACCCTCCCTTCTAGATTGTAAGCTCTAACGAGCAGGACCCTCTGATCCTCTCTGTATTGATTTGTATTGCAAGTTTACTGTCTGCCCTCATGTTATAAAGCACTGCGCAAACTGTTGGCGCTATATAAATCCTGTATAATAATAATAATAACACCTGAAGGTGCTTTTGTATTTATACTTGGAGTTAAAGTGAAACACTGTAGTAATTTGATTACAATCATAGCAGAAATTTTAAAGTGGATTCCGAATCTTATATATTTTTTCCATGTTCAGTGCAGCATGCTAAATAATTGTTCAGCGTTAAACTAATAGCATACTTCCTAACTTTTTGAGATGGAAATAAGGGACACCTACTAGCAAAAGTATGAAAGCATAGGACACGTCCCCACCACAATCCCTTAAAGGAGTATTAACCCCAAAAAAAGATTAGTTAAACCCGCAAGTGCTTTTTTTTTACCACTACTATTCACTTTATATTGGCTTTTCAAATGTACAAATGCAGCAATTTAGTATTTGGATGAAAGGCTGAGCACTGGGAAACGCTTTTTGAAAGATAAATAGTTCATATTATATAATCAACTGTATAGATCAGACCAAAATGAGGAGGGAAAGAGGGCAGTTCCTCAATCAGGGACAGTTCAATCTTGACTGTGTTCACAAATTTCTGAAACCGATCAGACTCCTGCTGTAGCCTGTCACCCTTGTATTTTGCTACAAAGTTACAGTGCTGCAATCTGATTGAGACTGAGGAAATGCTTCCTTCTACCTACAGCAGTATCATGTGTAAGGTGGAGGAGTCTCATGAGAAGAGCATTGCCCTTTTTACACCTCATGCCCAGGGCCCCCTGGTAGAGTAAACAGAGTACCATCTATTCTGCTAAACACCCACTTTGATAGGAGAACTGAACTGGTCAGTGTGTAGGCTTTGCCCAGGATGGTGGCAGACTTAAGACTGGTCACTGGAACAGCAGGCGGGTGCACAGGAAACAGGTGGATGATTGGTCACAGGATCTGCAGAATGATGCACCAACAGCTGCCTGGGCCTAGGATCAGAAGACATGCATGCAACCTGTGCATACAATGGATTCAGCAATAGGTGAGCAGCTATGGTGCATGTACTGGAGACTGGTCGAAAGTCGAAGTTCAAGCCATGTCGGTAACAGGCGGTCAGATCAGGTACAAATACAACAGCAGGTGTATATTCTGAGTTCAAGCTCGAGTTGGTAACAGGCAAGCAGATCAGATACAGATTTATAGGCTGGAGGCAGCAAAAGGCAGATAAGCAGGAGCAGGTAAAGATAAGCCCAGTCAGTATTGGCTAGACAATCAGGAAATCAATGTCAAAGATTGCAGGTACTGCTGAAGATAAGTCAGCACGAAGGCTTCATGTACACAAGACGTTTTTACAACCTCTTCTGAACGATTTAACTTGACAGATACTAACCCACGTTTAAAATGCCCGTTTTCCGCGTTTACGTGCCGCGTTTAGCAGTGTTTTGCTGCATTTGCGTTTAGAAGCGTTTCTAAAAAAAAAAAAAAAAATTTTTTTTTTTTTTAAATGGCCAAAAATGAAACACCTCAATAAACAAAATGCGGTTAAACGTGGGATACCGCGTTTAGATGCGTTTGGTGTCAGAAATGTTGGCGTCTGAACGAATTTTTTTGCCTTCAAAAAAAGGCCTATAAACGCAACTGCCTAAAAACGACAGTAAACGAACCTGTGTACATGTACACATAAGATAACATTGAATGAGTTCAGGGGCAGTTGAAAAAAGTGTCCAACTGCCTCTGAACGTCCGTTTAGCAGCAGCACTGTACATGGGGCCTAAGCTCATGCGGTTGTCTCTTTTTAAATGATGCTTAGATATTCCATTTTTTTATCCTGGCACTGCCTTCCTGACAAACACTCTTTGACGTTATCTCAGATTATGCATAGTCATTTTATTGGAGCTGAAGAATAGCTTTTCAATTGTAACTTAAAAAGTACTGTTTTTGTGTATTGTGATATGTCAGAAATGTATTAATGTAGACGGTTTGCGCTGTATAAATCGTGTATAATAATAATAACGAAAGGTATCTTGATGGGGAAAGCATATAGACAGCCTTTTTTGACCTCCTGAAAATACGAGTTCCCTGGGTCTCTTAACCTTTAATGCTTTGATACACTGACCCACAACAAGTATGGGTCACCGTAAAGTCAAAAGGTCTGATATGCATACTTATTCTGGTTCAGTATCTTAGAAAGTATTAAAGTTAATAGATCATGCCAGGAAACTAACAAGTGCCGAGGAAAATGTCACCAATGGCTGTTCTGTTTTACAGAGCACAGAGTACTGGTTTCCAATATACCAAGTAAACCCGTCATTAGTGAAATATGTTGGCAGCCATTGCTGATGTCAGGTTTCATGAAAAATATTGCTGGTATAAAAATTTAGATTTTAACATTTCTTCACAATTCCCTGCATGGCACAGTTGAGATTAAGGACAGTAGGCTACGATCAGCCAGCCAGTCAATCTCTATGTATTTGCACAGTGGTGCCAGTCCACCGTGTTTTTAGGCATTGGGTGCTAAAGAGGGTGTTCTAAAGTTCATCTCCAGGCTCATCTTGATCTATTGGCTCATATCCTGTTATATGTGACATCCAGGAGGCAGGTTAAGCAGGGAACTGGGTGAACCGAAGGGCTTCCAATTAAAATATGCATTCTCCCACTAATAATGTCGCATTCAGGCAGAGCTGATATTAGTGGGCGTTGAGGAGACTGACTATCCAGTGCACAGAGCACAGACAGGGGTGACTGATCATTGTTACAGGACTGTAGGTTTCTCAGAGAAGGGCTTTAAGCAGCATACAAGAAAAGGTGAGCACAGATCATCAGTGTAATGATATTATGGAGGTAGAGGAATCTCTCATGCTCCATCAAAAAACAATGTTATTTCCTTCTTGCCAGTTTAGATTGGCATGAACGAACCACAAGAGAAGCTAAATTGCAGTTTGGTAGTTGACATATTATGTACATATTTTAGCTGTGTGTTAAACTATTAGAGTTCTGCTTAAATGTGTTGTAGCCAGCTGGAAGAGACATTGTTAATGATGCGTAGTTCATTAAGTAATATATGTAGTTTGTTGTTCTGCCAAGCTTACAATGTGTTTTTCCTTCTTGCCATCTCAAACTAGTCACTTTGCGCTAATAACAGTTGCATTATTTTATTCCCATCTCATTAGACAGTATTCCCTCCTGGCGGAATAAATACCCACAGAAGATTTATTGGGCTTGCTCGGTATTATTCTAACCTTCCAAAAGCGCAAAAGGGGCATGACCAGCAAAAATCTGTCTGCTTTAATTGGCTGACCCCCCCGTAGCTATAGTAGCAGCGTGCAACAGTTTGTAGAAAACTATTTAGAATCTGGGGGTTGCCATGGCCTCATGTGTTCCACTTAAAAATGAGGTCACTAGGCTGTGAAGTGACATCACCAGGAAGACCACTGCTTGGATTTGGGTCCGCGTGGGAAGCTTGTTTGCAACCTCTTATGAAATTAGACGAGTGTCAGTTGACAAAATAAGTTCCTTGAGCCAGTCAGAGAGGTCATGTAGGTTTAAATAAATAACCTATCATGGTTAAACATAGTTTACCAGAGGATACCGGGTAAATGTATTCATTGGATGAAAAGTTGTATGATACTCAAATAATTTAGTGATTAGTATTGGCAAATATCTGGTATCTTTAAACAAATGTGTAATTAGTTCAATCTTATTTTATTAGGAGACCAAGAATAACAGACATCGTGTATGTAACAAAATATTACACGAATCTTTGGTATAAAATTACAAAGGCAAGAAATCCACAGAAAACAAATTGCCCATTTTTCAAGAATCCTTATGCCGCGTACACACGAGCGGACTTTCTATCCTACTTGGTCCGGCACACTTTCCGACGGACTTTGTCCGCCAGGTGCGCCGGACTTTAAAACGAACGGACTTGCCCACACACGCCGGGATTTTCCGGCGGGCTAAGTCCGCCCGTCTTTCCGACGGACTTTCGCCGGAGTTCCGGCGGACTTTCAGAATGAACGGACTTGCCCACACACGGACAAGTCCGTTCATTTTGAACGTGACTCAGGTGCGACGGGACTAGAAAAGGATGTCAATCTTGCCGCTTTTATCGGCTAGATTGACACCTTGCGAGCCCCGTCGCGGGGCATACCAGGCCCTTAGGTCTGGTATGGATTATAAAGGGGAACCCCGCTACGCCGAAAAAACGGCGTGGGGTCCCCCTAAAATCCATACCAGACCCCGATCCGAGCACGCAGCCTGGCCGGTCAGGAAAGGGGGTGGGGACGAGCGAGCGCCCCCCCCCCCCTCCTGAACCGTACCAGGCCGCATGCCCTCAACATGGGGGGTGGGTGCTTTGGGGGAGGGGGGCGCCCTGCGCCCCCCCCCCAAAGCACCTTGGTCCCCATGTTGATGAGGACAAGGGCCTCTTCCCGACAACCCTGGCCGTTGGTTGTCGGGGTCTGCGGGCGGGGGCTTATCGGAATCTGGGAGCCCCCTTTAATAAGGGGGCCCCCAGATCCCGGCCCCCCACCCTATGTAAATGAGAATGGGGTACATGGTACCCCTACCCATTTACCTAGGAAAAAAGTGTAAGTAATAAAACACACTACACAGGTTTTTAAAATATTTTATTAAACAGCTCCGGGGGGGGGATCTTCCTCCGGCTTCGGGGGTCTTCTTCCGGCTTCGGGGGTCCCTCCGCTTCATCTTCTCCCGGCGTCCGGTTGGTTCTTCTCCGCTCTCCGGCCTCTTCTCCAGGTGTCGCAGGTCTTCGGCCGGCCCCTCCGCTCTCTTCATGTAGCTCTATTGCGAGCGGAGGTCCGGACTTCTGGGCTTCTTGGCTTCTTGGCTTCTTGGCTTCTTGGCTTGGCTTGGCTTCTCTTCTCTTCCCCCAGATGTTGACACGACGCTCTCTCCGGCTGGACTGGTTTCTGAGGGCTGCGTTGTGACTTATATAGGCGGAGACCCCGCCCCCATATGATGTCACAGTCCCTGGGCATGCTGGGACTGTGACGTTTTAGGGGGCGTGGTCGACCACGCCCCCCGACCACGCCCCCTAAAACGTCACAGTCCCAGCATGCCCAGGGACTGTGACATCATATGGGGGCGGGGTCTCCGCCTATATAAGTCACAACGCAGCCCTCAGAAACCAGTCCAGCCGGAGAGAGCGTCGTGTCAACATCTGGGGGAAGAGAAGAGAAGCCAAGCCAAGCCAAGAAGCCAAGAAGCCAAGAAGCCAAGAAGCCCAGAAGTCCGGACCTCCGCTCGCAATAGAGCTACATGAAGAGAGCGGAGGGGCCGGCCGAAGACCTGCGACACCTGGAGAAGAGGCCGGAGAGCGGAGAAGAACCAACCGGACGCCGGGAGAAGATGAAGCGGAGGGACCCCCGAAGCCGGAAGAAGACCCCCGAAGCCGGAGGAAGATCCCCCCCCCGGAGCTGTTTAATAAAATATTTTAAAAACCTGTGTAGTGTGTTTTATTACTTACACTTTTTTCCTAGGTAAATGGGTAGGGGTACCATGTACCCCATACTCATTTACATAGGGTGGGGGGCCGGGATCTGGGGGCCCCCTTATTAAAGGGGGCTCCCAGATTCCGATAAGCCCCCGCCCGCAGACCCCGACAACCAACGGCCAGGGTTGTCGGGAAGAGGCCCTTGTCCTCATCAACATGGGGACAAGGTGCTTTGGGGGGGGGGGCGCAGGGCGCCCCCCTCCCCCAAAGCACCCACCCCCCATGTTGAGGGCATGCGGCCTGGTACGGTTCAGGAGGGGGGGGGCGCTCGCTCGTCCCCACCCCCTTTCCTGACCGGCCAGGCTGCGTGCTCGGATCGGGGTCTGGTATGGATTTTAGGGGGACCCCACGCCGTTTTTTCGGCGTAGCGGGGTTCCCCTTTATAATCCATACCAGACCTAAGGGCCTGGTATGCCCCGCGCTCGCCGCAATAGGAAGATTTGTTTTTCCTATTGCAGCGAGCGCGAGATGCAATACCATCCCCTCGTGTCGTATTTGGTCTGTCGGACCAGCCTACACACGAGCGGGCTTTCCGTCGGACCAGCACACACACGAGCGGACTTTCCGCCCGAAACTGAGTCCGACGGAAAGATTTCAAACATGTTTGAAATCTAGGTCCGGCGGGCTTTTGGGAAGAAGTCCGCCGGAAAAGTCCGCCGCCGCCCACACACGGGCGGATTGTCCGGCACACTCTGGTCCGCCGGACCAAGTATGCCGGAAAGTCCGACCGTGTGTACGCGGCATTACAGTTACTAGGCATAATATATGCAATAGTATAAACTTATAAAGAACAATCACTTACAAGCAGCGATCTCACAGGTGGAATCAAAATACATTGCTGCTTAATAAGGCATTGTGTACTGTGGTGGTGCACTATCATATAAAGAAAACGTATGTCATGCGGGTCACATATCGTACCATATCAGAAGAAGCATTATTCAGCTAATGCTCTTAAAGCAGAGAAGGGTTTAGTAAAGCCCTTTAGGTTGGATTAGAAAAGAAGGATAGAGTAGAGTCAGATTAAGAGGGGTAGAAAAAAGACACTCCATCTAGGCTAAGGTGTGGTGGCAAGAAGTTCGCCCTCTGCCCATGTTACAAACTCTGTGGAGAACGGGAACATGGACCAAGAACTACACATAAGGGAGAATTGTTCCTCTTTATCGTTTTCCTGAGCCAACAGACGTTCCAGGTCTCTGATACGATCCACTTCAATAGCCCAGTCACCAAGGGAGGGCATGCTTGTCGACTTCCAGTGACGGGGGATCACTGTCTGTGCCACAGCAATAAAGTGGCACAGCACATCTTTTTTAACTGATTTTAGAGTGCCCGAGATTATAGATAGGAGAGCTACCGCGGGTGAGAGTTGGAGAGATGTCACCATTAGTTTGCAATACAGAGCAAATATTTTTTGCCAAAAGTGCCATACAGTTGGGCAGTCCCACCAGATGTGGAGTAAAGTGCCTCTTGAGGATAAGCATCTCCAGCACTCATCCGATAGGGATGGGTTAAAGTGTCTTATATTTGCAAGGCATCTGTATCATGTGGTTAATATTTTTAAACCCTCTCCCCTGAGATGTGGTTGTTAGCTGTCAGGGCTGGGCTCAGCCCTCTTTTCTCTGGGCTGGCCGCTCAGCTGTCGGCTAATTGCCAGCTCCCATCTTTCTCCACAGTTACCCAACTGTTAATAATCCTGCTCCTCAGTCCTGCCTACTTAAGCCGTCCAGTCCAGAGGAGCTCTGCCTTCGCCCTGGTCACATCACAAGAAACCTGCTTTCCTGTTTAAAGACTGGTTTTGCTGACATCCCTTCTGGCTCCCGATCCTGTTTGCTGTTCCACTACTTTGATCCCTGACTTCTGGCTTGGCTGACTATCCGTTCCGGTTACTGAACTTTTGCTATGTTTTGACTATGTTTGTTCTTTTTACTATTATTATTAAAGAAGTGTGATTTAACTGTACTTCTGTCTCTGTCTGATTTCATGGTTTCTGACAGTAGGCGAAGGCCATGAATTCAGAAGATACAGTCAATCTACTTGTTGGTAATAATTCTTCCATATTGAATGAGCAAGATCACTGCATGGATCAGTTTGCCATAGCGTTACAAACGCTCATGAGTTGCACAGCTCATCTGGAATCTCCCACTGTGGCTGCTTTGGTACAACCTGAGTTGTGAGTTGAGTTGGCTGTCCCTGCTGCTGCAGCAGTCTCTGTGCAGGCACCCACCTCGAGTATTACCTCTATAAGAGGTATGTCTGGTTCCGCTCCACTTCCCCAGCGATTTGGGGGCAATCCAGTTCAATGTAGAGTGTTTCTCAACCAGGTTGAGATATACTTTGAGATGCTGCCCCAGGTGTTTCCCACGGACAGAAGCAAAGTAGGTTCCGTGATATCTTTGCTTTCTGAGAGAGCCTTGGCCTGGGCAAACCCTCTATGGGAGACACAAAAACCTGTTGTCTTGAGTTACCCTGAGTTTGGGGCCTCCTTTAATAGGGTATTTGATGTTCCCGCACACTCTGCTTCTGCTGCCAAGTACCTCATGTCCATCAAACAGAGTACGAGAACTGTTGCCGACTATGCATTTGAATTCCATTGATGCTGCCTTTGTCTCGAAGCACTAAATTCCGCTGCAGCTGCGTGATACTCCACTTGCCATTGAGGCCCTTGACGGGAGACCTCTACAGCCTGCCCATGTGACTCATGAGACGGTTCCCTTGTCCATGGCCTTAGGGGCTCTTCACCATGAGACAATCCAATTCCAAGTTATTTCCTCACCTAAGTTTCTGCTGGTTATTGGTTATCCTTGGTTACAGAAGCACAACCCCTCTTTTGATTGGCTCCGTGCTAAGGTTCTCTCCTGGTCACCACAATGCAGTGAGACATGCTTCCAGAAGGTAGCCAAGGTCCTGTGCACCTCTTCACTCTAATCCCTGCTGGAGGAGTACCGCTATTTTAGCGATGTCTTTGACAAAGGTTAAGCCGGTAGTTTGCCTCCACACCGGCCGTATGATTGCGCAATTGACCTTCAACCTGGTGCCATACCCCCTCGTGGCTGGGTTTACCCTTTGTCTGTCTTGGAAGATAAGGCCATGGAGGAGTATGTTGCAGACGCACTTTCTCGAGGTTTCATCCACAAATCCTTGTCTCCTGCTGGTGCTGGTTTCTTCTTTGTGAAGAAGAGTGGCGAACTGAGACCTTGTATCGATTATAAAGGTCTCAGTCTTTTCACGATTAAGAATGCCTATCCAATTCCATTTGATTAGAGTTATTTGACGGCATCAAGGGAGCAACGGTTTTCACAAAGCTTGATTTGAGAGGGGCATACAATCTCGTGAGGATTAAGGAGGGCGATGAGTGGAAAACTGCGTTTAATACCAGAACAGGCCATTATGAGTACCTCGTAATGCCTTTTGGCCTTTGTAACGCCCCGGCAGTTTTCCAGGAATTTATTAAAGATGTCCTCCGAGATTTGTTGCAGTTATGTGTGGTGGGTTATCTCGATGATATCCTCATATTTTCCAAGTCCCTGGAGAGCCACCACACAGTTGTGTGCTTCAGAAACTAAGAGAGAACATTCTATATTGTAAACTGGAGAAGTGTGCGTTCCATCGTGAACAGGTTCAATTCCTTCGCTATGTCATTTCCACTGCTGGTTTTTCGATAGACCCAGAGAAACTTTCGGCAGTCCTACAGTGGGCCCGACCCGTGGGTTTACGTCCTCTGCAGCATTTCCTGGACTTTGCCAACTATTATCGGAAGTTTATTCGTAACTTCTCGTCTCTGGTCAAGCCCCTGACTGATATGACCAGAAAGGACGGTAACCCACAGAGTTGGTCTTCGGAGTCCATTAACACCTTTGAGAGTCTCAAGGCTGCCTTTGTTTCTGCTCCTGTGTTGGCACATCCTGATCCTACGTTACCTTTTATCCTTGAGATTGATGCTTCTGAGACAGGTGTTGGTGCCCTTCTGTCTCAACGTCCTACCTCTGAGAGCGCTATGCATCCTTGTGGCTACTTTTCCAAGAAATTATCACCTGCGGAGTGCAATTATGAGATTGGTGACAGAAAGCTGTTGGCAATCATTTTAGCCCTGAAAGAATGGAGACATCTCCTCGAAGGTACCACTGTGGCGGGTCTCATTCTTACTGACCATAATGCCCTGTACACACGAGCGGACTTTTCCACCTGGCTGATCCTGCCAGTTTTTCCCCATCCCTCTGTCCACAGTGTATCATGGCTGCTGAGCCCTTACACCGTGGTCAGTTTACGTGCCTCTGTCATCAGCAGCCTGCTATCTGCTCTGCTCCTGTGTCATCCTCCCCTCTCCCCTTTCTGTCTGTGTGTGAGCCGCCCCACCTCCCTCCTGCTGCTCCCATAACACTAACATGTATACACCATCAACACTGCCTCCTATTGCAGTGTCCCCCTCTGTGAATGAATTATTAATATAAATGCTGTAAATACCTCATTTAAGAGCTGAGATTGCGTTTACATGACCAGCCAGCTCTCTCCTCCTCCCCAGACTGACATCAGTAGAAGAATCTCAGCCCCGCCCGCTAAATCTCTCAGAGGAGAATAATCTCTATTGTAAACTGGAGAAGTGTGCGTTCCATCGTGAACAGGTTCAATTCCTTCGCTATGTCATTTCCACTGCTGGTTCTTCAATGGACACAGAGAAACTTTCGGCAGTCCTACAGTGGGCCCGACCCGTGGGTTTACGTCCTCTGCAGCATTTCCTGGACTTTGACAACTATTATCGGAAGTTTATTCGTAACTTCTCGTCTCTGGTCAAGCCCCTGACTGATATGACCAGAAAGGACGGTAACCCACAGAGTTGGTCTTCGGAGTCCATTAAGGCCTTTGAGAGTCTCAAGGCTGCCTTTGTTTCTGCTCCTGTGTTGGCACATCCTGATCCTATGTTACCTTTTATCCTTGAGATTGATGCTTCTGAGACAGGTGTTGGCGCCCTTCTGTCTCAACGTTCTACCTCTGAGAGCGCTATGCATCCTTGTGGCTACTTTTCCAAGAAATTATCACCTGCGGAGTGCAGTTATGAGATTGGTGACAGAAAGCTGTTGGCAATCATTTTAGCCCTGAAAGAATGAAGACATCTCCTCGAAGGTACCACTGTGGCGGGTCTCATTCTTACTGACCATAATGCCCTGTACACACGAGCGGACTTTTCCACCTGGCTGATCCTGCCAGTTTTTCCCCATCCCTCTGTCCACAGTGTATCATGGCTGCTGAGCCCTTACACCGTGGTCAGTTTACGTGCCTCTGTCATCAGCAGCCTGCTATCTGCTCTGCTCCTGTGTCGTCCTCCCCTCTCCCCTTTCTGTCTGTGTGTGAGCCGCCCCACCTCCCTCCTGCTGCTCCCATAACACTAACATGTATACACTATCAACACTGCCTCCTATTGCAGTGTCCCCCTCTGTGAATGAATTATTAATATAAATGCTGTAAATACCTCATTTAAGAGCTGAGATTGCGTTTACATGACCAGCCAGCTCTCTCCTCCTCCCCAGACTGACATCAGCAGAAGAATCTCAGCCCCGCCCGCTAAATCTCTCAGAGGAGGAAAGGAGAAAGCTGGCCAGTCATGTGATCACAATCTCAGCAGAGAAATTAGGTATTTGCAGCATTTGTTTTATAACTCACACACAGGGGGGATACTACAATAGGAGGCAGTGCTGATGGTGTATACAGTTTAGAGTGGCTTAACAACCAGTTTAAGTTCTATTTACGCAGCAACATTGCAGATGCAGTTGTTTGCATTGTTCCACTGAAAAAAAAGTATTGCAGGTAGCGCACACCGAACTGAGCTCATATGGAATAAGGCTTTTTGCCAAGGCTGCCCAGCACAGTTCCAGGGCATCTAGTGGGGACAACCCTAATCCACTTTTTGTGCCCCAGTTGGGGTGATTTTACCTCACTTCTCAAAAAATGTGGGGCTAGATTTTAAAGTTGTCACAAGTTTCGGAAGAGCCCTCTCTCAGTGAGAGCAGTTGTTCCCACAGTGCATGAGCGCTGCATTATGGGAGGCAGCGTTGTGCTCATGGGCCTTGGACCATAGTGTACTGGGCATTTGCAGGGGCTCTGACAGCAAATACCAGCAACTGGGGAATAAGGCAGAGGTATCCATAGGATTTTTTTTGCTTTTCCTTTTCTTTTAAAATATATCTAAACTCAGCCATAAAAATATGGTATTTTACTGATGCTTAGATATGGTGACTGCATCAGTTTTCTTTTTTCAGGCCTTTTCCATTTATTGTCTCCTGGTGATCCTTTTCTATGGAGACCAGTGCTCATGTACTGTACATATCTAAAGAGAAGGAGTGTTGCACCCTAGGACAGGAAGTGTGTTAGGACTACAGAATACCTTCTCTCTCATCTTTACATAAAATAAGGCAGAGGAGTTCTGTAAATGACAGAGAGCGCTGTGCAGTCAGCAGAAACAGAGAAAACAAGAAGCTGCCAACTCACAAGATTTCTGGCAGTATCAACAATATTTACATTTTTTTGCTTGGGTTTCGATATGCTTTAAAGAAGAGAAAGGTGGTGGAGGGGTCTAGTAAAGATTGAAATATAGTTTGGTGAGTGCAAATATGGAGGGTGTTTTCTTTTTTATTTATTTTTTTGCTGTATTGATGTTGAGTGGTGATATGGGATGGAAATGTTTTAAATCCTTTAGGTGTTTTTTGTTGTATAATGAAAAAACCATGAACATGTAGCTTCATATGAGGAATAATTGAGACTGAAGCTATTTTCAAATAAGGTGCATAAGACACATGTCTGACTTACAGTGTTTGTTTTCTAGGGTATAAAGATGGAGCTTCACTTTGTACTTGTTAAACTATATCTAATACCATATTTTTTGGAGCTTTGAATGGAGTAAGATTGAGGGGGACTGGTACACCAGTGTCAGTGACAACTGTCTTAAAAGGGTTATCCTACTACTTTGGAAAGATTTCCTCACATTTCCTGAAGTTTTCGAAGACCGTAAATGAGGGGAAATTTGCCCATAAGGGTGCACAGAGAGCTATAAAAAGAAAAAGTTTTGTCTTTAGATATACAGTGAAACCTCGGATTGCGAGTAACGCGGTGTACGAGAGTTTCGCAATATGAGCCTTTTTTTTTTTTTTTTCAAATCCTGTCTCTGGTTTGCGAGCGTTGTCTCACAAGACAAGCAGGATTCAAGCCGCATTTGGCCAGAGGTGCAGGGGTGCCTGGGACGCTCGGAGACACTCAAACGCTCTATTCCCAAGTGTCTCCAAGCGCCCCTGCACCTCTGGCCAAATGCCTACACCAGCGGTACTGCATACACCAGCAGTGACTGTGAAACCAATTATCTGAGTTTCCATTGATTCCTATGGGGAAACTCGCTTTGATATACGAGTTCTTTGGATTACAAGCATGCGTCTGGAACGGATTATGCTCGTAATCCAAGGTACTACTGTACTTTATGGCTGTGGATGTATTGTCCAGATGATGTGAACTAATGTACCATCATGTCTTACTTTAATATCAGTTTACCGTTCCTGATTATACATGCGATGATTTTAAAACTCTGCAAATGTAGTCCAAATATGCCTATAAAAACCTTTTTTCTTTTTTTGGGGGGGGGTCTCTGTTATTACTAAGCTCGGAGACACCTCTTTTGCAATGCACCCCTCTACACAAACAAAGAGCTTTTGTCTGTGTTCCATACAGCCCACGTGCATCTGCATTACAAGCCAGCAAATGGTCTTCCAAGACACTTGGAGAGAGAGTGTGTGAGAGGCCAGGAAAAGCTGTTCTGTTTGGCTGGATCCCATTTTTTCCATCCGTCTCTTCTGCACTGTTTAAGCCAGTCTGGGTAATGAGATCTGACCTAGAGGTACCAGTACCCCTGATCTCTCAGTATGTCCTAAATATCTCTTTATTCTTAGTGGTTTACATCAGTAATACTACAGTATATTGGAAGTAGATAGAATATACCCTGCTGTTGCTACATTGCCAGGTACTGCAAGAAAGGGAAATTTGGCAATTGCATCCAGATACTTCAATTCCTTACTACCTTCCAGTAGAGAAATAACTTTTAGGACTTGTCTTGTTACTGTGGAAATTAGGACCACTACCTACCATCACCTTCATTAACCCCTGTACATAATCAAACATTCTTCCTTTGATGAAGGTGTGGGAGGAACAGAACACGCAGAGAACAGGAGTGATCAAGGGGTTCATTTTTGAGAGATTGAGCCAACAGAGAGTTGGGCAAGGATAGGTTCACAAGGTTGTCCAAGCACTAGCAAGAAATTGGGGCCATCTGCAACAATAGGGGTTATGTCCGGTGTCACAGGGCAGAAGTGATTTCCACACAGCTGGGATAAGTAGCAGTAGAGACAGAAAGGGTTAAGTCCACAAACACAAAGCAGTAATCTGGGCACAACAGGGTGGGCAGCAGCATGGTAAAGCAAGAGTTAAGTCCAGCACACAGGGCAGTGATCTAGGCACAACAGGGTAGGCAGTGTATCGGACAGCAAGGGTTCGGTGACTCACCAGATAACAGCAGCCTCAGCCAAAGGGATCCAGGTAGGGTGGCAAGGAGAGGGGATCCAGAGGGCAGAGTACCTTTTACAAACAGAGTGTGGGTTCTTGGAGGGGGCTGTGTGTCCTGGCCACAGCTTCAGAAACTCACAGCCAGTGATCGCAAAATGAGTAAAGAGACTGCCCAAGCCTGGGCTCTGCTCCGGTATTTAACTTCAGAGCTTGTATGCGATCTTGTCCAGGCAACCTGATACTTGGGGTCAGTTGCACTGGCCACTAGTTCCGCCTCCTTCAGCTCTGGCCATACACAGGATCACAGCCTTTGTCTCTATTGGACACTGCAACAGGAACACTGGGGTCATGGTGTGCTTGCCAAGACAGTTGGGGGGCACGCAGGCATTAAGCCTGCATGTAATGAATCCACATGCAGGCATAGAGGGGCGGCAGCCTGTCGCTCAGCTGGGAAACGGGATGGAGTCAACAACTGCTCCCTGGCGCCCAGCACCGAGATAATGTGTTCTACATGCAGGCGCTTGGAGTGAGCAGGGTGACTGTGGCATCTACCAGTCCAACCTTTCCAGGTTCCAGTCTATTGGCCTGTTGTGATTATCCATTTTTATTAAGTTTTAGGGATCATTCACACTTGGGCAGAGGTTCTGTGTAAGGGTTCTTTGCTGTGTGCCCTGTTCACACATGAACAGAGCCTTCAGAAGAGCTACAGTGCAGAGATATGTAACATGTCTGCATTTTTTCCATCCCGTACCACAGACCACCTGCGGTTCCTTTTCTTACCTGCGTGACATTTCAATAACATTAATAAAAAGTAAACCGTGCTCTGTGCTTTAAAAGGGCAGGACACCACTGAGAAGGCAGATACCTCCTGTAGCAATTTACTGTGCAAGAAGTGTGAACCCGACCCATTGTCATTTGTATCCAGGTTCACCTCTCTTCCAACTTTAGTAAGGCCTCTTTCACATCATATGTGCATTAAAGCTGATGGAAATAATTCCGCAGATTGCATAGAATATTTTTTTTTATACCATGTACATAGACCTTCACTTTTCTAATGTAGGCGGCTGCAATGGTGAAAAGAAGGCAATTGTTTCCCATGTTCACACCACAATGCTGGTATCGTGTCTTTTTTTGTGCAGACCAAGGCCTACATATTGCATTTTTTTGCAAAAAAAAAAAGGGGGCAGAATACTATTGTGTTGTGGTGTGATCATGGCACATAGAAAACAATTGCATTCTTTTTTCTCTTGCAGGTGTCTTGTATCCTGAGTAGAGATGAGCTTGAGTGTCCTTCGATCTTCTCTGTAGCCGAACTCCCAACTTGCACTGTTCTTTTACTCCAATGAGCGGCACACCGGGTCATTCCCTTCCTGTAGCTTGTCTCTTTGTTTATTTAAGTTGTGGGGCCGCAGCTCGTTGGAGTAAAAAAACGTGCGCCAGGTTGGAGTTCAGCTAGAGAAGAGTTTGGAGAACACCTGAGCTCATCTCTAATCCTGAGGTTTCCTATATACCACCTGTTATAAAAAGAAGTATCATTAGTGGCATTTGTTTCCTTTCACATCCCCGACTTTGAAAAAGCCGCAAATTGCAGAATTGGCTGGTTACAGACGTGCAAAGGGATTGCAAGGCCTTTTTTCATCACTTGAAATTAAGAGTAGTAAACCTACAAGTTTGTTTTGAGGAGGAAATGTAATGGACCAGAGCTCAGAGGTACACAGGGAGGATATAAACACTCCTTGCAGCTGGCGTTCCTTGGGGAATTGATTTCAGCATTAGTAAGCTATACTGCTAACTGCTCTGCCTTTGTCTGCCCACTGTCCAAGTGACTCCTATACTATATATCTATGTTGCTGATACCTCAGGTACCTCCACCTCCCCTGCTGCAATTGACAGTGTATTACCTGCACTGCACATGTTGACCAGGAATACTATAAACCAAGGGTTTCCAAACTTTCTAAACAAGGGGCCTGTTAACTGTCCTGCAGACTTGGGGGGGGGGGGGGGGAATAAACGATGCACCATCTTTGGTGTCAGTGGGAGGAATTGTGCCCCTTCTTTGGTATCATTGGGAGGAAGTCTGCCCCTTCATTGGTGTCAGCGGGGGGGAATTATGCCCTATTGTTTGTATTAGTGGATGAAAATCATGCCCGTAAGGGCCAGATAAGAGCTTGTAAAGGGCTGCATCTGTGAGACCATTGCCATAAACTTTGACTCCTTCCATCACTGTGGGTTTTGCATGTGCTGTCCATCATCCCCATCTCAAGATGGCCTACAAGAGCAGGTCTTGAAAATGGTTACAGACCTTGTAGAAGGCCCCCACTCCTGTTTAGTGATTGGTGTTTTATTTTGACAGATGTCCTCTCGCATGCTTTTTTTTTTTTCTTAACCAGTTGTCCTCTTTGTCCAAATTGTGCACCCTAGTATCCTCTAAGGAATAGCCCTTTTACCAGTGGTGCAGAGTTTACCCTCCTATGTTGATCCATCACTTTGTTGAGTGGGTGTTTGGTGTCCCCAATGTACAGGTCTTTCTATTCCTCACACTGGGCTTCATTTACCAAGTTACAGCACCTTGCTTGTTTTGACTCTTTATATGTACAAGTTTTTTCTTGATGTACTGTTGGACTTGAAAGCACAAGGATGGAATGTTTATGAAAAATCCTTCTGGGTTTTTTTGACACTGCAGTAGCAATATATTGGATGACTATATTCGATGGTCCCCTGTTTTTTGCTATACCTTGTGAATGTTTTTTTATTACTTTTGTCTCTGCTACACTCACACTTGTAACAGAGTTATTGGTCTTAATGGATTGGCATTAATACAACCATTATGCACGCTTATGAGACAAGTTATCAAAATACGGTCACGGTTTCTCCAGGAGAAAGGAATTTGGCACTACACAGGGTGTTTGAGAGCTTAAATTTTAGATTTAAGATGCAGTAACATGTAATACACATTTCTCAGCTAATTCTGTATTATTCTATTATGTTAAAGCAGACCCTGCAGTAAAATGCAAGCTCTGCTTATGCTGTCTGAACCCCCTCCCACTGTAAAAATAACTAGTAGATAGCAGGTCCAAAATATACATGTGCATGTAAACAGATTAATACTTGCCTCACCCCCATCTTTAATCCATAGAGTCTAGGTGAGACTAGATTCTGGTGATTACAGAGCAGCAGAAATCTTGAAAGATGACTTTCTTGCAATGGACTGGAGGATTGCTTTGCTTTTCTCTGGAATTTTCCCAAAAGGACAGCAGCATCACGCCCTCAATGTAGAAGAGGTGGATAAGGCAAATATAAGGCCCCTTTCACATGTGCACCAGGGGATCTGTCTGCTGATCAGAGCAGAGCGGGTGGATGACAGGTCCATGTCGGCTCAGTTTATGCAGACCAGACAGACAGAACCTGCTATGCTCCATGGGTGGCCCTCCGATCCGCCTACGTGGAGGAGAACAGATCCCTTTCCATTTGTTTTTGGTGGACTGGATCAGATTCAAGGTAGACAGAGTTGGCACACCTTGGACGGCCTCAGATGGAAGGAAAAGCCTCAACAATAGTGAAGTGAACCATCGTCCACAATCTAGTTGTCAGTATTCTGGCCCAAATCATGACATCACAGTGATGCAGTATTGCCCCTTCGTCAGCTACAATGACAAAGGGGAGGTCCTCCCTAAAACGCTGTTTACGTTTTTTTTTTTATGTATTTGAAATGTCACAAAATTACACCTTTATACACCGCAGCATGTTGCAATACAGTGTAGGGTATCTCAACATGCTACATTGTGTAAAAATGCATCTTGACCTACTTTACTTCAAAGCACACCCACACAGTACATTTGAGTAAACTGAACTAATAGGACAGATTGCAAATTAACTTGTTTGTTTTGGGACTGCGCTGGGAAAAACTGCATGATGCATATAGTGTGAATGGTCCCTTTAAGTTGGTACAGTGTGTTTTATATTATGCATACTTGAGAAATGGCTGCAGGTCCAGGTTTTTATTTGTTTCTTCAGCCACTCATTTTCTTTGTTAGAGAGGCGTTTTGACTAATGATGGATTTTAAGACTCAACTCTGTCAGTTACAAAATTATAATGTGTGTAACCTTACCCAACTGAGGCAGAGTATGTTGCTCAATTTGGCAAGGAGATGATAGAATACTGAGTAAAATGTACCATACTTCACCGGCTCGAAATGTCTGTCCCAGTAGTGATGACTGCTCCCATGAAGCCCCTCCCATTCAGTGACGGCCCATCCCTAATCCAAGTGCCTGGCCCCTAATCTACATGCAGGGCGCCGGACGCATTGATTTCAAAGGTTTTTTTTTTTTTAAGCACCTGATTAGAGCCTGAGGTTTTAATTGGCTTCAAAAATGGGTGGGCCCAGGACTGCCTGTAACCAGCAGTCAGGGAACCAGGGGAACAGAGCTCCCTAAAGTAGGCCTCTGATCACAGCCTCCTTCCCTTCCACCTCCCGCAGGGAGGAGGGTGTCGCCGGTGCGAGTGAGGGGGGCAGGTTTGTTTGACGCCACCCCCCCAAAATATTGAGCACCAGCTGCCACTGCTCCTATTGCTAATCTCTTGTCAACTTCATCATGTACAATGCAAGGCCAATGGCCGCCGTTGCATTGTACATGGTGAAATCAGAATGTTTACCCACACTCCAGAGTGGGAGCAAAGAGAGCTGGAGTGCTGATTTTTACGGGATCATACAGGAAGGTATTTTTAACTCATCCCATAGACCAATGGAGAATATGTTTCACATTGCCAGGGTAGGCACCAAAGTTTTTAATTTATTGTGTGCTCGGAGTTCTGCTTTAAAGGGGAAAACAGAGCACAAATCCTTTAATTTAAATATGTTGCTGAATAGCCAATATTGGCTTTTTGCACATCAAATACCTTTGCTGTCCCAGATATTACTGAATGTAGCAGTGAAATAATCACTGTGCTGTACATAACCTGTAGAAAGCAGAGCTGTGGGAGGACCCTGCAGGCTCTATTCACTACAGGGAGGATACAAAACCAATCACCCTGCACAAGGATAGAGAGCATTAGTGACCAGTCTTTATTACAGGAAGTTCCTGAAAAGAGACAACTTTTCACACTTTATTGCTGCACAGATCTGGAAGAAGTACACACAGCAGACCAAGATTCAAGTAAGAATACACATGCCTCTTGTATTTAGACAATATTCACTTATCCCGGAGTTCACTTTTAAGAACAAAAGGACTGTTAGTGTGTGAGAGGTGCCGAGTAAATCTTTGGTTTCTCCAAGCAATAACCTTTGCATGTCTTCATAGAAACACATGTATCTTGAAACTATATTCATTCAGTGTTACATCATCAGGCACTTTTTTGGACATGAATTTGACATCGGAAATCGTACAATAACCAAATTATAACATTTTGGGCGATTTCCACACATTTGTGCTAGAAACATTTTTCTAATTTTGATTTTGCAGATAGTATAAAACTTTTATTTATAAAGCCACATGCTGTGTGTCAGTTTTCCAAGTCATTTGGATGAGCTGAAAACATTCTAATGGTGTTCTGCCATTGGCTGCCTTTTGTGCTTCTTGCATGTTATCTTGTCCAGCTCTCCTCTTTGTGTGAATCTTTGTATTGTACTGGAACCTGTTGCTTTTCGTTTTTTTAATTTTTTTTTCTTTCTATCTTTACTTTTAGGGATTCCCTGGTGATTTTGGAGAAAGGGGTCCTCCAGGACTTGATGGAAACCCTGTAAGTCATTCATAATATAACACAATAACTATTGTTATGAACTGAAGTGTTTATTTTTTTTTATAGACGGTTGTTAAATAGAATACAGAAATGTTCTTGGTCACGCTTTACATGGGGAAAAAGCATATAAATATTACTGATCCGCAGACTGGTGTAAACTTATAAGCACACTTTTCTAATTTGAGATCAATGTGAATGCGTTTCAGATATTTTCTTTTAAATCTCCTTACATTAGAGGGTCAGTCCACCAAAAACTGATAAATTTGGGTGTGGGCTTGTGCTTTTCAATTCTGGGACCAATGTAAATGTATGTCAGATAATTTCCTTTAACCCTCATTACATATGCCCTTCTGCTTGGTGACTACAATGTGTTGCTTGCTGTTCTCACATTCTGTAATTGCCTGCCTGTCTTTTCTGTTACAATAGTTTTTATTGAAATTTTTTTTATAAACATCACAAGAGCAGCAAACAATCCTTACCATGTTCAAATCATTAAAAAATACAGGTACATAAAGACCAAAAGGGAGGGGAAGCGAGGGGGGAGAAGGAAATGTAATTGAGGCTTCGTGAATAAGGCAGGTCAACCTTGGTGACCGATAAAGGCACAAGAGCAAACATGAGGACCAAACATTACGTAGGTGGTTGCATAAAGGAGACTGCCTGTCTTTTCTGATCCTTTGCCTTCAGTACTCTGAATCACTAACCTGGAACAAGCATGCAAATTAGATTTTTTTTTTTTCATGATCCAATTTACTCCAGTAAGGGAAAAAAATTCCTTCCTGAGTCCCCAAGAGTCATTCGGATATTCCCCGGATCAACTATTTGTTCCGGTTCATTGAATAAAAAGTATTGTGGCCAGTGATTCAGTATGCCAGCCACGCAAAAAGCATTACTCCTACTAGTGTAAGTGTAATGCCCCGTACACACGGTCGGACTTTGTTCGGACATTCCGACAACAAAATCCTAGGATTTTTTCTGACGGATGTTGGCTCAAACTTATCTTGCATACACACGGTCACACAAAGTTGTCGGAAAATCCGATCGTTCTGAACGCGGTGACGTAAAACACGTACGTCGGGACTATAAACGGGGCAGTGGCCAATAGCTTTCATCTCTTTATTTATTCTGAGCATGCCTGGCACTTTGTCCGTCGGATTTGTGTACACACGAACGGAATTTCCAACAACGGATTTTGTTGTCGGAAAATTTTTATCTCCTGCTCTCCAACTTTGTGTGTCGGAAAATCCGATGGAAAATGTCCGATGGAGCCCACACACGGTCGGAATTTCCGACAACACGCTCCGATCGGACATTTTCCATCGGAAAATCCGACCGTGTGTACGGGGCATAAGATGCATTTCACGGGAGTTGCCAGGTGAAGATAGTCTGTAGTAAACTATGTGTTTATTGGTCCTGGGGTGTGGGTCCTTCTTTTTGCTTGCAGCATGGTGTAAAATTATATTGGTACTGCAGTAATGATTTCAGATTACAACTCCAAAGGGTGCCTAATGAAGAAAAAATGTCACTTTTAATACATGGCTTTTACCTAGTTTTCATTTACAAGTTGCAATAAAGAGCAAGGGTTGCTCAATCTATGTATATAATGGTACCAACATCTCAGGTAGAAGAAATACATATAAAAGAAAGATTAATGGACTTTCTAGGTACCAAAGAAAAGTGATAACGTACATACGATGTAATAAAAATGAATGCTTTTTATTTGAACAGTCATAAAACTGTACAAAGTAGAACCTGGTACAAGACCCACGTATAGTAAAACATCTTTAAAAAATGACACCACCGTGCTCATGTTCCGCATGCTGGCTGTCTAATATTCTAAGTGATGAGAAGCCCTACTTCTAGGGTAGAGTGTCTACAGTATAATCACAACTTTATTGGCGAAAGATGAGCAGCTGACTCAGTACGCTTCATTGAATATTTCCAAATTCCTCAGGAGGTAAACCTGACCCCAAGCGGAAACACTTTACCTTTCAGATATCAATTACAGCAGCATTATATAACTACCTGCTCCCCATTCAGATTTGCAATTACAGTGTCTGATAGAGGGAAGTATTTCAGCATCAACTTCTTTTGCAACTTTGAGATGTCATGTAACTGATTGCTGAGAGTCCCAGAGAAAGATGATACTGAAAGATCTGTAGATGTTTCACAGTGTCCATTAGGAACTCCCTTCTTTCTCCATGTCCAACAATCAGTGAGGCACCACTGGAACCCTTTGTATGACACGCTTTCTTTAGCCCAAAGAAATCTGTCTCTACCATCAAAGGGTACGTTGGCTATGTTTGCCTCTACACCAAAGATTCATAGTCTTCCCCTGCCTCCACATCTGGCCCTATAATGACAAGAACTTTTTTTCTGGATTGGATGCTGTCATTTACTATGTGTCAAATTCTTTGGCTGGAGGTGTTTCTGTACCTTTGGGGCTAGAATAAACCAAAAAAAAGGAGGTACTTCTGGACCGCACTAGAAGCTTATTGTCTGTTTGAGCAACACAAAGGTGTGCAATAATGTCCTCAAATGGTAAAGTAAGGCATTTTTCCTCTTTTATTTAGGGTGAACTGGGTCCCCCAGGTCCTCCCGGAGTCCCTGGATTCATTGTAAGTACAATAACTGCATAACCAAGCCTATCCTTTCTATTCGTCAACAAACTCTGTCTCCAGCATTCAGTTTACAAAAACACTAATTTATTTACTGATCTCTCTGTGAATGCATTTAATTTCTTCCACCCCATGGAGACCAATCCTTGCTTATATTAGAGTAGGTGTTTATAGCTCTGTTTCCATCGTAAAACATCAACTATTTTAATTAGGGAAGTTTGCTATCCACCTTAAGCAGGCAAAGCTGTGGGTTTGAATTTGTCTATTGCCTCACGCTTCCATCTGGAATTAGGCAGCGACCTAATTCTTCCCTGTCTTTCACTTTTTATTTCTACGGATATGGCTGAGTAGATTAGTGTTGGCTCAGTTCCACACCAGAAGTGGCTGCAAAAGTCTTTTTCACATGGACTGTAATAGGTTAAATGTTGTTTATAGTCCTGGTGGTTGTATGAGACTTGTAAATGTAGAAATTTTGGTGAAATCTAATACCTGTGCATATCATAGTGACAGATGAAAACAACGTGCGCCAAGTTTTCCAGCCTGCTGTTGAAGTGGAGAATATGCACAATAATTATTCCAGCTGCACTTTTATTTGATGAAGACATTTGGCCTCGTGCATGAAGGGGCCTGGACAAAAAATTGTCAGTTCCTCATAGCAGCCAATCAGCTGTCCTTAAGTTTTCCAGGTCACAAAAAAAGAATGATTGGTTGCTATGGGGAACATAGATCATTTATCATACAGTCAATAGGTCCATTGACTGATGCACTTCTTGTATTAACCATCTCTGCCCTATAGACGTATGTGGATACTCCTACATATTGTTTAGTTCAAGTGTTTCTAGTTAAGAGTATTGTTAGTGCTACAATTTACAAAAACATGTTTATGTAAAAAAAAAAAAAAAAAAAATCTTTATTGAGATTAATACACGGACAGCATAGTACAGCTGTTAGACACAAGCCAATCGTGCATAACACAATGCCAATAAATATTACATAAAAATCAAATTAAAGTGGTGTCAAGGGGAAGATATCCCTAGACAAAAAAAAAAGGTTTGCAAGAAACATAACAGTTACTGCTTACTGAAACGACCTGTGTGGAAAAACCATATACATAAAGTATATCAATTGTACATACACTAATGTCCCCCGGGGCTGCCAGTGAGAAAAGCGCCACAGGGGAATAGCCCATGTATAGCAGGTCTATCAGCAATTACCAATGGGCCACAGAGTGGCGCATTCAATAATTCACAGCATTTGAATAAGATGAATTCTGAAAATACTCTGGGGAATCACTTTCTGGCGGGTTGCGCTAACCATCTATCCCAGATTTTGTTATATTTAGCGGGACACCCTCAGTGTGAGTCCATTACCTTTTTATAAGAGAGGGTGATAGGGGTGATCAAGGACTCATGATTCGAAAAATAGGTGGGGTTACCTGCATCCAGTTCTGTGTAATCACTTAGCGTACACTGAAAAGAGTTTTGTGAGGAAAAATGATTAGGAACTTATCGGTATTTGGTTTAGGGAGGAGACCAAGCAGACATTGTATTGGGTCAAGGGCTAAAGGAGAGCCCATTAGGTCATGGAGAAAACAAACTACTTGGGTCCAAAAGGTCTGTACAACTGGGCACGCCCATAGAAGGTGGTGAAAAGTACCCGTACTTGCTGAACAGTCCTCAATGACTCCCAAGTCAGAAACCCATTTAGTTTTGGCTCAATATGCCAGTTTGGTGGCAGGTGTCGAGAGTAGGATAGTGCACAGGGAGGAGATTAGTTTAGCAGGGTCTGAACCTAGAATCACCTTCAGCAGTGGCAAAGAAGTATAAGATGGGAACAAATCCGGGAACTGGGTTCTCAGGGCATGGCGAAATTGTATATAATGAGAGAGCATGTGATTGGGAAGAGAAAATTCAGCCTAACTTACATAAATATTTTAGACAATTCTATGCTTCAAATCTCGAGGGAAAGGCCTTTTCCAGCATGACTGTTCCCCTGTGTATAATGCCAGCTCCATGAAAACAGACTGGAAAAGTTTGGTGTGGAGTGGCCTGCACAGAGCCCTCATCTCTAAGATTGACTGTGAGCCGGGTCTTCTTATCCAGCGTCATTACCAGACCTTCACTGTAGTTAGGAAGTTTATGGGACAGGGCAACTCCATATTCATGTTTTTGGATTGGGATGTTCTATCCATTTTTTCCCCTTCACACCTAATTGGGAATTGTGAAATAGTGAAAACAGCTTCCTCTTATTCATTAAGCTAAGTAAAACACCTTTTGAAAATAGTAATTCACTCTGCTAAGCGAACAGTCTCTATTCTTTTAGTAAATCAACTCCACCATTTGCTCGGTTCATTAAAAGCATACAGTCGGTCCATCGAGTTCAGCATTTTTGTATTTAAATAAGATCCGCCATTAAGTCACACTTGACTTACAAATTCGATTATTTTAGATAAAAATTGCCTATTTCTTGTCACAAAAAAAAAAAACACGCATTGCTTCCGAGCTCCACCAACTAAAGCCTAGACGAGGAAGAAATGGTCTCTGGGTATCAAGAACATTGTGGGTTGGTTACATCATTAGAGGTTACAGAATATGCCTTTTCTTCAGACAGATCCTGTCTGCTAGATTTGCAGGAGACAGGAGGATCAGCAAAACGCAAGATTACATAGAAACAAGATTTTTATACCATTGACATTACTAAAAAAAGATTTATATGAAAGGCCAAGTTCACCTTTTTTTTTTTTCTTATTAAAATCCAGCTTCCCTATGTACCAATTAGGGCTGGGGAAAAAATCGATTTAAATCTTGAATCGAGTTGAGAGGTCAAATCGATTCAAAATTTAAGCAAATCCATTTTTTTAGATTTTTTTTTTTTCACTGCGCCGGTCCTGAGGAGCTGCGGGCAGGAGTTTTTAGGCGAGGCCGCGGCTTCAGCCTAGTCTGCGGCTTCGACCTAGTCCACGAGACCGGACGCCGCAGACTAGGCCGAAGCCACGTCCTCGCCTAAAAACTCCTGCCTGCAGCTCTCCATGACCGGCGCTGACACCGCGCCGGTCCTGAGGAGCTGAGGGCAGGTGTTTTTAGGTGAGGCCGCGGCTTCGGCCTAGTCTGCGAGGCCGGACACTGCAGACTAGGCCGAAGCCGCAGGCTCGCCTAAAAACTCTTGCTTGCAGCTCCTCAGGACTGGCGCGGTGTCCCAAAAAAAAAAACCTCGATTCAAATCGTGAATCGAGTTTTTTTTTTTTTTAAATCGCAGTTTTTTTGTTTTTTTTTAGAAAATCTCCGAGCCCTAGTACCAATATACCATTAATGTACCTCGGTTGCAAAAAAAATACAAGCTTTCTTTGATTTTGAGAACAAGGCCTTACCTTAGGCCTTGCTGTATTTCTTAGAAAGCTTCATCACTGCTGGGATGTAGATTTGGGATGGAGAAACCAGTAAGAAACAGGAAGGAGTTTACCAGATTGCCTCATTAGCGCACACTCTTCAGGCCAGGTTCACACTGGTGCAACACAGCAGTTTTACGACTGTGGATCCGACTTTGCCCTGCGACTTCATGTCCGACTCCCTCTGACTTGAATGAACGGGATCCGACTTTGATCCCCACAATACCAGTCTGGTATGAATCTTGAGAAGGAACCCCTTGCCAAAATAAAAACAAAACAGCGTTCCCCCCAAGACCATACCAGACCCTTCGGTTTGGTATGGATTTTAAGGGGAACCCCCATGCCAAAAATGGCGAGGGGTCCCCCCAAAATCCATATCAGACCCTTTTCCGAGCATGCAGCCTGGCAGGGACCAGACCATACCAGGCCACATGCCCTCAACATGGGGGGGTGAGTGCTTTGGGGCACCTTGTCCCCATGCTGACAGGGACAAAGGCCACTTCCCGACAACCAGGTTGTCGGGGTCTGCGGGCGGGGGGGCTTATCGAAATCTGAAAGCCCCCTTTAACAAGGGGACCCCCCAGATCCTGGCCCCCCACCCTATGTGAATGAGTATGGGGCACATTGTACCCCTACCCATTCACCCAAAAAAAGTGTCAAATAAAACCAGCACTCATGTTTTTGACAAAGTACTTTATTTAAAGCAGCTCCAGCGTCTCTTCTCCCTCCGATGATGTCTTCATCCTTCAGTTCTTCTCGCTGTGCTGATGTCTTCTTCCTCTGATTCTTCTCACTGTGCTGATGTCTTCTTCCTCTGCCAGTGCTTCTTCCTCCGATGTCTTCTTCCTCTGCTGTCTTCTTCCTCTGCTGTCTTCTTCCTCCGCTGTCTTCTTCCTCCGCTGTCTTCTTCCTCCGCTGTCTTCTTCCTCTGATCTTCTCCCGACACTAGCTCCCGCTGTAAATGTTAGCTGTGGCATGTGCCATTACTTATATAGCAACGGAGCGTGGCCATCCAGTGATTTCATCTGGAGACCCCCCCCCCTTGTGAGGTCAACACCCCATCATGCCGTGGGCGATGACATCACAAGGAGGCGGGCTCTGTGGATGATGTCACCGGATGGCCACACCCCATGGCTATATAAGTAATGACACACGCTGCAGCTAACATTTACAGCAGGAGCTAGCATCGGGACAAGATCGGAGGAAGAACCAGCAGAGGAAGAAGACAGCGGAGAGAAAAACTGGCAGAGGAAGCGCAGTGAGAATAACCAGAGGAAGAAGACATCAGCGCAGCAAGAAGAACCTGAGTGCTGGTTTTATTTCTTTGCCACTTTTTTGGGGTGAATGGGTTGGGGTACAATATACCCCATACTCATTCACATAGGGTAGGGGCCCCTTTGTCAAAGGAGGCTTCCAGATTTCGATAAGCCCCCCACCCGCAGACCCTGACAACCACCACCCAGGGTTGTCGGGAAGAGGCCCTTGTCCACATAAGGGTAAGTATAAAGGTCTGGTATAAATTTTGGGGGGCCTACGTGTTTTTTTTTTCATCTTTTTAAAATTTTGGTGTGGGGTTCCCCTTCATGATCCTTAGCACAAGTGACATGTCAACATGCCAAAGTCGGATCAGTTAAGATGATGATCCGACTTTGATCCGACTTCAATGATATTCAATGGGCTGAATAGGGCCCAAAGTCAGACCAAAATAGTGCTCAAACCTTTTTCAAAGTCGGACCGACTTGTGCCGGACCAGTTAAGACGGCTCTCATAGGGAACTATTAATTATTACATGTCATGTGACATATGCTCCCAAAGTCGGAGCGTATGTCGTACTAGTGTGAACCTGGCCTAATGCATGCAGCCCAAGGGATACCCCTGATGTACTGCAAGGGCCTGCTTGATTGGATGCAGATTGTTTGGATAGATGGTGTGTCCTCCTATTATATAGTTTTGGTAAATCTAAAGGAGATTGCACAATCAGATTGTATAGTGTATGGCTACATTTATACACCTAAAATGACCAAATTGAGCTTTCAGTGTCATTAATTGTTAACGACACACCAAACACAGACGCAAACACACATTTTGGCCCATGTAAAAACAGGTGCTAAACACAGCAAAGCGTGAAGTAAAATACTTGCAACTTGCACCACGTCAAAATGTCCCATGAGCTACTTTGCCATGTGTAGCGCAGCCCATTGAAATCAATGGGCTCCCCTACTTGTGTCACTGAAAAAAGAGCCAAAAAATGTGCTCCCACTACTCTAAGTGTAAATGGGGTCTGAAAGTTAAATTGGTGCATTTTACACAAGAACAATGGGGCTCCGTTCACATCTGTGTATTTCCAAATGCATGGCAAAACCGCACTAAGCCATGTGTTCCAGAAACACTGCAAATGTATCATGTTTGTGTTATTACATGTTAGAGGCCCCCCAAGTGCAGCAAACACACACAAAACTGCAGTAAACCACTATGCTCCACTCAAAAAAAAAAGTTCTGGGGCGATTGTCGTGCATAGTACAGCCCATTCACGTGAATGCGCTGCCCTATGCTTGACAAGTGAAAACGCTCCAAAACACCCAAAAAAAAAATCATGCTGCAATCTGATTGTACAATCTCTGTATAATTTTCTTTAGCTTTACCAGAACTAGGGAATAGGAGGACCCACCTGACCAATCCATTCAATCTGTATCAAATCAGGCAGGCCCTTGTACTTCATAGCTGATGGAAGATCTGAAGGAAATTGTACAATTAAATTGTACAGAAAGTTGATGGAAGTTGGTATTGTAATGAGGGAGGTGTGGTTCAGAGTGGTGAACACACCCTAGCATGCCCTCTTCTGTGATGCAACAAGGAAGTGAAGGCTTCTGGGAGATGACCTACTAAAGTGAATGCTGAGAGACGATCTACAGGAAGTGATGGAATCTGAAAACCATTTTAAAAATTCAAATAAACTGACAAGATTTTAAACCTCCTCCTGTGGATAAGGTGAGAGAAAAGCGCATTGGGATGGCTGTGCCAAAAATGGCATTGGAAAACGCTTCTATTTATTAAGAAAAGTGAAATTCTGCCCAAAAAGGTGAACTTATCCTTTGAGCTGTTTTTTTATGTACATTTAAACCACTGAAAACATTACAGTTTCTAGTTTGAGATCAAGTCAAGATTGTTTTTTTTTTTTTTTTTCTTTTTCAAAAATCTACACATTCCTATTAAAGCGGAGTTCCACACAAAAATGGAACTTCCGCTTTTCGGAACCCTCCCCCCTCCGGTGTCACATTTGGCACCTTTCAGGGGGGAGGGGGGTGCAGATACCTGTCTAAGACAGGTATTTGCACCCACTTCCGGCATAGACTCCCATGGGAGTCTATGCCTCTTCCCGTCCCCACCGCGCTGTCTGCTGGGAACACACAGCTCCCAGCAGAGAGCGGGGACCACTTGGGACGTGCAGCGCGACTCGCGCATGCGCAGTAGGGAACCGGGAAGTGAAGCCGCAACGCTTCACTTCCTGATTCCCTCACCTAGGATGGCGGCGGCAGCTGCCGAGAACCGAGCGGGTTCTCGGCGTCCCCTGCCGACATTGCTGGACCCCGGGACAGGTAAGTGGCCATGAACCCTCGCTTTAAATTATTATAACTGTGCAGTCTTATGAAAGATTTCCTTTTGCCCCCTTTGTTCAGCTTTACTTCCATTGCTTTGAGTTGCCTTGAAGTTTCCCAGCTACTGAAAGTGCACAACAGGACCAAAGAGCAGAACACTATAGTTAAAAATAATGTAGAAAACTAGAGTCATCCTCAGCTGCAACATAAACATGATACCAGTGCAGCTGAAAGATCAATTTGTATACACCTTTTTTAAAGACACTTTAAGCTGACCAATACTGGCCCACTGCCTATTCTTCCATTTATGCAGTTAAAGGACAGGATCTCTATTGCCCATGTATGCAGCATATTGTGTGAGAGCAATAATATGAGCAATATGTATGACAGAAGGTGGCAGGTGGGTGAGTGATGCAACTTTTTCCAGTAGCAGCGGCTACTTTTACCTCTCAGTGCACCAGATGACAGCTGCTCAGGGCTGTATCTGGTAGCTGTAAAGGAGACACTGCAGGAAGATTTTTTACCAAAAGCCTGCAAGTAATGGGATAACTAATGTGTTCGGTGTGGTTTCCCCCCCAAAAAAACGAAACTAAATTTCAGCTTTAAAGTGTTACTAAACCCACAACAGTAAAATCAGTCTGTATATGCAGTAAAGTATGCTTGTTATACTCACTGTGAAACCGAAGGGGTTAATCCTCTGCATTGTGTAAAAAGGCCGTTTGATCCCGTCTTCTCTGATCCACCCCTTCTTCCAGAGTTCCCAAACCATCTCCGGATAGTACAGAGGCTAGGGGACAAGCTGCGCGTGGTGTGTATTGCTAGAGAGTTTTTTCTATTTCTTGTGAGAGTTCATTTGATCAGCACAGGGTTAATCAGCACTGTGCAGGCAGAGGGTCAAGGGTCCTGCATCCTCATAGGACAATGATGGGAGAATGAAAACTCATCCTTACAAGCTTTAACCAGACACTGATAGAAGTCACAAGACTGCTCTAACTGCTGATAAGTAAAGGTATTTAGCAGTTTATATTTACTAAAATAATTGCATGTTCTGTGCATGATGGGAGACCAGATATAGTGAATGCGGATTCTGGATTTAGAAAAACTTTAAAGCTGCACCCCAAGGAAATTATTATTATTATATAGGATTTATATAGCGCAAACAGTGTACGCAGCGCTTTACAACGTGGGGGTAGACAGTACAAATACAATACACTTTAATACAGTAGGGCCCTGCTCCTTAGAGCTTACAATCTAAGAGATATAAACAACAATTATTACAGCACTGTATTCATTAGTACATTTTTAAATGTATTTATTTTTTTAGCATTGTTTTTTAGTTTCTAATTCAAGCTGTGTAGGTATGTGACTTGGTATCAGCAGTCCCTTATGCAGCATAGTTCATATTGGGGAAGAGAGTAGCCGCTCATGGAACATGCTGATAGGGGGAGAGTGAGCAGAGTGGTAGAGAAAGCAGAGTGACAGATAAAGGAGCTTATCAGAATTCTGCTTTTCCTTTCACTGTCCAATTTTAGGGTGGGGGTGGGAGATGACCTGTAATGTCTCTTGCACACTGGGCATTTATCTCCCAATCATTAGATCCTGGCATTTTTAGTGCAGGCGGAAGAGACAGGTGCACAATCCAGTCCCACTGCCAGCAGCCTCTAAAACTCAGAGGCTGAGAGCTGGTGGGGCTGGACAGTGCACTGAGTGGTACTAACGTTTAGGGCAGCATGCACCCAGGATCGACTGCCCGGAACACAAGCACTTGCTTCTCATAGAGTTTTGCAGGCTGCTGACAGTGAGTCTGGACAGTGCGTCTGTGTCTTCGGTTGGCACCTAAACTCCAGGATCGAATGCATCGGGGCTAAATGCCCAGTGTACATGAGGCCTTAGTGTTCCTAAATTGTAGCAGAGAACAATTATTTATTCTACCTTGCCAGACAGGGCTGTCTGAAATTCAGCTTTAAATTCATAAGAACAAAAAAGCCCCCTTTGAGAGAGCTGCTCTGAAATCAGTCACATGTTCAGCTGCCAATTAATTTATTGCGTGATCTTTGTTAAAGCAAAGGATCAAAGTTTGGGCAGAACTGAGGATTTTGTTAGCTCATCCTTTATGTCATACTCAGAAATCATGTGACAAACGCTTCTGCATTTGGTTTCTTAACTGGCATTGGATGGAGGCCAAGATCACCCTTTATACATAGTTACATAGTTGCATAGTAGGTGAGGTTGAAAAAAGACACAAGACACGACTCCATCAAGTCCAACCTTTGTGTGTGCTTATGTGTCCGTATTTCCCTGTATATCCCTGTATGTTGTGGTCGTTCAGGTGCTTACCTAATCGTTTTTTGAAACTATCAATGCCCCCCACTGAGACCTGCATAGAAGGTTAGAATTTTAGTGCCATTTTTTTTTTCAAATATTATTTTTATTGACACCCAAAATGGGCAAAAACAAGCCATTACATCCACATTGTGTAGCTTAGACAATGAAAACGTCATTAGTGACTTATTTTAGGGCAGAGTAGGGGGTTATTTCCGTAGGTCAGATTTAGGTCACAGAAATTTGGACATCAATCAGGATGCAGTACTCTGAAATATTTACACATCCATAAAAAATGTTTCTTCTTTCATTTTTATTATGATAGTCTAGTACAGAGTGAAATACTTGTAAGGAAATAGCAGATCTCTTTATACCAGCTTGCATGTACACAGCTTGCCTATAAGGAGCTCTTGTGCAGCTGTCAATCGGGCAGCACATTCAGCTCTCCAATCTTAAGGCCACTAGTAGCATAAAATGCTCTGCTGTAGAAAAATAATGTCAGGAAATTCTGCCTTGGGTCTTGGTTGAAATTTATTACCTCTCTGAGCTTAACCACATGGAAAAATATTCTTTCCCTTAGAACCTCTTTCATCCATTTATAAACAGTCAGGAAAGGGGAATTTACGTTTTGGAAGTGTATTTTGTACTTCCGTAGCCCCTGGCTTGTAAATATGAAGTGGGATACTAATGCTGGCTTGCTTGTAAATTTGGAACAAAATTTTAAACTTAATTTTTGATTTGATTATTTTGTTTTTTCTTTTCTTTTTTGTTCTCTTTTAAAAGGGTTGTAAATGCAAACAAGAAGTCAGGGAGGTAAAAAGAGGACAGAATCTTACTATGGAATATAGCAAGGCCCGATATTTTTATGAGAGCTTGCTAGAAATGTAACAATCTGCATTTAGCTTACAATAACAGGAAATTATCAATATCATTAATGCTGTTTGTTTTGGATAAAGGGTTAGAATGTATAGAGCATCCATATTTTTTTTCTCGTTCAGCTCTAACCCTTCAATCTATCCAAACCCAGTTTCCATTTAAAAGCATGTCCAGTATAAAGGTCCCTCACACTTGAGAATAAATTTAAGCAGTTAATTGGAATTGACAGTTCACAGGTAATGTGTAAAGCTAACATGTTTTGGGACTGTCAGCTCCGATCCAGCCTTATTAAAGGCTGCAAAATTCCAAAGTTGCATCATACCACTATTTTTAGCCTGTTCACTACTTCAGCCCTGATTAAAGAGGAAGGCATCTCCCCTGAAACTTGTTGCCTTTACCTGTGAACTATCAGCTTCAATAAATTCCTTAAATTTACCCTCCAAATGTGGCGTACCTTTATACTGCACACTCCTCTATACCCAGTTACCCCCTGGCATGACTGATAAACATGGCTTTAGATGATGGATCTCCCAGGGTTTCATGACGGTTTACTCTTTGTTAACCAGAGAGTCTGCTCCTTTGCACAAGTTTGAGAATCTCATCAAGCTTCAACTAAGGAAATTTTTCCTCTACATACGAATACATAATTTTTTGGAGACCTTGCTGAAAAACCATGTTGATGATTCCTCTACAGCCCTCATGGCCTTTGAATCCTTTCATAGAACTAATCCAACAACTAATGACAATAATACTATCCCTTATATTCTCATCTGTTCTAGGCAACATCTTTGATCGCACTCACCTTTATTGTACTCCTTATTATCAACCCCCCGGACTTTATTGACACCCAAAAAACTCCTGAAATGTACAAGCATTGGAGAGTTCCTAAAATGTGCTCTGCTGATGGTACTTCACTCCAGCATGCCGTCTGTGGATATAGATTTATACAATGATCAGCTCTATACTGCAGGTCAATATTCTCAAGTGGGAAGGTCTTCTCCACAGATAACCAATGACTTTCGATTCACGATGCAGTGAGAATCTGAAATGATTTCACAGTGTAATTTCTGTTGTGACAGTTGTGATTCGAATGCAAATTAATGCGATTTCTGATGTTTAAGTGTTTTCTTTAAGACGTTATATGGCAGTAACAAGTAACCCACAGTGTATGTCAATAGACACATCAATAATGTGTATAAGGAATAACTAGAGTAAAAGCCCACTAAGCACAAAGAGTTGTGCACTGCATGTGACTAGAAAGCCTCCTTCACACAAGTGATTAGGTGCATACAGCGGACTCCAGCTGCAAAAATCTGTGTGTTCTTGTGGCTGGGATCCCTGGCACATGCAAACAGCTGCAGCCACTCAGCCTGTACAGAACAATGACAGGCTGAGAATAGCCATCACTGTTGGCATGTATCTGCACATCAAGTGGTTACCTGAAGTTATGATGGATGAGCTACCCTGGATGCAGACAAATGAGTCGGGGGTCAGATATCCATTCCTAACCACTGGTTGTGCAGTTGCATGCAAATGCAGTTAAAACCAAAAGGACTTTTAAAACTTTGCCTTTATAGTTGCAGGATATACTTTCAGCTTCCTTCCTGCTCTTCAGGAACAGAAGGTGTCGATCATCAATTCGCTGCTCCAGGGTGATCCTCAGGCTTGGACCTTTAAATCTCACATCTACAGACTCTGCCCTGCTATCTGTAGATACTTTTTTTCAAAGCTTTGGGCTTACTGTATGATGATCCAGACTGCACTGATACAGAGGAGCCCGCCTGCCTTCAGGTGTTATGCAAGATAGGTGCTCAGCAGAAAATTATTCTTTTGGGTTTTGACACCGGTCAACAGATTCTAGGTGGAATCACCTAACATTTTGCAGTTAATAGAAGTTGGGGCTCTTAGACACTGTAAAAGATGCATTAGTTCACTATCCTTCCCTGTCTACTTTAGAGGAGGCCATAGCTCCTGTCATTCATATTGAGTTTCACCTACAGGAGAAATGAGCAGAATGTGGGGCTTCTTTTTAGTGTTTCCTCCTGCTACCAACAGCCACGTAGGTGCGGAAGAACCCATGCAGATAGGGCCACACATTTGTCATCCCAAGACACCACCAATGCATCCTGGGTCCCGGTTTGTACTGTAGTGCCCAGGGTCATCACGAGTCCACCTGCCCCGACAAGCCATAAAAAGCCATGTTCTAGAGGGGAAGGGACTGCCCCTCTTGTCCGAGCTTCCAGACATTCCATAAAAGACAAACTCTTTGTTTCTGTCATAGTTTCTTTCCAAGCCTCACAGCATCATCTTCCTGCTCTTTTACTCTTGCACAGCCAGTGACGTTATTGGTTGATGCTGGCATAGTGTCCACGGGTCCTGTTTTTGCCTGTTGAAATACTATTCTGCCCGATTGTCTTTTAGACATTTTGTTGATCTTTGCAGGGGTGATCTGACGTCCACCCCCTGTCACTTTACCTCAAGGCACTGGGGGAAGTTTTCATTTTTTATTTTTTGTCATTACCTGCCCAGCCTACCCTCTCACCTTAGTCTACTTGTGGCGGCTATAGCAACAAAATGCACACATCAATTGTGAACAAGGGGATGTCCTCTCCTGGTCTGACACTTTATTTTTTGTCTCTGGCCATCTACTATTGTAGCAACCGTGAGTACTACTGTCCTACCTGCCTTATGATTGTTGTGATTATGATTGTTCTGTTGATCTTTTTCCAGGCTCTTTACCTAAAGGTTCAGTTTTCCCTCTGTCTGAGCCTGAAACTCAAGCAAATGCAAAACTACATTGAAGAAAATCTTCAATATGGTTTTATTTGTCCCTGAACTTCCCAGCTGGTACAGGGTTTTGCTTTGTACAAAAAAAATGGCAGTTTGCCTCTGCGTCGACTACAGGAGACTTAACAAGATTACCAAATCTAAGATACCCTCTACCCTTGCTCACAGAATTGTTTAGACACATGCAAGAAGCATGGACCTTCTAAAAACTAGATCTCAGAGGTGCGTTATACTCATATAACCCCTATAACCTTATATATATCTGGTCCAGAGATGAGTGGAAGATTGCTTGTAATACCTGGTAGGGGCTCTATAAATACTAGGTCAGTGTTTCTCAACTCCAGTCCTCAAGGTGCCCCAACAGGTCATGTTTTCAGGCTTACCATTATTTAGCAAAGGTGATTTGATCAGTTTCACTGCCTTAGTAATTACCACAGCTGTTTCATCTGAGGGAAATCCTGAAAACACGACCTGTTGGTGCGCCTTGAGGACTGGAGTTGAGAAACACTGTACTAGGTGATGCCTTTTGAAATTAAAATACCCCCCCCCCCCAGTCTTTCAAGAATTCATCAATGACATCTTCATTCTTTATTTGGGTTGGTTTGTAGTGATATACTTGAATTACATCCCTATCTATTCTTCCCATTACTCAGAACATGTCAAGCAAATTCACTTAGTTCTTTAAAACTGCTAAAACCTCCAAATGTCTCTTCCACCAGTCTCTGGTTACTTTCCTTGGATATTTTATTTCTCACAGTGAAATATTAGTGGAATATTTATGGATCCAGACAAGGTTCAGGTAGTCCTCCTGTGGACATAACCACAAGACTTGAAGGCAACCCAGCACTTCACTGGCTTCGCCAATGTTTACAGTTTGATTTTCCATGATTATCGCACTTATTACAGTCTTGACCCAAAAGTGGGTTGTACTAGTTATGTCTTCCCTTCTTAAGCTCTAAAACATTGAAGAAGGCTTTTGTTTATGTTAATGTGTTCACACATCCAGGCCCTATCCCTCTCGTTTATTGTTGAAGAGTATGCCTCAATAGTTTGGGAAAGCAATATTATCCCAACATCTACCTGCTTCTAATCTGCTTCATCTGTGCGTTAAGTTTTTCAGGAAATTTTTTTCTGTAGAAAAATATTATATCATCAACAGAGAACTATTGGCCAGTAAGTGGCTCTCAAAAAAATGGTTACATTGGCTTGGGGAGGCTAGGTATCCCTTTGTATTGACTATATATACCACAAAAACCTTGAATACATCAGAATGGCTAGGCGTTTAATTTCAGTGATCTCTGTTTTTTAGTTGTTTCAACTTACAGATGATGTAAATCAAAGAGTGTTAAGGCCGATGTTTTCTCCTGCATTTTTCTTCCTTAAGTAGAGGACTCTTCTAAACCACAAAGCATTCTGCTGCCCACTTGTGCGATCATTCTCTCTGTATTTGACTATTAACACTATTACTAAGGCTCAAAGATAAACTGTACCGACTGAAAATTCTTCTGGAAGCCTATATTTCCAAAACTGCAGGTCATTCCTGCATTTCAAAGACTTTCTCCGTTTTCTTCCCTTGACCTGTGGTAGCCCACCTTGAGGAAGTGACAGAAACCATGAATCAGACTGAGACAGAAGTACAGTTAAATCTCACTTTTTTTTTAATAATAAAAGAAGGTAAACAGAGTAAACGTAGTCGAAACATAGCCAGAGTTCAGGAACCAGAATGGATAGTCAGACAAGCCATAACGTCAGGGAGCCAGAGATGAGCGTAGTAGAACAGCAAGCAAGATCTGGAGCTAGAAGGAATGTCAGCCAAGCAAGTCTTTAATAGGAACAAAGGAGAGCATCTCTAGAGATGTGACCAGGGCAAAGGCAGAGATCATCTGGGCTGGATGGCTTAAGTAGGCAGGACTGACAAGCAGGATATCATCAACAGGTGAGACACTGTGGAGAGATAGGAGCTGGCAATTAGCCAACAGTTGCACGGTTAGCTCAGAGAAGGAAGGGCTGAGTCCAGCCCTGACAGGAAGAATGTGATTTCACACATTACCGTGATTGTAAAGGCAGAAGGTTTTTTTTTTATCTTAATGCATGAAGATAAGATAAAAAGCCTTCTGTGTGCAACAGCACCCTCAGCCCCTCTAATGCCTGAGCCCCATCACTGTCCAGCGATGTCCACGAGTGCCTCGACCGTCCAGGACTCTCTCTCCTGATTGGCTGAGACACAGCAGTGGCGCCATTGGCTCCTGCTGCTGTCAATCAAAGTCAGCCAGTCAGGAGAGAGGGACGGGGCCATACAGGACTCCATGTCTGAATGGACACTCAGAGCTGCGGCTCGGGTGCCCCCATCGCAAGCTGCTTGCTGTGGGTGCCCTCGACAGGAGGGAGGGGCCAGAAGACCCGAAGAGAGACCTGAGAAGAGGAGGATCTGAGCTGCCCTGTGCAAAACCACTGCACAGGGAAGGTAAGTATACCATGTTTATTATTTTTATAGAACAAAAACCTGAGACTTTACAATCACTTTAATTCTTGTGAAATTTATGCTATAGCCAAGACTTCTAAAACGAAACCTGCAGATCAACATTCCGAATTAACCTTTGACTCACTTATGGATGAGTTTTATTGTAGAGTTCCCCTGCTCTCGGGGGGACGGTTATTTGAGTCACTGTTGACTGGTTCAGTAAAATTGTATTACCCAAGTTGCCCTCAGCCAGTCTGTTAGCTACCTTGTTCCTACAATGTGTTTTCAAGTTGCACATAATCCCTCAGGACATCCTCTCTGATCATACTTTCCAATTTATTTCCATGTTTGGCAAGTCTTCTATGCAGTTATGGGGATTTTAGTATCTCTTTCTTCCACCTACCACATCAGACTATTGACCTGGGAGGAGCAACCAGTCCTTAGAACTCTACCTCCAATGCTTTACCTCTAATATTCCAGAAGATTGGATATCCTATTTCCCCTGGACAAAATTTGCTCATAATTGCCCACACTCCTTTTCTAGAATTTCTCCTTTCTTTTGTGTCTATGGGTATTATCCAAAATGATGGTCTATTTCCAACTTTTGTTTCTGGATCCACCTTCCTAGTGCAAACTTTCCCCCAGATTTGGAGCTCTGTTTAGGATAAACTCTTGTCTGCAGCTGCCTCACATAAAATCCCTGATGCTCACTGTTGCCCAGCCCCTTACTTCAAGGTGGGTGACTTAGCATGGTTGTTAACTAAAAGATATTTGTTTAAAGACCCTTTTCAAAAATTTGCTCCCAGGATCCTTGGGCCATATTATATCTCTTGAAAGGTCAATTCCTGTTTTTTTTATTCCTCTGAGATACCTAATATTTTTAATGTCTCATTACTAAAACCTATGCATCTTTTGACATCCATAACCTCTCAAGCTCCAGTACTCGTGAACAGTCAAGAAGAATAGGAGGTGCAAAAGATTCTGAATGGGTCAGGTGCTCTCTTGAATATTATATCCATTTGAAGGGTTACAGCCCCTTAGGAAAATCTTGGGTTCTAGCCTCTTTGGTTAATGCTCAATGGTTGATAAAGAGGTTCCATCAGTCACATCCTGAAAAAATTGCTTATCCCTTAGGACATGGGTGCTCAATCTGTGGCCCTCCAGCTGTTGCGGAACAACAAGTCCCATCATGCCTCTGCCTTGGGGAGTCATACTTGTATCTCTCAGTGTTGCAGTGCCTCATGGGACTTGTAGTTCTGCAACAGCTGGAGGGCCGCAGGTTGAGCACCCATGCCTTAGGAGGAGGATTTTGTCCGACAGCCAGTAAATTCACCTCTCTGTTGGGGGGGGGGGGGGGGCATCTGAATTGAATGATTGATTAAACACATGCCCTTACAGACCATTGCTCTAGTGAACATTGGTGTCTGGTTGCCTGTTGTGTCCTGATTACACAGTACCATGTGCTTTGTTGACTTATAAAATGGATAAAAACAGTAATTTAGGGTTCAGTGAGGCCACCTGCCTTGGTCTGTATTGCTCAGTGCAGTCCTGATGCCAAAACAACAATAATAGTCTTTGTTTTCATGGTGCCCTGAAAAAAAATGAAACCTTGTGTTGCATTTTATCGCAGAGTCTTGCCAAGTTGCAAAAAGAGTATTTGGGTTGCTGTTGTAAATAAAAGACACAACAATGCAGCTAAGAAATATGTGACATTTGCAGGCTCTCTATAGCTGTCTGTTTTGGGAGTTGGCCGGGTTGTACTTTTCCTTGGCCTTTTGAGAGTAGACTGGCATCACAGGAATTGACACAGTGCATATACATTCTCGCTTGGCCAATGCGAGAGCATAAGTGCATGCACCAATTATTCAGCACTGTTTTGAAGTCAGATGATTGACAGCTTTTGACCATAAGTTAAACAGACCTATAGACTATGTCATGACTTCTGATTAGTGTTGTTAATAATATTAACCTCAGCAGCATGGGACTGTTAATTTGATCACTTTGAGGCATGTGTCAAGGCTTATTAGAGTACACAGGAGAGTCATATTTCTGGCAGGATAAAAAACACACATGCTGAAGATAGAGTTGGTCAGGTTGCTGGTGCAGCCAAGGCAGAAGTTTTACATAATGACAAATGATAAACCACATGACCACCCAGTAGATAGGACAAAGGTTAGTACAATAAGGGAATACAGACTTTCCTTACATGCATCTAAAAGGAGCTTCCCATAAAAAAAGGTGAAAGTTCAAAGGGCATCAAGGGAGTTTTGCAGTAAAAGCAATAGAAATAGACAGGAGGAACATATATTATTTTAGAATGGATCAGCAAAAATTGTCTCACTATGGTTGTAGATGAACTAGTCATTAATCTAGCTTGCACACTGCTGCCACAGCAGAGGTGCCACCATCTGTACAGCCTTCCAAAAAATGATAGGATTCATAGCTATCCACAGGACGATATCTGTGGAACAATAACCCAGAGTTATGTTTCTTAATCCTATTCAGCTATGTTTCACTAAGTCAGTCTTTGTTTAAGACCCTCCAATTTAAAATTTGGTTAGTGTTTATTTTTCGCCAAGAGCTGCCAGTTTACCATTTAAGACTTTGAATAATTTAAAATACTTTCTTAGGTCAGTTTTATATACAATTTTTCTTTTGTTAAAACACTGTGCTCATAAATACACTTTACTGAACAACAGTACCCCTGAACAGACCTACACCCTGCATTACATGTACAACTGGTTGCAGACCTTTGGTTATTAGTATGCTGGAACTTACAGCTCTGGAAAGCAGGGGTACCACAGATAATAGCCACTGCCTCTGGAATAGGCAGAGTCTTGTAATTCCAAGAACCAGGGATTGTTAACCAGTACTTACCACAATATATGGGGTCTTCTAGATCCAAATTATTTAAAATAAACCTGTCACACAGCTAGGGAATTCACTCAAAGCTTAAAACCAATAAATTGCATAACGAAAAGTTAAAAATGGTGAAATCCACATGTCAGAATCAGGAGCTCCAAAAACATAGACAGCTATAGCCTACCGCTTCCTACCTCTAAGGGCTTCCTATTTAAGCTAGTGATAGAGAGCCTCACCAAAAGAGGCTTGGGGGTACAAGACCTATCGAAACCAATCTCATGTCCTACAGGAAAAGGGTATATACCTTCAGCTGACTAGACTTCTGATTTACTTTATTGTAATTTTTGTACAGTGACTTCTGAAATAAGAATGTGTTCTTGTGCCTTACATTGTAAACAGGTGTAAGGCCCAATTTTTTCCTTAAGCTGGCCATAGATGGATCACAATTTGGCTGGTTCAGCAGGGACTGACCAAATTTTGAGTCGGTCTAACGATTAACGTTTTTTGAACGGGAATGTTGGAAAATTTTCATTTGATCAGCAGCTGCAGTGCCCACTCTCAGAATACAATAACACCACAGGAAGGATACCTCCACACATTTCACTTGTGTGGATGAAGGGGTGTCCTTCTTTTTCTTCTCTTTTTTTTTTTTTTTTTTTTTAACCTGATCAAAAAAAAAAAAAGAAAAGACCCATCTACAGTTTGTGCTGCCTTACTTCTAAAGATCAAATATATAGATTTTTTTTTTCTATCCGATAAAGATCCAAGGATAGCTTACCACTGCTTGTAGTAGGGTCAGTTGTTTCTTACCTCTGTTATCAGTGTGATGGGATCTGCTAGCAGAAGGAAAGTCACAACTTTCCTTCTGCTAGTAGGCTGACCATAGATGGCCACATGAGATAGAAAAAACGATAGTGGCACAAATGTGGTGAACACCTCCATCCTGTAGAACAGGGGTCTCCAAACTTTCTAAACAAAGGGCCTGTTTACTGTCCCCCAGACTTTAGGGGGGCCGGAGTGGCCAGTTGCAGTAGAAAATGTCCCAGCGTCAGTGAGAGTAAAAAAATGACATAGTGCTTGTTAGTGGAAGGAGGAATAATGCCCCATCATTATTATTGGTGGGAGGTATAGTGTCCTCATTAGTATTAGTGGGAGGAATAGTGCCCTCATTGGTATTATTGGGAGGAATAGTGCCCTCATTGGTATTAGTGAGAGAAATGGTACCCCATATCGTTGGCATTAGTGGGAGGAATATTGCCCCATTATTGGTATTGGTTGGAGGAATAATGCCCCATCATTGGTATCAGTGGGAGCAATAATGCCCCATCATTGGTATCAGTGGGAGGAATGGTGCTCTGTTATTGGTATTAGTGGGAGGAATAATGCCTGATCATTAGTATTGGTTGGAAGAATAGTGCCCGATCATTGGTATTGGTTGGAAGAATAGTGCCCCATAATTGGTATTGGTTGGAAGAATAGTGCCCCATCAATGGTACTGGTTGGAAGAATAGTGCCCCATCATTGCTATTGGTTGGAAGAATAGTGCCCTATCATTGATATTCCTTAGAATAGTGCCCATCATTGGTGTCAGTGGGGCACTCATTGACACTAATTGTTGGTGTAAATGAGAGGAATGGTTCCCCACTGTTGGTGTCAGTGGAAGGAATGGTGCCTCCTTGTTAGTATCGGTGGGAGGAATAGTGCCCTGAGGGCCACATTCGGTCCACGAGCCCCAGTTTGGAGACCACTGCTGTAGAATATTGAATGATATACGGCTGCTCACATAGACTGCCCAAGAAGGTAAATCATTTTTATGTAAAATACCAAGTGCTTCCAGTAGCTAGACATGCATGTTATTAGAAAGTCATCAGAGTTGTCTTATTAATACCACTTTAAGGCAGCAGAAAGGGATTGTGATTTGCATACGGAAGCTATAGTTTGTTTTGCTGCTAGGAAAACAGTTGTGGCCAATTTATATAATTACAATACATAGCTAATCTGGTTGAAAAAAGACCATCCAGTTTAACCAACTGTTTGTGCAATTTATGCTGCTCTTTAAATAAGCTGTCTATCTGATTATGCAGGAGAGCTATCCATGGATCATGCTGTTTCCTCACATGTAATTGAGTATATTTAAGAGAAACCTTAGACAAGGATGTTCTGGCAAGGGGCATATCCACCAGCAGTTGGATAAAAATAATGGGTTACCTCAGACAGAACCAGATTATAAGTCAATAACTTGTATGCCATTTCCTGGTACATACAGTAGCATTACAGTAGAATACCTAATCGGTTTTAGTGGCCAACAGCCAGTAGTGATTCATTTGCAAGAGTCATCAGAGCAGGAAAACTGAAATTGGGTGAGAAGATTTGTGGTGAGAGGTTGGGGGATAAGGGGCTTAGCCCAGTGCCTTATTTGTGCTTAGCGAAAAAATCTCATGGAAAATATTTCATGATGGTCTCTCAAGGCCTCCAAGGGTATAAGGTCCAAAGTACAAATGAATTGGTATATAGTTATGAAACCACCATTGACCGTAGGACTTTCCAGGGCGGGTGAAAACATGGGATTTTCCGGCAAGGTGGATAAAGAGACATGTGAATACCCCCCTAATTATTTTTTTTTTAAATGCAAGCAGTATAAGAATCTGAAATTGAGTTTGTATCTGATCGTTGTAGTCCACCATTTTGAAGAGCTTAGACTGCAAGAGGAATAAGCAGCACAAAGAGCTAACAATGCTGCAGTGCAAAAAACATTTCTTTAGGACAGAGCAGATTAAAGAGGAATGAGCACCACTGCTTCTCCTTTAACTCTACAGGCACAGGTTGGGGACTGATAGACAAGTCCTGTAGCAGGGTCACAGGCAGGACTGTGCTGTGTGGCAAAGCTCAGGACTGTATGGACAGAGAGACAAATCCTTTTATAGAAAAATGCCTCCAGTATACTTTGTATGTATTTCATTTATGTATTTAGCGATATGCCTGGAATTCAGCTTTTAAGGAAGCTTGCCAAGATTTAAACATAGAGGCCACCATTGCTGAACTAGTCTCCTGAAAAGGCGTATTGGTTGACAGTTGTGCCTGACCCTTTTGCTTTTATATATTGAGTTACTGATACAGTACTAGTATACTTTTGTTTGACTTTTCTGACCTGCATAGTTGCTCTCAGTGACTCAGAAAGTATTCAGTCCTGCGGGCCTGTATTTCAGCTGGGCACCTAACCTTTTCATCCAGAGGTCAGCAGTTTCAAGGCCTATACTTTTCCCATGACAGGTTTGCTTTAATAGGATTTGAAATTTATTGAAGATATTTTTCCTTACCTGTACTACGCTCCTATATGAAACATTTCCTGAATTCATATGAAAAAGTTGAATAAACTCACAGGGAGGTGTCTGAAGTTTAAAGAAAAAAAAGTTTTTCTCATTTAACTTCACCGTGTATAAACATGGCAATCAATGAGGTTTGTGCAGTCATTAACATATGTTGTTACTTCTGCAAATTAACGTTTCGTTCTATTCGTGCCTATGGTAATTAAAGGCACAGAGCCCCCCTTTCATAAATATTGGCATAAGGCAGAGAATTGCATTAACCCTTTCCCTGCCAGCCTGTGATGGCAGTTAACCCAAAGCTGCCGACACCGGCTCGCGTCCGTCCGACAAGTCCATAGCTGTCCGCAGGTGGCTTTTTCCGAAAAAATCTTATTAAAGGGCAGTAGGCGGTGTAATGTGAACCTCTTGTGGTTGTAAATAGCTGGGGTCTGTCCTGGATAAACAGAGGGCTGAAGGGGGCTTTATATTAGCCAGTACAAAGAGGAGGCTTGTTGTAGGTTACACTCCCATGCTGCGTCCCTGGCTTTGCACGCTGGAGATCAGGAGTGTGTGCCCTGTAGTTGTCCATGTATTCCACAGGAGGCAGAAAGCCTGAATCTGTGTCAAACTTATAACGGTGTACCGTTTTACTGTTGTTAGTGACCTATCAAGTCTACCCATATAATATCTACCGCTTAATTCTGGTCTGTTTTTCCCTTTTCTAGGTCACTTTACCGTTTCTCTAGTTTAATTACAATATTAACTTAAGCCTCTTAAATTGAGGTTTTTCCTGACAGCTTGAGTTATTATACAGGATTTATACAGCGCCAACAGTTTGCGCAGCGATTTACAACATGAGGGCAGACAGTACACTTACAATACTAATAAATACAGGAGGGATCAGAGGGCCCTGTTAGTTTAGAGCTTACATACTAGAAGATTTCACTTATATTAGTCATGTTGAATGTGCAAATTGCTTGACAGATGACTTAAATAACAATCCCCCACCTCCCCCCCAATAACCGAATCCCTCATACATATTTTAACTCCACTCATAACAATCCATGGGGGATATTTACTAAAACTGATGCACCCAGAATCTGGTGCAGCTGTGCGTGTAACTAATCCGCTTCTAACTTCAGCTTTTTCAGTTCAGGCTGCTGTGACTTCCGGTGCTACTTTGCATTGCGACTTCATGGTGACACATATTATTGAACTTACAAAACCCTCTGAAGTCACAGCCAAAGTCGCAAAGACAAGACAAAGAAACAACTTCCTTGTAACTTTTGTGATTTTAAAATTGCAGTCTATGCAGTCTATGGCAGTCATGTCACAAGCAGTTGAGTCACTTGAGTCGCAGCAATTAGGATGGCACCCGTTGAAATAAATGAGTTTTGACTTGTCATGCGACTTTCTGTGTCGCACATTACAGCAAGCCACATGAGAAGTTGCAGCAGTGTGATTCAGGTATAAGATATGACAATAAAATCTAGAAGCCGATAAAAACAGCCCTGCTTTCATTAAGCTTAACCCCTTGTTTGCATACCCATTTCTCTTCTGATGGAATGCTGTACTCCAAAGACTAGCCCTTCCTAGGATGAAAGATACCAGAGCAGAGATTTTAACACTGGAATGTCCTAATTTGCCATAGCAATGTGTCTTAAATGTACAATTCCTAGTCAGTTGTTTTTTTCTGTAAATTTCCAGTAATGAGATATTTGCAATAGACCACTTTTTCAGGAAAATTTGATCTGTGGAACTAAAATGTTCCATCGTACACTCTTCTTGCATGCATGCTTTGCCATTGTAGTATAATCAAATGAGTGTACACAGTAGACATGCGTATTTCCTGTATCATTGTTTGAATATTTTTTCCCAAAGCAGTAGATACTATTCTCTGGCATGACGGGGGCTCTTTTATGTTGTGGTTTGCGCAGAGCATATTGTGTTTTGGTGTTCTGCGCATTATGGTGGCCTCATAGCGTAAAGCCATCTCCTACACTACAGAAATTAAAAAAAAAAACAGTATCTGCTGAGCCACATCAATGCTATTTTCATATTGCATTCGACATGTATGTTGTAGCAGACTTAGGTGTCGTGCCTTTCTTACACTTGCTACCAATGTATTGAGTGGCAGGCCCATTGGTTTCATTTTGTTGTCTAATGCATTCACCTCATATATCTAATAAGTGTTCTGTTTAATCCTTTTTGGTTTTGATGTTCAGTGCAGTTGACCCCCCAGAGTCTGTCCTGGCCTTACTGTCCAGTGTTGCTGTCTCTCCTGCCTGCCTTTTCCCACGATTCATCTCAGCTACTTCTATGACCTCCCCTGCCTTGTATTTTTCTGGCCAAGATTATTGCCTCTGAGAATACTAACAAGGCGCTCCACTTAAAGGATAAGTTCACCTTTAGGAACATGTCATCTGTTATTAGGGTGAAATATGTAATATGTTCCCACTGCTGCAGCTACTCCCCGCTGCCCTCTCTCTCTGTGACCAACAGTAAGAGGTTCCCCGCATTAACTTTGACTTTTTGACAAAAGTCTGTAAATGCACGTTTTTTTTTTTTTTTACCTGCAAAAAAAACGTGCACTTATTTATTTATTTACTTTTTAAGTGAACTTATCCTTTAAGACATATTAGTTCCTAGGAGGAACTTGTTAGAATGAGTTACTTTCTGGCTTCTTGTATATATCTGTAAGACTGTATGGGCAAGATTTCCCAACACAGTCCCTGGTTCTCTTTGTAGTTTGGTGTTTCTAAATCCCTTTGGGTGTTCCCATTTTTGCAGTCTCCAAAATAAAAAATAAATAAAAAGTGAGCCAGGCTCACTTGTAATCACAAATGTGCAGACGTCATAGCCTAAATGGAAAGACCATTCTAGGAAATAAAAATGGTTGGTGGTATAACTGTGTACCAACTACCAAAAACTAACATGGGTTTTGAGTAGAAGGGCCACCCTGGGCATCCCCATCACTTGCCTGCATTGGTTCATTTAGGTTTTACACCTCTCATGTCTAGACTGAGTTGTTAATGACCTCCATCTATCTAGTCTCAGATCTGTTTCTTCATAACCATCCTTAAAACCAGGAACCCTTCATATGAATAATTCTAGGCGCCCATCTCTCTTGCCTGGGTTCACTTTTATTTATCCTTCATATTTCCTACCCTGTCCTGCTTCTATGAGCTAGCTTGTGTGATGGACCAGTTACACTATAACACAGGCAATCGGTAAAGACATTTCTGTACTCCAGATACATAACATGAAGAATAGTGTCACAAACCAAAGCAAAAGCTTGTAAAATAAGGACCTTCTTGTTACAGAAATGTTTTATTTATTTACTTGGAAAAACAGTCAAAGCCAGCTTGGTACAGGAAAGAACATTCCCACCGGCAGCCACAGAGGGGGTAAAGTAGCAAAGTTTGGTTTTATTGATGCAAATAATATCACAGCTGGGAGTGCACAAGCCTAGTAAATAGCCTTTTGTGTTTCCTTCACTAAGACGATCCTTTGCCTCTCAGTAGATCAAGTCTCCAGCACAATACTGGGACCCCTGATTATATCTGTCCCAGGCTTGTTGAAAAATGAAGGGGCACGTCTCATGTTTCTTTGATCTGTGGCCCCTTCCTTGTGCACTTCAGATCCTTGTAGTTAGCGACAGTAGAGCCAGGTATCTAACAGACAAGAGCACCTTTCTGCATTGGCCATAGAAAGCTCTTTCAGCTAGTTACAGGAAACTAGCTGTCCTTGGCTCCAAGCCCATCCTCAAGCCACTGTATTTAGATGGGAAGATCTCCTGTGCAGATTAAATAATAGCTAAAGACCTCAGTTACCACTGGACCACAGGGAATTCACAGACCATAGGAAAAACAGCATTCAGGTTGTGTTAAAGTAACCCTTTAGGTACAAGATAAAAGAATACCTGAGTTAATATGCTAATACTGAAATGTTTGGGCATTTTTGATGGGTGAAACTGCCAGCTTTTGTCTAAATGAGATAATAAAGGGCTAATCTTTGCAACAGTTAAAAACAGAGCTCATGATGTTTGGGTCTCGGTTATTTGCCCCATATAAGTGTCTTGCCAGACTTTTAAGAGCTGCAAAAATCCTTCATGTGCACAGTTTAATGCTGCTTGCAATTATTGTAATTTAAAGGGTAATTCCACTTTTGTTGAGAAAAAAACATTCCCCTCTGGGTGATCTATGTACTTTTCACGGATTTTAATAACTTGTGTTGCAGATCCCTACCTTTTGCTATTCTGAAGGAATATCTATTTGTATGTGTCCATGTGCCAAATGAATCTGTATGGGAGTAACTTCATAATTGTCAATCAGCTGCTGCACCTGCAAGGCTCTAATGAGGAAAACTGCAGGGTCTGCATCCCTTTGGACATGATTCCCTTTGGGAGTATCTCACCAAAAATTACATTTCTGTTACAGGGGATGCCCAAAATCTGACTTGTATCTTAGTGCAGACTTCTGGGAAAATCAGTAAGCCAAGCAAAAAATGACTTTTCTGGGGGGCATTATGTGCACCAACTGTGTACAGAACACCTCCAGGTACCATATTGCATTGCATTTTACGGGTTAAAAAGAAACGGTCATTTTTAATAACCAGTTACAATATAACCTTTGCTACAATTGTATACGCTATATTATTATTTAATTTTTTTCCCACAAAAGTGGAGTTACCCTTTAAGTTAGACAGAGTAAAGCAAGATTAAAATGTGTATATATAGCAATAACTCCTTTATTGTTGATTTGAATGATGTTGGGAATAATTAGAAACTCTGTCAAGGTTTTTTCTTTTGCTTTCTGTGCCCCTCAACGTAGATTCTTCCCTGCTATTTGTCCTGGTTAGAGATGGGCTATGGCCCCCTAAACTCATCTCTAATCCCAGCTGTTACTTTTTGTTTTGTACTCTGAGCTGTGGGCTGGACCATTGTCATGGAGACAGAAAGTAGTGAGAAGTCCAAAATTTTTGAATTGCCACCAAAACCAGAGGTGAGTCCTGTTCCAGTAATAACTATCCCTATATTTTATAGAGACCCACCTTTTGTTGGATATCTGGGATAGAAAGAGAAGAATAATCTCCGCAATGGGACACAGACCTGCAAACAAACTTTTTTTGCACTTTTGGTGATTCCCTTTTTCAGGAAAAATCCTATACAGCAAATAGTCTATGGTGATTTGTGTAAATTTGGAGTCCTTATGATTGATTATGCATTATATTTAAAGTAATTGTAAAGTCAGAAGGTTTTTTTTCTCTTAATGCATTCTATAAAAAGCCTTCTTTGGCAGCAGCCCCCCTAATACTTACCTGAGCCCCCTCTAGATTTAGCGATGTTGCACGAGACACTCAGCTGGCCGGGCTCCCCCCGTCATTGGCTGGTATGGCAGCGTTGGTGCCATTGGCTCCCGCTGCTGTCAATCAAAGTCAGCCAGCCAATGAGGATAGAAAGGGGGCTGGGCCTGTGTCTGAATGGACACGGGAATCTGTGGCTTGGCTCGGGTGCCCCCATAGCAAGCTGCTTGCCGTGGGGGCACTCAACAGGAGAGAGGGGCCAGGAGAACTGAAGAGGGACCTGAGAAGAGGCGGATCCGGGCTGCTCTGTGCAAAACCAACTGCACAGAGCAGGTAAGTATAACGTGTTTGTTATTTTTAACCTAAAGAAGAGGAAGTTTTTGGACTCATACTGTTTGTTTGGTGCTATTATTAGGCTTTTTATAAACATTAATCTTCATATCTAGCCCCTGTTTGAGGGATGCACCATTTTTGTTAAGAGTGGCCATACCAGAGACATTGTGCCTTATTACAATCCCACTTATCTACTGATAATTTTAATGTAGCACCTCATTTCTACTTGTACCAGCAAATGATAAACTGACAAGGATTTCCAACATTCCACATTTGTCTGTGTAACATTGTCTGTGTTGTGTAATAATGATAGATACATAGATAGCATAGGTACAACAGGAAGCAAGACAAAATCTCTTCAAAGTGTGGGAAAATCCTCTTTAAGGCCAGTTGTCACTAGAACAGATGTCCTTAGAAGAAAAAGATTTTCCCTTTATTTCTGTTCTGAAGACTACTCAGAATTTCCCTCTCAGTGACTTTGGTCACTAATAAAAATAGAGGATACATTTCCCCAGTGGGGGCACAGGCAGCAGCAAAAACTTACAGGGGATTTAATTTCTCACCACTTCTGTAGTTTTGGCTTTAGATTTACCTTTTAGCGCAAGGGTTTTTCCATCATCCAAGTAGGTAATATAAGTAACCATCAGTTTGTTTCATTCTCCATAATCTACCAAAAACGAAATCATCAATTTTGTGTGGACTTACTCTTTAAAATGCAATGCATCCTAAATGCACTACAGCATATAAGAAATCTCTCAAACACATTTAAAATGTGCATTCAATTTAATGATTTGTAAGTGCTAAATTATAATTATGCCCTATATTTTATTTGAAGGTTTAGGCTATTTAGAAACCCATTTCATAGGTTACTGCTAGTAATTAAACAGGCTGTAGATACTCAAAATTGCTGTCTGTAATAAGGGAAAGCTTAAACTGAAACACTGATTTATGGGATAAAAAAGCTGGATTTGTCCATTGTGGGTTTGAATATGGAACTAAGTGCGTGCCCTTGTGCAGTGACCACAACCCCCATTGTAAGCAACTATATTACAACCGTGTCTCTTGTCCTTTTGTGCTATGAATATGAGCTTGGTTCTCCAGACTGCAAAAATGTGGCTAATGACATTAAATGGAAGCCGACTCCGTGTAAACATGCACTTTCAGATTGCACAAATTACTGTGTTTGAGCCTAAAGAGCATGAAGACGGAACTGATCAGATGCTAGCTTGCTTTTGGGGGCCATCATTGACAGTTGATTCTGACCACAAGTAGGCTCAGATAGGGGACATCATGGAGGGTTTAGAGATATACAGTTGTTCCCCAGTCAGATTAATATCTTATGTTTTTAGGCACCTCAAAGCAGGCCTGTAGTAAGTACTAGATACATTCTGCTGCCCATACTTCCACCTTTCCAATCGACCTCAAACATAGCTTCTGCCCCTAAAAGATTTGTGCAAAAGACACATTTTCATGAAAGAAAATTCCTGAACTCTGAAGTGTGCACCACAGTGTGACAGCTTCTGATACTGGCTGTTGGCTGTTCAGGTACTGAACACAGCAGGGCCAGGGGTCAGGCATGTGTTTGGCAGCAGAGGTCCGGGGCACGTGTTTGTGTCCCTTACCCTTTCAAGATACAGTGATCCAACAAAGTCCGTTTATGGTACAGCGAACCTAAATCCTCATTTGCAGCTGAGTAAATTGTAATAGTAAATTGATGATGAACCATTATTAAAAATCAGAACATGTGATTGGAAACAATCAGTGTCAGCCAAGATATCATCTGTCATATAAATATGGTGAATTATACAGGTACAACAATGGAAGTACGACTCACTGGGTAAACAGTAGGCCAGTTTGCCTGTGGAATTTATCTATAAAGGTAGCAAATGTTGTGCATTCAGCTAAAAATAATTTGAGATTTGATACTTCATATACGTGCCCATTCTGAGTTTATTTTTCCCATGAAGAGACTACTAGTGGTCATGTCCAGTTCTGCAGTTTAGATAGATAGATATACAGTGGGGATTTAAAGTATTCTGACCCCCTTAAATTGTTCACTCTTTGTTATATTGCAGCCATTTACTAAAATCATTTAAGTTCATTATTTTTCCTCATTAATGTACACACAGCACCCCATATTGACAGAAAAACACAAAATTGTTGACATTTTTGCAGATTTATTAAAAAAGTAAAACTGAAATATCACATGGTCCTAAGTATTCGGACCCTTTGCTCAGTATTTAGTAGAAGCACCCTTTTGATCTAATACAGCCATGAGTCTTTTTGGGAAAGATGCAACAAGTTTTTCACACCTGGATTTGGGGATCCTATGCCATTCCTTCTTGCAGATCTTCTCCAGTTCTGTCAGGTTGGATGGTAAACGTTGGTGGACAGCCATTTTTAGGTCTCTTCAGAGATGCTCAAGTGGGTTTAAGTCAGGGCTCTGGCTGGGCCATTCAAGAACAGTCACGGAGTTGTTGTAAAGCCACTCCTTCGTTATTTTAGCTGTGTGCTTAGGGTCATTGTCTTGTTGGAAGGTAAACCTTCAGCCCAGTCTGAGGTCCTGAGCACTCTGGAGAAGGTTTTCCTCCAGGATATCCCTGTACTTGGCCGCATTCATCTTTCCCTCAATTGCAACCAGTCGTCCTGTCCCTGCAGCTGAAAAACACCCCCACAGCATGATGCTGCCACTACCATGCTTCACTGTTGGGACTGTATTGGACAGGTGAGGAGCAGTGCCTGGTTTTCTCCACATATACCGCTTAGAATTAGGGCCAAAAAGTTCTATCTTGGTCTCATCAGACCAAAGAATCTTATTTCTCACCATCTTGGAGTCCTTCAGGTGTTTTTTTTTTTAGCAAACTCCATGCGGGCTTTCATGTATCTTGTACTGAGGAGAGGCTTCCGTCGGGCCACTCTGCCATAAAACCCCGACTGGTGGAGGGCTGCAGTGATGGTTGACTTTCTAAAACTTTCTCCCATCTCCCGATTGCATCTCTGGAGCTCAGCCACAGTGATTTTTGGGTTCTTCTTTACCTCTCTCACCAAGGCTCTTCTTCCCCGATAGCTCAGTTTGGCTGGACGGCCAGCTCTAGGAAGGGTTCTGGTCATCCCAAACGTCTTCCATTTAAGATTTATGGAGGCCACTGTGCTTTTATGAACCTTAAGTGCAGCAGAAATTTTTTTGTAACCTTGGCCAGATCTGTGCCTTGCCATAATTCTATCTCTGAGCTCTTCAGGCAGTTCCTTTGACCTCATGATTCTCATTTGCTCTGACATGCACTGTGAGCTGTAAGGTCTTATATAGACAGGTGTGTGGCTTTCCTAATCAATTCCAATCAGTATAATCAAACACAGCTGGACTCAAATGAAGGTGTAAAACCAGCTCAAGAATGATCAGAAGAAATAGACAGCACCTGAGTTAAATATATGAGTGTCGCAGCAAAGGGTCTGAATACTTAGGACCATGTGATATTTCAGTTTTTCTTTTTTAATAAATCTGCAAAAATGTCAACAATTCTGTGTTTTTCTGTCAATATGGGGTGCTGTGTGTACATTAATGAAGAAAAAAAAATGAACTTAAATGATTTTAGCAAATGGCTGCAATATAACAAAGAGTGAAAAATTTAAGGGGGTCGGAATACTTTCCGTCCCCAGTGTATAACTAAAGGCAAAAGGTTTTTTTTTTTTTTTTTTTAGTTCTGGATAAATGTAGAGGGATTAGAACACCTGTGGGTTTTTATTGCTGTTTGTGTTCGCATTAGGAAGATTCACTCTCTTTGTCATGTTTACCGTTATCACTAGAGGTGCACCGAATGGAAATTTTGGTACCGAAACCGAAAATGCAGGATGCCCTTGGCTGAAAACCAAAATCGAAAATGACAGTTTTTAAAAAATATTTATATTTTTATATATAATTGTATTACATTCAATGTTTTAATTAAAGGAGAAGTCCAACCAAAGCTCGTTTTGGCTGTACTTCTCCTATGGATCACAGGATTGCAATTCATTTTGGACTCCTGTGACCCGTTTTCAGCAGAGAGCGGGCTGAAGTCCGCTCTCTGCTGACGTCACCGATTTCAGTCCAGGCACCGCGTCATCCCAACCATGGAGTCTGGATCCTCCAGGTGCCTGGACTGACACCTGTCTCAGCCTCTCAGTGAGTCGCTGAGAGCCCGAGGCGGCCGCTCCACCCCCTCCACAGCTTAGCGCTCCAATGAGCGAGGTGGGAGAAGAGCAGGGAGCTGTGATTGACAGTCTGCAGCTCTCTGCTTACGGAGTTCTGAAAACCCAGTGATCGGCATTGTATGATTGCTCGGTTCTCAGTGTAGAGACGCCGGGGGACAGATGCAGCATCAGACCGATGCTGCGTCCACCTAGGTAAGTATGAATGGAGAAAAGTTAAAAATCCTTTACTTCTCTTTACATATCATCAATTTAAATTAATATTTATTGTCGGCCATTATTGGCACCTTTAACGCAAAAAAAGCTCAAGAAAAATGTATCTCTTTAAATTCTATGTATGTCTGCACACTGGTCCGTGGGGCTTTCATTGTGGTGTTAAAAATCAAGCTTGGTGCCTTTTTGGTCAGTAAAAAAAAAACAAAACAGAAAAAATGCACCTCCCCATTTAAATGCATTTAAAACGTAGCAAGAACGCATCATTAATGCACCCGTGTTATGTTTTTGATGTAGTGTCACATGACCTTTGAAAAACACACCATAAGCACAGTAAATCATGGTAAAATTGGCCCAAAATCATGGCAAAATCGCTGCAAGTTCCCTGTAAAATTGCTGCAAAATCTGTTTCAAAATCGTTTTCGGTGCCATTATGGGCACTTTTTTTTCTTTTCAATCTTAGTTTATTTCAAAATAAAGATATAACAGAAAGATAAAGTACCGTATGGTATAATATTGTATACATTATATACATAACAAGAAAAATATTGTATTAGCACACTAGATATAGTGGTTTGTAATGTATTAGCACACTAACAAGTGTGGGGGAATCAACCTATAACCACCTTTAAACTTTTGCGTGTTTGTGTTATCAGGAAATTCCTCCTTGTCGGGCTGAAACGCTGTATAGATCATTCAATCATTTGTTATAGATATTTAAGTTGTTGAGCAATTCTGGAAATACAGTCTTTTATATATCAATTTGAGTGACTGGATCAGTACTTAAGGAAAGATAACAGAGAAAAAGGGATGAGTAAGAGCATGTGGAGAGATAGGGGATGACAACAGACTTGAGGAGCACCCCGACATGGCTAATCAGCGGGCAAAGACAGGGCATCTCTGATCCATGTAAGGAAGTCATCGAAACGTCGACCATGAGGTCCAAGTAATGGAGAACTGTTCCTCCTTCCCTGCCTCCTGCGCCAGCAAACGTTCCAGATCTCTTATCCGATCCACCTCGACAGCCCAATCTCCCAAGGAAGGCACATCTATTGTTCTCCAATGTCTGGGGATCACTGTCCTGACCGCGGCCAAAAAGTGGCGCAGTATGTCCTTTTTAATCAGCTTGAATGGGCCCGGAATCATAGATAGTAGGGCTATCTCTGGTGCGGGCTTAATTGAGGTCGCCATCAGCCTGCTGTAAAGATCAAAGACCTTTTGCCAAAATTTCCGAATTGGAGGGCATGCCCACCATATGTGGAGCATTGTCCCACTAGAGGACAGGCATCTCCAACAAGTACCTGAGATAGAGGGGTGAAATCGTTGGATAGTCACCGGGCATCTGTACCATCTTGTTAATAGCTTAAACCCCTTTTCTTGATTCTTAGTTGCCAAAGAGATCTTATGTGTTAAAATAAAACTTTTTTGCCAATCAGCAGGGGAGATGGAATGCTGTAGATCTGTTTCCCATTTTCGCGTGTATGTTGGAAGGTCAGGGGTAGATACATTTAATAGAAGGGAGTATAACAGTGATACTACATGTGTTGGGGGATCTGGCTGTAAGAGCAGCTCATCAAAGTCTGTCGGGTCGTCTAGGATTTCTTAGATGGGGGAGAAAGTACATATGTACGATATTAATTGACTCCTTTGTAACCACATGGTTGGGGGCCCCGCGCTCGTCTGAGGAGGTATGTCCGGTCTCAAAGATGGGTCAGCGCGTAGTACCTGTGCTAAACGTCTATGACTATCCCTATTCCAGGGTCCAAATCTCTCCTCAACCTCCGCCGGGGGGAAGGCCGGAGTCCCAAAGAGAGGAGTCATCGGGCCCCGGGGTTTAGATAATTTGCTCGTTAATAGCAGTCGGTCCCATATCTGCAGGGTCTGACGTGTAAGGGCAGTAGAGAGGGTACCACCTTACGCCTGTCCACGGCAGGGCGCGAAGATCAGCCTCATTGAGATGTTCCTCCAATTGAACCCAGATCTTGGAGGAGGAATGGTGAAACCAATCCACAATACGTGTGAGAACCGCTGCCCTGTGGTAGGAAGAAGCATCTGGGACCCCCGCCGACACTCCCCCCCCCCCCCCCCCCCCGGGCCTTCGGAAGAATCATTGTGTCATATTTTATCCTGGGGCGGTTTCCTTGCCATATAAATTTAAAAAAAATCTGGCGAAGCTTTTTGAAAAACGTGGCGGGAATGTGAATAGGTAAGGTTTGGAAAAGATAGAGGAATCGAGGGAGGACATCCATCTTTAAAACATTCACCCTACCCAACCAAGAGAGCTGTTTAGATGCGTATGTGGTCAGATCCGCTTACGTTCTAAGAAGTAGGGGGGTAAAGTTGCTGATGAATAATTGGGAAGCGTCTGTTGGGATATGAATTCCTAAGTAACGAATAGACGTGGAATTTGTCTTAAAAGGGAAGGAAGATGCAAGTTGTTTAAGAGCTGTTTCTGGGAGTGAAATTTTGAGTATTTCTGACCTACTGTGATTAACTTTAAAGTTACTAACATCTCCATATCTCTGAAACTCCTGCATAATGGAGGGTAATGAGACTTGCAGTTGGGTCACAAATATGAGTAAGTCATCTGCAAATAGGGCAAGTTTAGTATGTATGGGGCCTATACTAACACCGTGGACAGCCGGGTTGTTTCTAAGGGCAATGGCTAGGTGTTCCATAACAAGAACATAGAGAATGGGGGACAAGGGGCACCCCTGTCGCGTTCCATTGTGGATAGTGAATTTTGGAGCTAGAGATCCATTTAGTCTAATCCTGGCAGAGGGAGAAGTGTAAAGGGACATTATTCTTGAGAGCATATTTTGGCCCAGACCCAGTTGTTGTAGTGATAGATGCAAAAATTGCCAGTCGACACAGTCGAAGGCCTTTTCCGCATCCACCGTGAGAAGGCACAATGGGACATTGTGGGTTCGAGCATAATCTGCAATGAGAAGTGTTTTCAGGGTGTTATCTCGTGCCTCTCGTCCACTCATAAAGCCCACTTGATCTAAGTGTATGATTCGGGGTAGCAACGGTTGTAGTCTATTAGCTAGCACCTTCGCGTACACTTTCAGATCAATCCCTATCAGCGAAATGGGTCGGTAGTTAGCACATATAGTCAGGTCTTTGTCTGGTTTTGGAATGAGAGTGATATGTGCCTCTAGAGTTTGCGGTGGGAATACCGATCGCTCAGAGATTGAATTAAATACTTTTGTTAAGAAGGGGGTGAGAAGGGGAGCAAATTGTTTATAAAATTTTGGGGTAAAGCCATCAGGGCCCGGACTTTTACCAGATGGGGTAGATGCAATGGCACGAGCAACCTCATCTTCCGATATCGGAGCTTCCAAGTTGTGGGTTCGAGCATAGTTAGCACATATAGTCAGGTCTTTGTCTGGTTTTGGAATGAGAGTGATATGTGCCTCTAGAGTTTGCGGTGGGAATACCGATCGCTCAGAGATTGAATTAAATACTTTTGTTAAGAAGGGGGTGAGAAGGGGAGCAAATTGTTTATAAAATTTTGGGGTAAAGCCATCAGGGCCCGGACTTTTACCAGATGGGGTAGATGCAATGGCACGAGCAACCTCATCTTCCGATATCGGAGCTTCCAAGTCCTCTATCGTTTCGTCATCTAGAGTAGGTAATGCGTTTTGTGCGATATATGAGGCTTGCGTGTCCGCTCTAGAATAAAGGGGATCAGTGGGGCTTGTTACAGGTATGTTATAGAGGGATTGATAGAAGTCCCGGAAAACCTGTCCCATCTCAGAGGGTGACGAGACAACTTTCCCAGAACTGTCCCGTATATGGGGTATAAAGGTGTTAGGTTGTTTGGTATGTAGGGTGCGAGCTAGTGATCTACCACATTTATCTCGGAATTTGTACTGGTGAAAGGCTAGTTTGTTCGCAAATGTACGGGCTGAAGCCTCATATAATTCCCTAAGCTGAGAGCGAGCGGAAGAGACCTCCGCAAGCACCTCCACAGTCGGGGAGCATTTATGGGTAGTCTCTAGTGTCCTGAGTTTGTGTACAGCCGTGGCTATCGCAGCCGAGCGTTCTTTCTTCATGCGGGCACCCATTTGGATGAAACTACCCCGTAAGACCGCCTTTAATGCCTCCCATTTAATGGGTGGTGAGGTGTCATCAGAGGCGTGGTCTGTAAAAAATTTTTAAATAGTCTCCGCTATCTGAGTATCGAACCCTGGCTCAGTCAGAAGCGAGTCATTCAACCTCCATGTCCATTCTTTTATTGGCGTAGAGGGGACTGTAAGTGACAGGAACACAGGAGAGTGATCGGACCAAACCATAGGGTCTATTTCGCAATTTGGGGACCAATCTAGACAGCTGTGGTCGACCAAAAAGTAGTCTAAACGACACTACGATCGGTGCATGTTGGAAAAGTGTGTGTAGTTTCGTGATTCTGGGTACAATATCCGCCATATATCCACAAGATGCATATTGTAAATGGCGGCACCTTTTTTTCTTATCGGACGAATGCCGATAACACCATTTTCACGCCAAAACACATCTCTAGTTATCACCGAAAGTGAAATCAGGGAAGCTTCCAAATTTTGGTTTGTCCCTAGAACAGTAAATATTAGTAGTAGCAATGTGTGTAGTGAGCGCACCAATCACTATAGCAGCTGGCACACAAGGTGACTATACAAGCCCCTGTGATAAATACAACCAATGCATGTGCAGCGCTAAATCAAAAATGATACAGTATGTGTAGCAAAGGTACAGAAAGCAATTACAATAGTTATGAAATACAAACCTATGCAATGATGAAAAAAATCCATATGGTATAAGAAGGCTCACCGGAAATTAAAGGGTACTAGGCACAATGTAATACCCACCAGGCAACACAAGGTTGCATGGGAAGTATCTCCTTAAGTAAACCTCCATCCAAATTGTGAAATTGCCAGAAAAAAGACATGCCAGCTCCAGTCAATGATCAGCAATCAATCATCTGTAGTATATGCCATAGATAACAAGGCGACTTGCTTCCAGACCACAGCACACTAAATGTAAAGAAACTCACCAGCTAGGAGCCCAGAAAAAGCTTATATACAGTAGTGTAGTAACTTATATTGCATGTATTTAAAATGCAGAACGTACTGCAGCACAAATAAAACATCAAGTGCACTTACAATGGTGGCCACCTCTCCAAACACGTAGACGCTGCAGCGTCACGTCAGCGCGTAGGCCCCTCCCGGCGCATTTCATGCGCACACACGTTATCAAGGGAACGCGTGGTTGTAAATAGGAGAAATCTTCCAATGGGAACACTAGTTCTGGTGACATCCAGGGATTACCTCACTTTGGAAGCATTTCCTCCTTTTGGCTATGGGACAGGAAGGGGGGGATGGGGGGGAACGGGGTTATAACTCCATCCAAAATGGAAAAAAAAAAGTGATGTGCAGTAACGTTTATAAAGGTAAAGAGTGGTGTGCAAATTGCAGTAAACCTAGAGTAGCCAATGAAAATTCCCTTTGGACTTGGTTGATCTGAATGGCTGTCCTTTGTGCATCACCATTGCTTTATTCACTGCTGCAATAAATGTGTATGTGAGAGTGTGTACCGATGTAGAAGCTTGTTCAGTTTTTAGTTTTATGCAAGTCACCTAAAAAAGCTATCACCATCATTACCTACTCTGTGGTCACTAAAACTTTATCTTATTTTATTATTTTATGTATAACTTACTAACAAGTCTACTATTGTTTAAATACAAAAATCTAGTAATTACTGAATGTATATGCTTTTCTGTCAATATAAAGTGTATTTTAATGTTGGCAGGCCTTGTCTCTAATCTCTCTGATTTTGTTCCTATCAGGGTGACATGGGCGCTGTTGGAGTCATAGGCTTCATTGGACCTAAAGGTTTGAAGGTAGGTCAGCAAAACGGAATGCGTCATGACTTTAAAGGATCTCTCTTTTGAGAATAAAAGTTTCATTTTGATGAAAGTGTATGTCTGTGAAGGTGCCTATGAATTCCGGTCATGGTATAGATCAGAGGTCTCCAAACTTTTTAAACAGTGGGCCAGTTTACTGTCCTTCATACTTTAGGACGGCCAGTGGGAGTAGAAAATGCCTCTGGCTCAGTGGTCAGTGGGAGTAAAAAAGTTACGTTGCACCTGTGGTCAGTAGGAGCAGGAATAGCACCCTATCGTTGTTATCAGTGGAAGGAATAGTGCCCCATCATTGGTATTAGTAGGAGGAATAGTGTCCCATTGTTGGTGACAGTGGAAAAAATAATGCTTTATCATTGGCGTGAGTGGAAAGAATAGTGCCCTTCATTGCTGTGAGTGGAAGGAATCGTGCCCCATCATTGGTGTCAGTGGCAGGACTAGCGCCCCTTCATTGGTGTAAGTCGAAGGAATCGTGCCCCATCATCTGTGTCAGTGGCAGGAATCGTGCCCCTTCATTGGTGTCAGTGGAAGGAATCGTGCCCCTTCATTGGTGTCAGTGGAAGGAATCGTGCCCCTACATTGGTGTCAGTGGAAGGAATCGTGCCCCTTCATTGGTGTCAGTGGAAGGAAACGTGCCCCTGCATTGGTGTCAGTGGAAGGAATCGTACCTCTTCATTGGTGTCAGTGGAAGAAATCGTGCCCCTTCATTGGTGTCAATGGCAGGAATAGTGTCCCATCATTGGTTTCAGTGGCAGGAATAGTGCCCCATCTTTGATGTCAGTGGAAGGAATAGTGCCCCATCATTGGTGTCAGTAGAAGGGATAGTGCCCCATGATTGGTGTCAGTGGCAGGAATAGGGCCCCACTGTTGTCATCAATAAGAGGAATTATGCCCCACTGTTGGTGTCTGTGGAAAGAATGAGGCTTCATCATTGGTGTCAGTAGGAGGAAATACTGCCTAGAATCAATGGGGAGAATAGTTCCCCAAGGAACGCATAAAGGCAAGCAAAGGGCCGCAGTTTGGAGACCACTGGTATGTATAGTGGTAGTTAGTTACATTTAGATGGACTTATGTAAGGCCTTATGTGTACAAGCTTTTGTTCACGTCACATGTTCACATGCGAGTCAATGGGAATGCAAGAGCAGCTTGAACCAGCTTAGAGGTAGATCAGATGGATGCAGGTCAGAAGCACCTATAAAGGAATTATCCCATAAGTGTCTCAAACTGATCTGAAATGCAGCCTGAATGCACCTGAAAGAATGCTGCATTTGCCACAGAAGCCCTAAAAGTTGGTAATCTGATTGTACAATCTTTTGCAATCTTCTTTACCAAAACTGTGTAATGCAAAGGCTTGTCTACATAATCCATTCTATTTGTATCCAGTCAAGTGGGCACTCGCACTAGATAGTTGTTTGCAGAGTTAAAGGAGACCATACCATCAGACTGTAACGTGTCTGTTCAGCATAGCCTGAATGTTTGATTCCCCACTAAGAGCCTGAAGCTATGTGAGCTGTGCCAGGCACTTCCAACATCATTCTATAGTGGTACTCATAAACATCCCAATCTCTGCCTGAACAATCCAATGGGATGTACAGTCAGGGTGGGATACTGCCACACAGTGGTTTTATAGGAATTTCAACCAGAACTGAAATATATATATTCGTCTACAGCAAATGAATTTGATTGTTGGAAGAAAACCTAGATGAAATTGCTAGAAAATTGAGACCAGCCTAAGACGAAGTATAAACTCTGGGGGTGGGAGCAGTCATGGCACATACGTGCAGCAAAAGTTTCTTCTGTGTTGCATTTCTGTCTTTTTTCATTTACTCCTATACTACAAAGGTTACCATTCTGTAGTATTAGAATCACATTTTTTAAAACGTAATTGTCTGCTTTTTTTTTTTACAGGGACTTCCGGGGAACCCAGGAGAATCTGGACTGAAAGGTGATAAGGTGACCAGAATACTCCCTTACTGCATTGTGTTTTGCATGCAAAGACTCTAATACACCCCAGTTCTGAACGTAACTGTATATACAGTACAGTCAGTCATAGGCCCAAGAACAAGCATAGAGATAAGGAATTTGAACTTTTCTGTGATGCCTGTTTCCTACATGCTTTCTCTGATTTTTTGACTCAGAAATACTGAAGCCAAGCAAGCCAGACAGCTACCATTTTCTAGAGTAAGTTATTAGTGGCAGGAAGTACACGTTATGAGAAGAGTATAGGGGCTGCTCTTTCTTCCTTCTGAAAATGATCATTTCCTAGCCGCAGCTATTCACATGAACCCACTCATTCAAATGGTTACATACAAATATTGACCCTGGACGCAGACAGTGTGCATTTAGGGATGGAGTTTCTGATCACTGTTTCAGCCAGTTTGTATGTGCCCATCATAGCACAGAGTGTGGCTGAGCCCAGAGGCAAAATTCAGCCACCTATGAATCCAGCAAACTATCTGTTCCTGGCTGTCTGTATGAATGAGGCATTAGGAGCTTAGCTCCTGTGTTTGCATTGAAGTTTGGCAGGCTGCTGAGTCAGCGTTGAGTGGGAGGACAGAGGGAGCTAAACTGCTGGAAGAATGACTTCTATACTTCTGCTGTGAACACAGGATAGATTGCTCCACTGTGGTTGCAGCTCCAGAGGACATTGATGGCTTGTTTAAAGCTTTTTTAGAAAAAAAACATCCCCCGCTGGGTAAACTATTTACACTGCAGGGAGTTTAACAAACTTTATAGCATATCCTTTGTTGCTGTGAAGAAATATCTGTTTGTTTTACTAGACTGCTTGCACATGGATTCTGAATGGAAGTGACTGTTTCATTATAATCAGCTGATGCACTCTCTCTGTGTTCTGATGAAGAAAGCTGCAGTGTCTGCATCCGTTTAGAAGTATTTAACCTTTGGGTAGTATTTCACCAAAACCTAAATTCATATTACAGGGGTGGCTAAAATTTGACTTGTATCTTAGTGCAGACTTCTGAGAAAATCAGTGAGCCTATCACACAAGCAGGAAAAGACAATGCCTTACTGCATTGATTTTTACAGAAAATTAGACTGGCTGCAGATTAAAAAGGAAAGGTAATTTTCAATAAAATTAATTACAACATAGCTTGTGTAGCAACTGCATATGCTATGCATTTTTCCTCCTCCAAGTGTCAGTATGGAATCAGATCACAAGCTATGTTCGGCAGCAACCAGACAGACAGGTGCAGAATCACAATCAAGTTCACGGTCAGGAAAATACAGGAGTCGGCAACGTGCTGACGGTGGGGTACCAAGCCAGGAGGCAGAATCGTGGTCAGAAGTTCAGGCAGGGGTAATCCAAAGAGGGGTGTCAGGCATAGCTGAATCATTAACAGGGTAAGCTGACTTTCTGGAACTTTGAATGCAGGAACCAGAGCTGAAGACAATTCAGCAATGAGGCTAGGCAGATCTCAGGATTAAATAGGTGGGTGGACTGAGGCCCCTTGCTTGCTTATGCGTTTGAGCTTTCTTGTCCTTGCATGTCTTGTATAGCTTCTATGAACACGACCCTACACATGTACACAGAAATGAGCCCCTGCTGTATGAGAATTTGCACTTGCTGACATACTCTTTAAGTATCTATAGTCTGGCAACAGATTCTCTTTAAAGCGAACCTGGGCTTTGTCCAGTTACAATTGCATAATGCATATATCATATCAACATGGGATACTTGCGTAGTTAGGAAGACCATTGAATGTAACCGAAGAAAAGGTTAGTTCATGTCAACCATTTTACCGCTTGTTTTAATTTTCTCGCCTGTTTTGGAAAAATAACCTTGAGAAATGAATTGCCACAAATGACTTTCTGCAGAGTTATATGTTTGATGCAATCATCAAACTTGTTGAAAAGTAGAGCAACGTTTTACAATGCCATCATTTGTTTGTAGCCATGTAATAGGGAACCTGGTTGGGTGGCAGACAAATTCATGTATCCAGCTTGAGGCTTCCACAGGTGTATGAATGAAGGTTCTCCTCCAACATGACGTATGCATTGCTCTTGTAAACACTTCTGGACTTAGTTGGACAGCATCCAGAGCTTGATGTTCTTGTTCAAAAGCACATGAGAATTTTTGTGGCCTCTTGCGGTTTGTTTTCAGCCTTGCTTTCCCTCTAATCTTTGCCTTGCAGCAAAGCCCAAGTATAAAATGGTCCCCTTTTCCTTCATGTACCTGCTTCTAAAGTCTGAAAACAACATAGAGTAACTTGTCCTCTAAAACCCAATCATTGTGGTTTAGGGAACCATTAGGTGCTTATTCATAATAAAAAAACTGTTATTTTGATTTTTTTTTTCTCAGCCTTGTTGATATTTTCGTAACGTTAATGTTTTAAGGTATTTTGTGATAAGAATGTATAAAATTGGATTTACTTTTTATTATGCTAGCATAAGAACACACTATATGGCCTAAAGGTTTGTGGACACTTTACCATCACATCTATGAGTTTGATGGACCTTACATATCAAAACTATAGGTACCATTATTATGGAGTAGACCCCTGTCTGTACATACAACAGCCTCCACTTTTCTGGCAATGCTTTTCACAAGGTTTTTGGAATGTGTCTGTGAAAATGTGTGCCCAATCAGACAAAAGAGTACTGTACTGTGAGAGGAGGTACCAGTGTTTGAACAAAAGACCTGGCTTGTAATCAGTATTCCAATTCATCTCAAAAGTATTTGTTAGTGTTGAGGTTAGGGCTCAGCGCAGGCCTCTTGAGTCCTCCACTCCAAAAATCATTAAAGCATGTCTTCATGGAGCTCATTTTAAAGCAGAGCTTCACCCAAAAGGGGAAGCTCTGCTTGTTTGCCCCCCCCCCCCCCCCCCGGCTGCCACATTTGGCACCTTTTGGGGGGGAGGGGGAGCGGGTACCAGGTTTTGACAGGTTCCCGCTCCCACTTCTGGCTCAGGACGCCACGGTGAAGTTAGCTGGATGTTCGCCCCCCTTCCTCCTTCCTCCGCTGCCAGGACATTCACAAAATGTAGCCCTCTTTGTGCAGACACTGTAGGAAACTGGCTGCGAAGCTGCAAGGCTTTACTGCCTGTTTCCCCTAGCCAAGATGGAGGCTGCAGCACCTGAGAGCTGATTGGAAAATCGGCTCACGTGAAGACACCGCTGGATTTGTGGATAGTATTTGTAGCTGTTGACATTTAATTTTTACTGAAGGAGCCTGGAGCTCCGCTTTAAGTGCAGGGGCAAAGTCATTGCTGAAACAGGAAAGGGCCTTCCCAGACTGTTTTCACAAGGTTGGAAGTGCATAATTGTCTGCAATGTTTTTCTATGCTATTTAACAGTACCCGTCACTAGAAACACCTAAACTCAATTTTTCGATGGTTGTCTGCAAACTTTTGTTCCTTCATTAGTGTTTGTAAATTTCAGCTTGCACTATTGAGCTCTTTAAACACAAGGCTTTTTTTCAACACAGTAGCAAACAAATCGGTAAACCTGTGAAAAGGAGCATAGAGCTTCACCTGCTGGAAGAAGAAGATGGCTGCAATCTGATATATATAACCCCTCCTATTTCTTTGTTATACTGTGCATTTTCAAAAAGGATGATATAATGGGAACCTCTGCCTAGGCATTTTACCACTGGAACCCACCACTGCAACTTTTGTGACTTGCCTGACCAAAATTGTACAAGTACTGCTCAGAACTTCTTCCCTCTTTTCACTGAAAAAAAGGGAATGGTCACCCAAGTCCCACAGAAGACTTCCCAAAATGTTGAGAAAGTGATACTCCTGTTAGTGCAATCTAGGGAAGCCTTAAATTAATAAAGTTTTACAAGAGCTCTGTACTAAGGGCTGAACTGGGCTGCTTACACTCACCCTTTTTTTATGCACCAGTTTGATCATCTGTAATACATGATATGCGGTGTAGTAACTCATTGGTCTACCTTCCCCTCCCTCAGGTTCGGATGGCTGTGTACAGTATTTCAGTCAAATAGAGTGAGCCTGAAGGCAAAGTAACTTTGCTGTAGGCCTTCTTTAGAAAACTCATAACGCTTTATCAATTCTGCGTCATGGATGCTCCGTGTATAAAACCTTACTTTGTAAAATAGAAATTTTGTGGGGCTCCCTGGTGGTAAAACTGGTTGACCTCTCGCATATTGCAGTGCTCAGGTCTAATAAGCACTGTTACATGGGGGCAGTGACCTCATCATCCCAGGTGTGCTCAGCACCCCTTTGACACTGGAGCTCACCCAGAGTGGATTCCTGTAGTTGAGATCAGAACTGTTCTGTTTGACAAGGATTGATGACGAGGGAGCATGATGGAAAATTGTCAACTAACCAGTGCCTGCATCCAGTTAGAAGAACTCTGACAGCTGACAGTGCCTACAATCTGTTAGGCCAGGTTCACACATATGGGAATTGGATGCGGATTTCCCTGCATTCAATTCAGGACAGGAGAGTGTGACCGGCTCTCAATGGAGCCGGTTCACACAGCTCTGGGGCGGCCCCGGTCCACATTTAAAAAGGGCATTGTGCATCTTTGGTTTCGATTTAGGTGCAAATTCGGGCAAACATTCGGACCTGATTCGCTCCTTAATCGGTGAACAGGGACGAACCGGAACCCATGTAGTGAGCTACGGCTGCAGCATATGTGAACCCAGAGTTAGATTCTTTTCCTTTAGTCCGCAGGCCGAATGAAATCTATATGTGTATGGCCAGCTTTAGGCGATAGTGATGTTGTTGCAAAAGCTGCTAACCCAAAATTCATAAAAATGCACTATGCAAAAAGAGTGCGTTCTTGTGAGATTTGAGTTGGGACCCTCAACTTTCCCAGGATCTGACAGGAAGACTGAGTGACACCATGGGTGCCCAGGCTTCTTTTTTTCTGTATTTTTGTTTTTTTTACAAGGGTGCAGGGCTACTAAATGGAGATACCATGTATTTTGCAAGGGGTGATTTAAGTCAAATGAAAAATGTGAGGCAGTCTGTAGTGTATCATAGTACATGACTTAAATTATGTACATGTACATGTTCAATTGGCTCATGTACACAGCCAATTGAAATTCAGTTTTTATTTCTTTTAACGTGAGCTAGAGAGAACAATGTATGTATCTGCATACTGTAGGTAATTAGTCACACTCTTGTTTCAAACATTTTTTATACACAAGGCCCATAATGATCAAAACATTTCAAGATGTTCCCCTTGGAAGAGATTTTCGCTGACTTGCTGTTTGTGATTAGAGGGAATATTTACTTTACCTAATATATAAGGAAGAAATGCTAAACGCCCAAGCAGTCAGCTCATTTCATCTTCCAACCAGTGATTGGCATTTTCATTTTTGCCATGCTCCTGTATTTAAATGATAGCTAGTCTCTTGTATCATGTCTAGAGATAGTTACAGGACTGTAGTATTCTAAAAAAAAAAAAAAAAAAAATACTGTACTGTGCAAAAGTTTTAGGCAAGTGGGAAAAATGTTGTAAATTAAGAATGCTTGTAGAAATAAAAGTGTTAATAGTTTATTTTTTATTAATGAACAAAACATAAAGTAAGTGTACCAAAGAGAAATCCAAATCAAATTCAAATCAACATTTGTTGTGACCACTCTTTGCTGTCAAAACCGCATCAATTCTTCCAGGTACACTTGCACACAGGTTGTTCCAAACATCCTGGTAGAAATAACCACAGATCTTCTGTAAATGTAGGCTGCCTCATATCCTTCTGTCTTTTCATGTAATCCCAGACTTGATGTTGAGATCAGGGCTCTGGGGGGGCCAAACCTTCACTTCCAGGACTCCTTGTTTTTCTTTACGCTGAAGATAGTTCTTAATGACGTTGGCTGTATGTTTGGGATCATTGTCATGTTGGCCTGCTGCGGAATACATTTGGGGCCAATCACACACCTCCCTGATGGTATGACTTGATGGATAAGTATCTGCTTGTATTTCTCAGCATTTGACTCATCGTTCACATTTTGACACATCGGTCCACCTGCTGCCATTTTTATGCACCCCAGTTCCTATGTTTTCATGCATATGGTGAGGAAAATAATTATTTGATCCCCTGCAGATTTTGTAAGTTTGCCTACAACAAAGAAATGAAGGGTCTATAATTTTTATCATAGGTGTATTTTAAATGATAGAGACAGAATATCAGCCAAAAATCCAGAAAAACACATGATACAAATGTTATACATTTGAGTTGGAGTTCAGTGAGTAAAATCAGTATTTGATCCTCTACCAACCAACAATAAGGCTGGGTTCACACTGGTATGACACGACAGTCGTACCACTTTGGATCCGACTTTGCCCTGCAACTTGAAGTCCGACATGCGTCCGACTTCAATGAACAGGGATCCGAGTTTAATCCCCGACAATACTAGGCACTGTGTCTGGTATAAATCTTTAGGGGGAACTCCACGCAAAATGTAAACAAAACAGCATGGGTTCCCCCTCACCACATTTTTGGTGACGTCATCCCCCTGCAGCCAGCCGTTCCTTGTGCTTCATGCCTCGTTCTGAGGCGGCCTTCCAGGACTCGGGAGCGTCACCCTGACATACTCATACCATGCCTGTAACTACCACTTAAATGTGAGTTGATTAAATTACGTTATTCAAGCTGTTTGTAAAAAGAACTACTGCACCCAAAGGCGCCTCTCCACTTGTGTTTTTTTCCAGCCTCTGGAATACGGTTTCTATCCTATCATGACGGCATCCCTGCTTGCATCCTTTGGACGTTTTTTCACTAGCACCTCTACATAGACTTTTTTAGCCTGTGTATGCTATATGGACAGATTATAGTTCTATTATAGAACATTCATTTTATTAGCAGATCCGCATTGGGATATGTACGACTCCTGAGTTGTTGCGCTTATACTTGTTATAATATTCAGACAGGTCTACCTCTCATTTCTGACTCTGGGAAAGGATTGTCTGGGGTGCAACATTCTTCTTCTCTGAGCAAAGAATAATTTTACTTCCAAATGTCCTTATTTAGAAAGGAAACGGCTATTTAAACAAAACACCCACTTCAAAGGTTAGAGCCTGCAGACCTTGAGTTTCTTCGCAACCCACCGTTTTGGAATCTTCTGAGTGGTCAGACTTGAAGGATGAGAACTTACCCAGGACAGACTTCTGTTCTGATTCAGATAAATTGTCTGTGGCAGAAGGTCTTGCTGCTTCTGTTTCTTTTAAATGAAGATACCATTACGATACCTAATAAAGTGGTCCACAGATCTCTTCAAAATGGATTCTGCGGTACCTAAGTATCCTAAGACTGGAAACATCCAGAAAAGGCATATGTCTCTCCTAAGTGCTTTTGTACAAGAATACCCTCTGGACAAAGAATTTTACAAAAAATAGGTGGTTCCTGAGGTAGATCCAGCTATCTTATGTCTCAATAAATTAATAAATCATGGCACCAGCTAAGGACTTGCCTACTTTTTAGAGATCTGGTGAAAAAGTGTTTTGAGACCTTGCTCAAGGCTTCATTCTTCTTAACTGGGCCTACCGCTCAGTCTATTGTGGTGGCCATGACGGTTTGTCAGGCTCTTGCGTCACGGTCCAGGCATCTTAAAGATAATCCCCCACCGCCAGTTGGATCTACTTCCAGCAGCCTTACACTACTGTGTGGATGGTATGAGTGACATGCTTCATAGGATTTTCATGTCTACAGTAGGGATGAGCCGAACACCCCCCTGTTCGGTTCGCACCAGAACATGCGAACAGGAAAAAAGTTCGTTCGAACACGCGAACACCGTTAAAGTCTATGGGACACGAACATGAATAAACAAAAGTGCTAATTTTAAAGGCTTATATGCAAGTTATTGTCATAAAAAGTGTTTGGGGACCTGGGTCCTGCCCCAGGGGACATGGATCAATGCAAAAAAAAGTTTTAAAAACGGCCGTTTTTTCAGGAGCAGTGATTTTAATAATGCTTAAAGTCAAACAATAAAAGTGTAATATCCCTTTAAATTTCGTACCTGGGGGGTGTCTATAGTATGCCTGTAAAGGGGCGCATGTTTCCTGTGTTTAGAACAGTCTGACAGCAAAATGACATTTTGAAGGAAAAAACTTATTTAAAACTACCCGCGGCTATTACATTGCCGACAATACACATAGAAGTTCATTGATAAAAACGGCATGGGAATTCCCCAAAGGGGAACCCCAAACCAAAATTAAAAAAAAAAAAATGACGTGGGAGTCCTCCTAAATTCCATACCAGGCCCTTCAGGTCTGGTATGGATATTAAGGGGAACCCCGGCCAAAATTTAAAAAAAAAAATGACGTGGGGTTCCCCCTAAATTCCATACCAGACCCTTCAGGTCTGGTATGGATTTTAAGGGGAACCCCGCGCCAAAAAAAAAAAAAAAAACGGCGTGGGGTCCCCCCAAAAATCCATACCAGACCCTTATCCGAGCACGCAACCTGGCAGGCCGCAGGAAAAGAGGGGGGGACGAGAGTGCGGCCCCCCCTCCCTCCTGAACCGTACCAGGCCACATGCCCTCAACATTGGGAGGGTGCTTTGGGGTAGCCCCCCAAAACACCTTGTCCCCATGTTGATGAGGACAAGGGCCTCATCCCCACAACCCTGGCCGGTGGTTGTGGGGGTCTGCGGGCGGGGGGCTTATCGGAATCTGGAAGCCCCCTTTAACAAGGTGACCCCCAGATCCCGGCCCCCCCCCTGTGTGAAATGGTAAGGGGGTACATAAGTACCCCTACCATTTCACGAAAAAAGTGTCAAAAATGTTAAAAATGACAAGAAACAGTTTTTGACAATTCCTTTATTTAAATGCTTCTTCTTTCTTCTATCTTCCTTCATCTTCTGGTTCTTCTGGCTCTTCTGGTTCTTCCTCCGGCGTTCTCGTCCAGCATCTCCTCCGCGGCGTCTTCTATCTTCTTCTCCTCGGGCCGCTCCGCACCCATGGCATGGGGGGAGGCTCCCGCTCTTCTCTTCTTCTTTTCTTCTCTTCTTCTCTTCTTCATTTTCTTCTCCGTGCCGCTCCGCAATCCATGCTGGCATGGAGGGAGGCTCCCGCTGTGTGACGGCGCTCCTCGTTTGACAGTTCTTAAATAACGGAGGGGGCAGGGCCACCCGGTGACCCCGCCCCACTCTGACGCACGGTGACTTGACGGGACTTCCCTGTGACGTCACGGGGAATGCCACAGGGAAGTCCCGTCATGTCCCGTGCGTCAGAGGGGGGCGGGGTCACCGGGTGGCCCCGCCCCCCGTTATTTAAGAACTGTCAGACGAGGAGCGCCGTCACACAGCGGGAGCCTCCCTCCATGCCAGCATGGATTGCGGAGCGGCCCGGAGAAGAAAATGAAGAAGAGAAGAAAAGAAGAAGAGAAGAGCGGGAGCCTCCCCCCCATGCCATGGGTGCGGAGCGGCCCGAGGAGAAGAAGATAGAAGACGCCGCGGAGGAGATGCTGGACGAGAACGCCGGAGGAAGAACCAGAAGAGCCAGAAGAACCAGAAGATGAAGGAAGATAGAAGAAAGAAGAAGCATTTAAATAAAGGAATTGTCAAAAACTGTCTCTTGTCATTTTTAACATTTTTGACACTTTTTTCGTGAAATGGTAGGGGTATAAGTACCCCCTTACCATTTCACACAGGGGGGGGCGGGATCTGGGGGTCACCTTGTTAAAGGGGGCTTCCAGATTCCGATAAGCCCCCCGCCCGCAGACCCCCACAACCACCGGCCAGGGTTGTGGGGATGAGGCCCTTGTCCTCATCAACATGGGGACAAGGTGTTTTGGGGGGCTACCCCAAAGCACCCTCCCAATGTTGAGGGCATGTGGCCTGGTACGGTTCAGGAGGGAGGGGGGGCAGCACTCTCGTCCCCCCTCTTTTCCTGCGGCCTGCCAGGTTGCGTGCTCGGATAAGGGTCTGGTATGGATTTTTGGGGGGACCCCACGCCGTTTTTTTTTTTTTTTTTTTTGGCGCGGGGTTCCCCTTAAAATCCATACCAGACCTGAAGGGTCTGGTATGGAATTTAGGGGGAACCCCACATCATTTTTTTTTTTAAATTTTGGCCGGGGTTCCCCTTAATATCCATATCAGACCTGAAGGGCCTGGTATGGAATTTAGGGGGACTCCCACGTCATTTTTTTTTTTTTAATTTTGGTTCGGGATTCCCCTTTGGGGAATTCCCATGCCGTTTTTATCAATGAACTTCTATGTGTATTGTCGGCAATGCAATAGCCGCGGGTAGTTTTAAATGAGTTTTTTCCTTCGAAATGTCATTTTGCTGTCAGATTGTTCTAAACACAGGAAACATGCGCCCCTTTACAGGCATACTATAGACACCCCCCAGGTACGAAATTTAAAGGGATATTACACTTTTATTGATTGACTTTAAGCATTATTAAAATCACTGCTCCTGAAAAAACGGCCGTTTTTAAAACTTTTTTTTGCATTGATCCATGTCCCCTGGGGCAGGACCCAGGTCCCCAAACACTTTTTATGACAATAACTTGCATATTAGCCTTTAAAATTAGCACTTTTGATTTCTCCCATAGACTTTTAAAGGGTGTTCCGCGGCATTCGAATTTGCCGCGAACACCCCAAATTGTTCGCTGTTCGGCGAACTTGCGAACAGCCAATGTTCGAGTCGAACATGAGTTCGACTCGAACTCGAAGCTCATCCCTAGTCTACAGGACCAGCCTGTAAAAAAAAGCCTGAAATACATCAAAAAGGTTATGGGTGGAAAGAAACACTTCTTCTCACTTAACCAGCCTGTAAAAAAAAGGCTGAAATACATCTGGCCAGAAGAATCTGTAGCCATTTCAGGTGGTCATACACAGCCAGTGCTCAGTTGGCTGAAATTTAGAGGGAAATCCACCTGCCCGTAAACTGCCTGATTTGTGACATGCCCACCAGGTTGAACTCGACTTTGTTAATGCTGCAGCAGCTATACATGCAGCAGAGGGCCTTGAACGAGTACCTGTGTGAATATGGCACAACAACAGGCTCAGGCCGCCTCTGCTTTTTTCCCCACGCCAATGGCTGATCATTAAGGATGCATGCACTGTATTGTCACCATTTGAGGAGTCCAAGGATGGTGAGTCGTGGCAGTGCATGCATCAGTAAAACAAACCCTGTTGTGTTCCTGCTGAAGCAGACTCTGCGTGGCATTATGGACAGGGCACTGGAGGCAGAGCAGCAGGAGGAAGAGGAAGACTTCCTTTCCTCTTAAGGCCCACTTTATCGAGACACCATTATTCCTATGTCACAGAACACACAGGAGGATAGAGGGGAGGATGGTGAGGAGGAGGATTCTGGCACTTTCATAGGCTCCGAAGAAGAGGAAGACATGCGTCCATCTGTAAGTGATGGCTTTCCAACTCCAGGACCCTTGGTAGTAGGACGTGGCTGGGAGGAGGAAGTTCCAGATGCTGTCATCCTGAGTAACCCCGAGGAGTCTGCTTCTCAAACCTCCACAAATTTGAGGTGCATGGGCAACCTCATGCTTCAAAGCCTGCGAAAGGACCCAAGATTATGTGGCATAAAGGAGAAGGATGATTATTGGTTGGCAACCCTCCCTGACCACCGTTCTAAGGGGAAGGTCTCAGAACTCATCCCGTCCCCACAGAGAGTGCAGAAGATAAACTAGTTTATTGGATGTTTTTCCTGACTCCATTAGGTTATGGGTAGCGGAAAACGTAGTTTTGAGTCTTCTGTTGGTCAAGAGAGGAGCGTTGGAGAAGGCGTCCGCCTAAGTGAGGCATTTCGGAATTTTTTTAGTCCTCGCCGCCCAGGGCTGTCGGCTTTCACATCCCATGTGCAGCTTCTGCATCACGAGGTGGACGATTACCTCGGGGCCAAAACAGAGATGGAGAGCTTTCCAGCTGACGATCCACTGACTTACTGGGTCATTAGAATAGACCACTGGCCAGAACTTGCCCAGTGTGCTATTGAGTTGTTGGGCTGCCCTGCATCCAGCGTGCTTTCAGAATGAGTATTCAGTGCTGCAGGAGGTTTCGTTACTGATCATAGAACGCATTTGTCCACAGACTCTGTGGACCGTTTGACATTTATAAAAATGAATCAATCCTGGATTACCAGCTATGAAGTCCCTGATGCCGATGTCTGATTAAGTCTTTTTGGGATGTGGATTCTCTGCTGGACTTCAAGGCTCCATCTGGAAGAATGTTTTTGGTATAGGTTTCATGGGCACAATTAACACTCACAGACCAATTTTTCAGCAACTGTTTGACAGGTGCATATCATTGCAATTTTTTTTGCCTTCATCAAGAGCACCTCTATAGGGTTACGGTGGGAAGACGCCCCCGACACCAAAGACCTATTTTTCTGCACCTGTTTGACAGGTGCATATCATTACAATTTTTTACAGCAAGGTCAATTCTTGCTTTCATAAAGATTACCTCGGTGGGAAGGCACCACCGACACCCATAGACCAAATTTTACGCACCCGTTACTTCTATACAAAGTCAAAGTGACACCAGAATGTATATAACAAATCTCTAATCTTGTTCCCAGTGCACTACGTTGTGGCCTCATCATACACACTGGCTTCCCAGCTGTTGCTGAGCAAAATAAAGGCAGCTTGCAGGGAAAATGTCATTTTGTTGGGCTTTATAAATGCAATTATTGCTGCAGCAGATTCTAGACATGGTACAGATCTGCCACTTTACAGGTAGTCTAAGGGGACCCCCAGGCACTACCGTATATTGGAAGGAATTTGTCATTTGTATGTTTTCACTTTAAAAATCAAAAAATCACTGCTCATTTAAAAATTACTTTTTTCACAAACTTCTTTTTTTATTGATACATGTCCCCTAGGGCAGGACCTGAACCCCTATAACCATTGTATGCCCAGTTACTTGCATATAAGCCTTCAAAATGGGCACTTTTGATTTTTGACATTTAGGTCCCATTGACTTTATTGGTGTTCCATATTCGGGTCCGAACTTTCTGGTGCTAACCGAACAGGGGTCCGTTCAGCCCATCCCTATTGGCCTGGAGAGAAAATACAAGTGCATTTTTTTAATCATAGGCTTCCTTGCCTGTGATATCTGCTTTGTAAGACCGGTGGCCGCTATGTCATGTATTTTTCTGGCCCAAGTCTTGTCTCTGCCTAACTGTAGTTTCTTACTGCAAGCAGTGATGCAACTCCATCCCCGCTTGCTGTAGTGGATGGACCCGGGAGTCTGAGACTGCCAGTCTGAACCGCCCACTGATGCAGTGTCTGTCCCACCTCCCATGACCTCATATATTGACTGACAGACCAGGAGTTTCCTCCCCTTTCTCAGCAACCTATAGCTGCAACGTGTAGGCTATGTAGATAAGCGCCATGTGGGTGAGTACACAAACTAAATTAGTGTAATAATTAAATGCTTAATGTACCTGCCCATATTCATGCCGTTCACTGCAATTCCCTTATTTCTCACTCTACAGCTATGCATGATGGGAACTGTAGTTGCTCATAGCTGTAGAGGGAGAAGAGAGAAGGCAGAAGGTTACAAGTCCCTGAATTTACACCTCCTTCTGCCGACCGAAGCTTCTATTTTGCAAATATTGCATTCGGTAATAAATATACATGTATGGTGCAAGATCTGAAACAGATCCTATTATACTGAAAAGTCGAAATAGTCTTTTGTCTGACAGCTGCAAATGCAGCAAACCTGAAAATGGGGAGGGAAAGTCCACTGTATCAGAGCCAGCCTTATGCAGGGAAGCAGAAGCAATCTCCAGGAGGTCTCCAGGAGGAGTTGGAGACGTGTGACGCGCCTTGCGTGCCGGGACGCGGTGGCCATTTTGTGAGTTGGAAACGCTGGACGTTTCCTACAATGCTTATATTAACCTGCTGAAATGTGAGCGCAAAACCTTTTTTTAGCTTTTTATCAATAAACTATCATTTGGATGTCTGCACTATAAGAAGTCTCTTTTTCTCTCTTAACTGGGTATTGAGACTGTGAAGGAGATACCGTGTCATCCTCATGCTGCTGAGGAGCTGTCAGTGATTTCTATCCATGCCTGTTAACATCTTCCTATGGGTAAGAGGCAGTGTGTTTGAGTGACGGTGGCGGTCTCTTGACTTATTTGATACTTCAAGATACATCCCTGTGGCTTACTTTGGACTTTTAAAAGTGGATTACGTATATGTTTTTGCCAGTTGAGTCTGTGCCAGCAATATATTTTGGGTTCATGTTGGACTTTTTTCAAGCGCTTCACCATTTTCCATAAATCTCCAAGATATGTAAGAGAAAAAAAGAATGCAGGCACCTCTGAGTGCAGCCTGTTAAAATTATATTTGTAAACTTACATAGTAAGCTCTCAAACTCCCTTGTCACCTCATCCCATGCTCGCCTTCAGGACTTTTCCAGAGCCTCTCCCATCCTCTGGAATGCTCTACCCCAATCCGTCCGATTTTCTCCTACTTTATCCACTTTCAGATGATCCCTGAAAACTCATCTCTTCAGAGAAGCCTATCTGGCCCCCACCTAACAACTGTACATTTATCTTCTCAATCAGCAGATCACTCACAGTTATTAGCTCTTGTATCTCTTGATCTTCCCTCTTAGATTGTAAGCTCTAAGGAGCAGGGCCCTCTGATTCCTACTGTATTAAAGTGTATTGTATTTGTACTGTCTACCCTCAAGTTGTAAAGCGCTACGTAAACTGTTGGCACTATATAAATCCTGTATAATAATAATAATTGTACAACTCACATTTTGAGAATGCAAAGACAGGCGCATCTGTGGTAGTTCACCTGGTGATGCATCCATAGCACTGATCCGCAAGGGGAGCAGTCCTGGCTGCTCTGTAGACTCTCGTGGCTGGCAAGATGGTCGTGTAATGGAAGAGAGCCGAAAAGGAAGGGTGGAACACTCATTGGACCGCATCGCTGGTCAGGATGATGTCACTGGTGTGCTCGCGACCAGTTTCAGAGCTAGCGCACCCTGGTGATGTGAGGAATGCGCGCTCCTTTCTCCAGCTAGCTCGGAAACACGTCGCGAGCATGCCAGTGAAGTCATTCCGACCAGTGCTGCGGTCCAAGAAGCGTTCCTCCCCTCCTTTTTTGCTCTCTTCCATTACACCACCATCTTGCCAGCCTTGAGAGTCTACAGAGCAGCCAGGACGGCTCCCCTTGCGGACCAGTGCTATGGATGCATCACCGGGCGAACTATCGCAGATGTGCCTGTCATTGCATTCTCAAATGTGAGTTGTACTATTTGATTTACAAATATAATTTTAACAGTCTGCACTCAGAGGCGCCTGCATTATTTTCTTCTCTTACATATCCTGGATTTTTAAAAGTAAACTACTAAAATGTATTGGTATACATAGGTCAATGTACATAATGTAGTTTTTTTTTGGCATCCTGCAGTTCTTCTTTAAGGGTGAACCTACAAAGGATGATCCAGATTCTGCAGGACTTCGGTTGGATCTTCAACCTTCAGAAATCGATCATGGAACTGTCCTAATGCCTGGAGTATTTGGTACTGTATACTACCTATAACAAGGTGTTCTGCCATGGGGGTAACTTTTCTCATTTCAGAAACATACTTGGGCCCTTTAGTCCACTGCATATCTCTTGGTGAGGATTTTCATATGGTTGCCATGACAGCCTTGTTAAAGGTGGTCTATGCTTAGTGGCATTCCAGACCTCTTCTGGCAGCCTGGAACAAATTGTCACTGCTTTATCACCCTATTAACCTATGCTCCAGGGCAAAGAACTCCCTTATGTGGTTATCAAGTTTGTTGCTGGGACTGGGCTGTTTCTTCCTTCTGTTGGTCTGGAGAGTACTGACCACATATGTCAGCCTTTCTTTCAGACTGGGGAACTTGTACTCAGAGGAAGGCTTGTCTTACGATTAACATTTAGGAAATAAGAATAATTTGTCCTTCTCTTAATTGGACAGGCCTTCTCAAGGGTCTTCTGGTCAGGATATAATTATTATTATTTAAGGTACTTATATAGCGCTGTCAATTTACGCAGCGCTTTACATATACATTGTACATTCACATCAGTCCCTACCCTCAAGAAGCTTACAATCTAAGGTCCCTAACTCACATTCATATACTAGGGCCAATTTAGACAGAAGCCAATTAACCTACTAGCATGTCTTTGGGGTGTGGGAGGAAACCAGAGTACCCGGAGGAAATCCATCCAGGCACAGGGGGAACATGCAAACTCCAGGCAGGTAGTGTCGTGGTTGGGATTCGAACCAGTCACCCTTTTTACTGCTAGGCAACAGTGCTACCCACTACACCACTGTGCCGCCCATAATCTGACAACATCATTGTGGTGGCTTGTGTAAACCACCAGGGTGGTGCAAAAAGCTGCAAGGCTTAAAAGGAGATGGAAGTTATTAGGTGAAGCTACCAAGCAAATTTTGCTGTGCACATTCCACATTGTGCACATTGTACACATGGAACTGTCACTGGAGCAATAGTCACTTCACGCTGAGGTGTTCAGGGAAATCTTTCCGGGGGATGCCGGATGGACCTTCTGGTGTCCAGGTTCAATGGAAAACTGAACCAATTTGTGTCCGGGACAAGGAACCCTCCAGCATTGATGATGGACGCTTTAGTGACTCTGTGGGAACAGTTTCATCTGATTTATGCATTCCCAAACCCCCTGCTTCAATTACTTTCTTGGTTGCTTCCCAGGGTTAAGGTGGAAAGGGCCACAGTAAGGCGGGTGACCCCAAATTGGCCAAAAAGGGCTTGGTTCTCTGACATCCTTCACATGCTGGTGCAACCACCCTGGTCCCTTCCCGACTGTCCAGGTCTTCCATCTCAAGGCCTCATGCATCATCTATCTTCATGGTTGCTTGCTTTTTAACTGCTTTCGGACCACCCACCGCATGTATACTGCAGCAGGGCGTCTCGGCAAAATCACATACCTGTACTTACTGCTCTAGTTATCTTAAAGCTGGCCATAGATGAAGCGATTTTCTTTCCTGTAACCACATGTCCTGAATCTCGGCTGGTCCCTGCTGAACTGGCTGAGATTCAACCGTCTATGGCTGGCTTTAGATGTGGTGGCTACATTTATTATCTTTTTAAGGCGAAGTACCTTTTCTGCAAATCTCAAACAGCGCTATCAGCAGTGTAATAAGCTTTTCCAGGTCTCCTCCATGGAATACAGAACTTAACCTGCCTCCCCTTACCATGTTACAGAGATGAGGAGAAGAGCAAGTGTTGTAGTCTTAACACACGGTCTGTCCCAGGCTGACAACGCTGTTCCCTATTTACAGTCAGGTCCATAAATATTGGGACATCGACACAATTCTAATATTTTTGGCTCTATACACCAACACAATGGATTTGAAATGAAACAAACAAGATGTGCTTTAACTGCAGACTTTCAGCTTTAATTTGAGGGTATTTAGATCAAAGTCAGGTAAATGGTGTAGGAATTACAACAGTTTGTATATGTGCCTCCCACTTTTTAAGGGACCAAAAGTAATGGGACAGATTAACAATCATCCATCAAACTTTCACTTTTTAATACTTGGTTGCAAATACTTTGCAGTCAAATACAGCCTGTAGTCTGGAATGCATAGACATCACCAGACGCTGGGTTTCATGCCAGGCCTCTACTGCAAATGTCTTCAGTTCCTGCTTGTTCTTGGGGCATTTTCCCTTCAGTTTTGTCTTCAGCAAGTGAAATGCATGCCCAATTGGCTTCAGGTCAGGTGATTGACCTGGCCATTGCATAACATTCCACTTCTTTCCCTTAAAAAACTCTTTGGTTGCTTTCGCAGTATGCTTCGGGTCATTGTCCATCTGCACTGTGAAGCACCGTCCAATGAGTTCTGAAGCATTTTGCTGAATATGAGCAGATCATATTGCCCGAAGCACTTCAGAATTTATCTTGCTGCTTTTGTCAGCAGTCACATCATCAATAAATACAAGAGAACCAGAGAACCAGTTCCATTGGCAGCCATACATGCCCACGCCATGACACTACCACCACCATGCTTCACTGATGAGGTGGTATGCTTTGGATCATGAGCAGTTCCTTTCCTTCTCCATACTCTTCTCTTCCCATCACTCTGGTACAAGTTGATCTTGGTTTTATCTGTCCATAGGATGTTGTTCCAGAACTGTGAAGGATTTTTAGATGTTGTTTGGCAAACTTTACTCTGGCCTACCTGTTTTTGAGGCTCACCAATGGTTTACATCTTGTGGTGAACCCTCTGTATTCACTCTGGTGAAGTCTTCTTTTGAATGTTGACCTTGACATGCATACACCTACCACCTGGAGAGTGTTCTTGATCTGGCCAACTGTTGTGAAGGGTGTTTTCTTCACCAGGGAAAGAATTCTTTGGTCATCCACCGGGTCTTTTGGTGTTGCTGAGCTCACTGGTGCGTTCTTTCTTTTTAAGGATGTTCCAAACGGTTGATTTGGCCACACCTAATGTTTTTGCTATCTCTCTGATGGGTTTGTTTTGTTTTTTCAACCTAATGATGGCTTGCTTCACTGATAGTGACAGCTCTTTGGATCTCATATTGAGAGTTGACAGCAACAGATTCCAAATGCAAATAGCACACTTGTAATAAACTCTGGACCTTTTATCTGCTCCTTGTAAATGGGATAATGAGGGAATAACACACACCTGGCCATGGAACAGCTGAGCAGCCAATTGTCCCATTACTTTTGGTCCCTTAAAAAGTGTGAGGCACATATACAAACTGTTGTAATTCCTACACCGTTCACCTGACTTGGATCTGAATACCCTCAAATTAAAGCTGAAAGTCTGCAGTTAAAGCACATCTTGTTTGTTTCATTTCAAATCCATTGTGGTGGTGTATAGAGCCAAAAAGATTAGAATTGTGTCCATGTCCCAATATTTATGGACCTGACTGTATATTTGTAAATAGAACATTCTCATGAGGAAATTGTGTGGTAAAGAAACAAATGCACCCATCTTGCATCCTCTATCATTGGTCCATTTCTGTTACTGAAGCAGAATTCATGTGAAGATAATGTAGAGAAATCAGTTGTGGGGGGCTTTCTATAACAGTTTTCTTGTTATTCTCCCTTGATGAATACCTTCGTTTGGAGTTGATTACTGTCTCCTAGTATTCCACACTCAGCTAATGCTTCTGGCTCTCATTGGCGTTTTCCTATCTCAAGGACCTTGGCCTGTGTTCCTGTGTAATGCTGTTCATCTCTCATCTAGTAGCAGTAATAGAGAAAGTCTCTGTAATTTCAGCCTTCCAGAGTTCTACACTTGAAGTAGCTGCCAATAGAGAGGAGGAGGGAAACTAGGAGCATTTAATCTGGTTTTTCCCTTTTTAACCATGAATCATGTCTTGGTTGCTTACTCTCAATTGGAGACAAATGTGAGACAGAATTAAACAAGAAGAATGTAGCATGGAGAATTATACCATACTGGGATGACATGTTCAGACATCTGCTGATCAGCTAATTGTCAAGGGAGTGAGTATTGGAATACTGTGCTAATAAGAAGAAGCTAATCAATGCCAAAGTACTTTTTGGTGTTCATACTCATTCATTTTTCTTTATTACTTTCCATTTTTGATTCTAATAATCACCAACATAGATACATTGATTTACCCAACAGTGTATCTAAACTCAAGAACAATATTGTAATATATTGTAGCCTACCTGCCCTATAGCTTCACTTTTTTGTGCCTTTTTGGAACATTTCATATTCAAACTGGTTGCCATGTAACAGCTGTTGATACACTAGACTGCCATGTCTATATGAAAATTTCATGTCCCCTCTATGTGACTGTGATGATTCTAGTTAGAGCTCCAAGATAACTAGGAACACTGAAATATTTCAGTTTGGAAGTAATGGCTATTTTAATTTTTTGCCTGAGCAAATAGGTAATACTGTTTATCACATTAACTTTACAAACATTTGCCAAAAGGGCTCATTTACATCATTTGCGTTGGGCTGTGTTGGTCAACGCAATCGCAGTGCATGGACAAAGCAAAAAGTCTTGTTCAATATTGTGTCAGTTTACACTAACATCCTACATTGGTGTACTCTCAAAAAAAAATGACGCAGGCAAGATAGGGTAGCAAGAGGCAGAAATATCCCCATGAACAATAAGCAGGGAAATAATCTTTTTGTCACTAAGAGAGTTACTTTATCTTGTTTTGTGCACAACAAAACCCTTCCATCTATAGTTTTCCAGCTACGACTAGAGAATGTAAGTAGGCACTGGAATGTTCTTGGGATGTTCGTTCCTGTCACATTGAGGGAAAAAAGTATGCCCACTGACAAAAAATGATCAGTCTATATTTTTAATGGTAAGTTTTTTTTTTAACAGTGAGAGACAGAATAATAAAAAAATACTGAAAAACACATTTCAAAAAAGTTTTAAATTAATTTGCATTTTAATGAGTGAAATAAGTATTTGACCCCTTTGCAAAACATGACTTAGTACTTGGTGGCAAAACCCTTGTTTGCAATCAGAGGTCAGACGTTTCTTGGCCACCAGGTTTGCACACATCTCAGGAATAGATTTTGTCCCATTCCTCTTTGCGGATCCTCTCCAAGTCATTAATGTTTTGAGGCTGACATTTGGTAACTTGAACCTTCAGCTCCCTCCACATCTTTTCTATGGGATTAAAGGAGTTGTAAAGGCAGAAGATTTTTATCTTAGTGCATTCTATTCTATTAAGATAAAAACCTTTTGTGTGTAGCAGCACCCCCTTAATTACTTACCTGAGCCCCATCTCTCTCCAGCGACGTCTACGAATGTCTAAGCCATCTGGGACACTCCTCCTGATTGGCTGAGACACAGCAGCGGCACCATTGGCTCCTGCGGCTGTCAATCAAAGTCAGTCAGCCAATTAGGGGAGAGAGGGGGTGGAGCCGAGTCAGGGCTCCGTGTCTGAATGGACACACAAAGCTGTGACTTGGCTTGGCTGCCCCCATAGAAGGCTGCTGGCTATGGGGGCACGTGATAGGAGGGAGGGGCCAGGAGCAGAAAGGAGGGACCCGAGAAGAGGAGGATCCAGGCTGCTCTGTGCAAAACCAGCTGTACAGAGGATGTATGACATGTTTGTTATTTAAAAAAATAAACAAGACTTTACAATCACTTTAAGGTCTGGAGACTGTCTAGGCCACTCCAGGACCTTAATGTGCCTCTTCTTGAGCCACTCCTTTGTTGCCTTGGCCATGTGTTTTGGGTCATTGTCATGCTGGAATACCCATCCACAACCCATTTTCAATGCCCTTGCTGAGGGAAAGAGGTTCTCACCCAAGATTTGACAGTATATGGCCCCGTCCATTGTCCCTTTTGATGCAGTGAAGTTGTCCTGTCCCCTTAGCAGAAAACACCCCCCCCAAGGCATAATGTTTCCACCTCCATGTTTGATGGTGTGGATGGTGTTCTTGGGGTCATAGGCATTCCTCCTCCTCCAAACACGGCGAGTTGAGTTGATGCCAAAGAGCTCAATTTTGGTCTCATCTGACCACAACACTTTCACCCAGTTCTCCCTTGACTCATTTAGATGTTCGTTAGCAAACTTCAGACGGGCCTGTACATTGACTTTCTTGAGCAGGGGGACTTGCGGGCATTGCAGGATTTCAGTCCTTCACGGCTTAGTGTGTTGCCAATTGTTTTCTTGGTGACTATGGTCCCAGCTTCCTTGAGATCATTTACAAGATTCTCCTGTGTAGTTCTGGGCTGATTCCTCACCGTTCTCATGGTGCCCCAGACCAAGGGAGATTGAAAGTTATTTTGTGTTTCTTCTATTTGCGGATAATCACAGCAAATGTTGTCCCCCTCTCACCAAGCTGTACGGACGATACTAAGCTAAGCAGGGCAATAACTTCTCCGCAGGATGTGGAAACCTTGCAAAAAGATCTGAACAAATGAATGGGGTGGGCAACTACATGGCAAATGAGGTTCAATGTAGAAAAATCTAAAATAATGCATTTGGGTGGCAAAAATACGAATGCAATCTATACACTGGGGGAGAACCTCTGGGGGAATCTAGGATGGAAAAGGACCTGGGGATCCTAGTAGATGATAGGCTCAGCAATGGCATGCAATGCCAAGCTGCTGCAAAAAAAAAGCAAACAGAATATTGGCATGCATTAAAAAGGGGGTCAACTCCAGAGATAAAACAATAATTCTCCCGCTCTACAGGACTGTGGTCCAGCCGCACCTAGAGTATGCTGTCCAGTTCTGGGTACCAGTCCTCAGGAAGGATGTACTGGAAATAGAGCGAGTACAAAGAAGGGCAACAAAGCTAATAAAGGGTCTGGAGGATATTAGTTATGAGGAAAGGTTGCGAGCACTGAACTTATTCTCTCTGGAGAAGAGACGCTTGAGAGGGGATATGATTTCAATTTACAAATACTGTACTGGTGACCCCACAATAGAGAGAAAACTTTTTTGCGGAAGGGAGTTTAACAAGACTCTTTGCCACTCATTAAAATTAGAAGAAAAGAGGTTTAACCTTAAACTGCGTAGAGGGTTCTTTACTGTAAGAGCGGCAAGGATATGGAATTTCCTTCCACAGGTAATACTGACATATAATCATACACATAGGTTGGACTTGATGGACTTGTGTCTTTTTTTCAACCTCACCTACTATGTCACTAAGTGTAATACAGCTGGCAGAGGACGGAGTCAGAACAAAAGTCAAGGTCAGCAACAGGAGATCAGAATCAAGTGAATTTGAGAGGCAAGCTGGTTCTAGGCACAGAATAAACAGGATGCAGGTCTCGTCACAGGTCACTGAAGCTGATGACTAGTCAGCAGTTCCATTTACAGTGAGGATGGAAAGTATTCAGACCCCCTTAAATTTTTCACTCTTTGTTATATTACAGCCATTTGCTAAAATCATTTAAGTTCATTTTATCCTCATTAATGTACACACAGCACCCCATATTGACAGAAAAACACAGAATTGTTGACATTTTTGCAGATTTATTAAAAAAGAAAAACTGAAATATATCACATGGTCTTAAGTATTCAGACCCTTTGCTGTGACACTCATATATTTAACTCAGGTGCTGTCCATTTCTTCTGATCATCCTTGAGATGGTTCTACACCATTTGAGTCCAGCTGTGTTTGATTATACTGATTGGACTTTATTAGGAAAGCCACACACCTGTCTATATAAGTCCTTACAGCTCACAGTGCATGTCAGAGCAAATGAGAATCCTGATGTCAAAGGAACTGCCTGAAGAGCTCAGAGACAGAATTGTGGCAAGGCACAGATCTGGCCAAGGTTACAAAAAAAATTCTGCTGCACTTAAGAGCACAGTGGCCTCCATAATCCTTAAATGGAACAGGTTTAGGACGACCAGAACCCTTCCTAGAGCTGGCCATCCGGCCAAACTGAGCTATCGGGGGAGAAGAGTCTTGGTGAGAGAGGTAAAGAACCCAAAGATCACTGTGGCTGAGCTTCAGAGATGCATTCGGGAGATGGGAGAAAGTTATAGAACGTCAACCATCACTGCAGCCCTCCACTAGTCGGGGCTTTATGGCAGAGTGGCCCGACGGAAGCCTCTCCTCAGTGCAAGACACATGAAAGCCCTCATGGAGTTTGCTAAAAAACACCTGAAGGACTCCAAGATGGTGAGAAATAAGATTCTTTGGTCTGATGAGACCAAGATAGAACTTTTTGGCCTTAATTTTAAGCGGTATGTGTGGAGAAAACCAGGCACTGCTCATCACCTGTCCTATACAGTCCCAACAGTGAAGCATGATGGTGGCAGCATCATGCTGTGGGGGTGTTTTTCAGCTGCACGGACAGGACGACTGGTTGCAATCAAGGGAAAGATGAATGCGGCCAAGTTCAGGGATATCCTGGACTAAAACCTTCTCCAGAGTGCTCAGGAGCTCAGACTGGGCCGAAGGTTTACCTTCCAACAAGACAATGACCCTAAGCACACAGCTAAAATAACGAAGGAGTGGCTTCACAACAACTCCGTGACTATTCTTGAATGGCCCAGCCAGAGCCCTGACTTAAACCCAATTGAGCATCTCTGGAGAGACCTAAAAATGGCTGTCCACCAATGTTTACCATCCAACCTAACAGAACTGGAGAGGATCTACAAGGAGGAATGTCAGAGGATCCCCAAATCCAGGTGTGAAAAACTTGTTGCATCTTTCCCAAAAAGACTCATGGCTGTATTAGATCAAAAGGGTGCTTCTACTAAATACTGAGCAAAGGGTCTGAATACTTAGGACCATGTGATATTTCAGCTTTTCTTTTTTAATAAATCTGCAAAAATGTCAACAATTCTGTGTTTTTCTGTCAATATGGGGTGCTGTGTGTACATTAATGAGGAAAAAATGAACTTAAATGATTTTAGCAAATGGCTGCAGTATAACAGAGTGAAAACTTTAAGGGGGTCTGAATACTTTCCGCCCCCACTGTAGTTACAGTATGTTATGCTGAAAGCCAGTGCCAGATGTGCACGCCAGTTTACTCTAATGCACATGCGCATTAAAGAACACATGTGAATACACACTCAGCCCTGACTCTGTGTACTGGTCCAAGAACTGCTCCATGCACATGTGTGGATCCTGGGGCATTGCCATGAACAGGATCTTCCTGGCCGTCGCCTCACACTGCCAAAGATGGCACTTCTTTTGCTGCCTTCAGCATTTGGCCACACTTAGTCTTGCATATTGGCTCCATCTACCCCACTTGTCTGCCATGTTGTTTTTCCAAGTGTTTGTGGAACTCTTAGATTGGATCACGTGTACGGATGACTATGACTTAAGTTTTTTCTGAGACATTGACCTGGGGCAAGCAAGCAGCAAAGTTGGAGAAAAGTAGAACTCCTGATCTGCATAGTTGTTCTAGAAAGCCAGATAACTTGCATTTTAAAACGGGGAGATCAGCAATTGTAGCCTCCTTTTATTTTTAGTACAAGTTTCCCTTAACTTGTTCATTGTCTGAATGCACATTTGTAGCTGGTTTACCCTCTGGATGAAGTAACATTTGGTTATTCAACTAATTTATTACCAAAGCATAAGATTTAGGATTTTCCCCATAGGTAATTACCCTTCAGTCTGATACTTTATAATTGAATAATATTCAGTGAGGTGTTTTGGTATTTGTGAAAGGATTTTTTTTGGCTGCTAATTTCCTCTTCAGCTAGAATCTCTTAATGAGCCTGACTTCCCAATGGAAGATAAGGTGGGAGATTTACTAAAACTGGTGCACACCGAATCTGGTGCAGCTCTGTATTGTAACCAATTAGCTTCCAGGTTTTATTGTCAAAGCGTAACTGAACAAGCTGACGTTAGAAGCTGATTGGTTAGAATGTACAGCTGCACCAGATTCTGTATGCTCCAGGTTAAGTAAATAACCCCCATGGTTTAGTTGAAAGTTACAAATCTCAAATGTAGACCCAAAAAAGAGTCCTCCTAAAACAAGCAGAGCAGGTGCGCATTTCTCTCAACCAAAGGAAAACTACTATGGCATTGATGTTAAAGGGAAAATATTTTACTAGATAAAAAGAACGCCTTCTAAGTCCATATTCCCCATTGGCCAGGTCAGTAGAGAACCATCTTTGTTGCTTTTAAGAACATAGTGGGATTGAGAAGGGTAGAAGGAGTAGGAGTAGAACCACAGCCCACTAATTCCTAAACTCATTAATTGGTTGTTAAAATGTATTAAGAAAAATATTGTGCTTCCAGTGTAATTTTCTGCAGCGGGGTCATTGATCTCATTTGTGGAGAGAATGTATTTGTTCTTTCATGATGGCCTATCCATCAAGTGCTCTAAACGGCCCAGTCATTAACCACAAAATATGCAGCTACACTGTACCTTTTTTGTTGGGCACAAATAGTTTTCGTTGCCACCCAGTGTGGAATATTGTATATGATCAGAGTTACATTATATTTGCACAAAGCAAGTGTAAATTATAAAAGTGTAATGATCAAGTACCCAACACTGATAGTAGTTTTGGGCTTAACGTTGGTCACTACATTTGTATATTATGATTTTTTTTTTTGGTGAAGTAGGAATTCAGAACAATCCCTGTCGAACTATAGCTTACCTCCTTTACCTTGTTCTACAACAATGCAGGCAGAAGCCTTCTTTCCTGTACAGAGTAGTGGAGGATCTTTCTTTGACTTTCTGGTGAATCTCAGCACAAACAGAATTGAGGGACTGAGATCCAAAATTCATCTTCCTCTAGGGACATTCTCTTTATTGAATTCTGCATGGGTTTGTTTGGGGTTTCCTGACCAAATTGGCACTCGTGTGTAAGTGTGTGCACTTGTATGTCCTAGAGCCATTAGCTTTTCAGCTCCTCTGGACCACAGACTGAGATGCATAGTTATTTCCACCGTCTGAAGTCCTGTGTTATATGTAGGCTATTGTAATGGTCTGTGGATTGTGGCTGCAGGGAAACAAAAGTAATGTTTTTCACGTTTCTGTCTTGCAAACCTCTTTATCGAAAGGTGTTTTGGTGGATTCTTCTGTTTGAACAAAAGTATAACAAATCCTTAATTTTAGAATGTTGTTCTTCTATATTTATATACAGTATATGTGTGTACAGATATAGTTTTGTTGTACAGTTCACACTTTATATAATGTTCCTGTTCTGATCTGCATGCTCTTCTGGTCTACAATTCTTGTTTTTGTGTTCTTCATATTACAGCGAACCTCCACAAACACACATACTTACCTTTCTTTCATTCCCCCAACACTCCATTCAGCTATTATTATAACCCTGTATCCTGGGGGGCTGAGCAAGGGGAGTGGGGGGTACCTAATTTTTGAACCCTTTTAAATGGTTGTAAAGGCAGAGGGTTTGTTTATCTTCATGCATTCTATGCATGAAGATAAAAAGCCTTCTGTGTGCAGCAGCCGCCCCAGTACCCCCTAATAAGTACCTGAGTCCCATTTCTATCCAGCGATCTCCACGTCCGTGACTCTCCCCCCTGATTGACTCTCGCTGCCGTCAAAGTCAGTTAGCCAATCAGGAGAGAGAGGGGAAAGGCCGGACCAGGGCTCCATATTTGAATGGTCACACGGAGCTGCAGCTCGGCTCGGGTGCCCCCCAGTGCTGTGTTTTGGCCTAGGCCAACAAGGCCCAGGCCTAGGGCGGCACTTTGTGGGGGGCGGCAAAAAGCCGCCCCCCCCCCCCCCAAAACGGCACCCGCTCTCCTCCCGCACAACAGGGCACATCAAGAGAGTACAGCTTGGGAGTGCAGCGGCTGCAGATGGGGCCAGGAAGCAGTTAAATCAGGAGCTGTCAAGCCGCCCCTGTAAAGCTGTGATTCTCTCTCTCTGATGTGGCCAATCATGGGGAGGGAAACAGCAGGGAGGAAGCTGGGCGGCGGCATGACAAAATCAATTAGAGCCGCTCTCTCTCTTTCTTCTCTCTTCTCTGTTCAGCTGACAGAAAGGGGAGGGGGGGCGAGCGGGGGAGTTCTCTGGTAAATTGAGCAGCGCTGTGACAGGGAGAGGAGAGATGCGGGCTGTCTGTGTATCTCCCCCGCTCGCCCCCCCTCCTCTTTCTGTCAGCCGAAGAGAGAAGAGAGAGAGAGCGGCTCTAATTGGTTTCCCTGTGCCGCTGCCCAGCTTCCTGACTGCTGTTTCTCACCCCATAATTGGCCACAGCAGAGGGCCAATCAGAAGACTCTGGGGGGCATCATGGGAAGAGTAATCCCTGAAGAATGGCAGCCCTGTGTGTCCACAGACATCATGCTACAGCCCCCAGCATGAATGCACTCTGCTGGGGGGGGGGTTACAGGAGGAGAAAAAGAGAGTACTGTGCTGGGGAAGCCAGATAGGGAGCCACGCTGTACCCGCACCACCAGAGCCACGCTGTACCCGCACCACCAGAGCCACGCTGTACCCACACCACCAGAGCCACGCTGTACCTGCACCACCAGAGCCACGCTGTACCTGCACCACCAGAGCCACGCTGTACCTGCACCACCAGAGCCACGCTGTACCCGCACCACCAGAGCCACGCTGTACCCGCACCACCAGAAAGCCACGCTGTACCCGCACCACCAGAGCCACGCTGTACCTGCACTTGAAAGTCACGCTGTACCTGCACCACCAGAGCCACGCTGTACCCGCACCACCAGAAAGCCACGCTGTACCCGCACCACCAGAGCCACGCTGTACCCGCACCACCAGAGCCACACTGTACCCGCACCACCAGAAAGCCACGCTGTACCTGCACCACCAGAGCCACGCTGTACCTGCACCACCAGAAAGCCACGCTGTACCTGCACCACCAGAGCCACGCTGTACCCGCACCACCAGAGCCACGCTGTACCCGCACCACCAGAAAGCCACGCTGTACCTGCACCACCAGAGCCACGCTGTACCTGCACCACCAGAGCCACACTGTACCCGCACCACCAGAGAGCCACGCTGTACCCGCACCACCAGAGAGAGAGCCACGTTGTTCCCGCACCACCAGAGAGACGTTGTTCCCACAACCCCAGAGCCATGCTGTACCCACACCACCAGAGAGCCATACTGTACCCGCACCACCAGAGAGCCACGCTGTACCCGCACCACCAGAGAGCCACGCTGTACCCGCACCAACAGAGGGGGAGAAAGATGAAGCCACTGCCAGGGTAGAGATGCTACACTACTGACTAAAGTTGGCCTGGGCAACCCAGAGTGAGTGAACGTCCAGCCGGAGGAATCACTGTTGCAGTTTCACCGGATCTGGTAAGAGAGCCTGTTGGCCATTATACATTACTGTTCCCAGGAACTGAGCCATTAGGAAGTACCTAATCTGATATCCTCTAGGCCAACCCTAGTGACACCACTGTCCCAGAGCCCAAAACAAGTTACGGCACTGAGTTTCGGTAACTGGCCAGACAGGGATGCGCCAGCGTGGACACCCAGGACATCTGCCGCCCGGAGTCCCACAAGCGTCGATGGGCTTTCAGTAGAAGCCCACACCTCTCTCCCCACTGTCAGCCACACACACTCAGTACACAGCCAGGAGGAGGAGGAGCCACAGAGGAGGGACACGACTTCAGTGCAAGAACCTCCCAAAGCACCCAGCACATATCCCCTTACCCCCAAATGAAAAGATGCTGTATCGCTCACTGTCCTCCTCCCGCGGTGTCCCTTTGTCCTCTTCCCGTGGCGTCCCTCTGTCCTCCCATGAAGATGACAGGGCGGATCTTAAAAAGGAAGGGGTGTGGCCTTGACAGGAAGGGGTGGGTCATAGTTAAATTAGGGGGGTGCGCGAGCTTAGTCAGGCCTAGGGCAGCACAAAACCTAAATACACCACTGGTGCCCCCATAGCAAGCTGCTTGCTGTTGGGGCACTCAACAGAAGGGAGAGGTCACGAGCGCCGAAGAGGGACCAGAGAAGAGGAGGATCCAGGCTGCTCTGTGCAAAACCATTGCACAGGGCAGGTAAGCATAACATGTTTGTTATTTATGTTTAAATTCACAATATCTTTAAATCTGACTTGACTGCAGCTAATGTCATCTATTTTTCAAAGGTCTTGATGAGGATGGGGGGGTGGGGGGGGGGGGGGCAGAGGCTTTGGCTATCTGGGATGAATGTTTTAAGTACACTTACAATTTAATATTCTTTCCTGTTCCTAAAAATAATTAGAGTTTAGAATATACATATGCTCATGTGCCATAAAACCAGAAAAGCTAACCTTGAAAGGGAAATAAGCTCACTTGTTTACTTTTGGAAGTGCAAAATAGAAAATATGCGGCAGCGGATCCATTTGCTTGTCGTGTGATCACATTGCAGAGACCAGGTTTAAGACTGGGTTCACACCGCAGCACGGAGCAGCTCACAGCAGCGGTCTAGTGTGTCCCCGTTTTACCATTTCAGCCTGAATTTTTGGCTGAATTCGGACCTGAATTGGACCAGAAGACGCACAGGACCCCTGTGCAATTTGCACTGGAGCCGCTCCGGAGATGTGTGAACTGGCTCCTCAGAGAGCCGGTCACAAATATCCCTTGAATTCCCTTTATATCTGATAACTCTGAAATACACAGGGGTAAGGGGAAATCTTACCATCAACAAGTCTTGACATATTTTCTATCCCCTTCCTAAAATTTAGTTCAAAACTTAAAAAAAAAAGTTTTGCCCTGACTTAGCGATTTAAATGTATGGTTTCATCAAGCCTTTTCCCTTTTAATAGCACTTTCTAGCCTGTAATATGAAATTTGTTTGTAGAACTTATTCTTCTGCCTAAACAGTTTTTCCCTCCTTTGTGTTTGGTTGTATTTGACAACTAATGCTTACCAATGTATTATATGGTTATCTCTGTGTGTGTGTGTCTCCTAAGTGTACTGTGTAAAAACTTAGCACTCATTAGATTTTGTTCCCACTGTTCTTCGATATTACTGGTGTGGAATATGAGCTGGTCCTGGTACATTTGTCTCTCATTATAATACCCCTTGTAATTTATTTTGATAATGTGCACTCAGGGCATTCAGGGACTCCCAGGGATACCCGGAGAAGTCGGATTTCAAGGTGATAAGGTGAGGATTTACATTATTTTCAGCACCTAAAGCACAGTCTTCACGCCTCATTGTACTTTTTCAAGTCTCTTTTCTTATAATGGTATTGTTATTCAGGATTTAGATGCAAATGGTCACCTGTAGTTGTGTTTTAAATAATTATATTCATCTTGCTTTTTTATATGATTTTTTTAATATGCAGCAAACCCACCAATACAACCAGCAACTGATAACATGATTGGCAGTATTGTGAAATAGTAATAAAATAGTTAAAGTATATCTAAGGCCATTTGGGGGGGGGGTTGTAGGAATGGGTTTGAAACCCTTTTTTATTGTTGTGGGGGTTTTTTTGTTTTTTTTTGTTTTTGTTTTTTACAATCTGTATCACATTGATGAGATTCCCCATTACTTTCTGCATTGTCAACACAACAGTACCTCAAAGAAAATCTCTTAAAACTGTGGGAAGTGCTCTGTCAGGCAGTTCTCACTGGAACAGTTGCCCCTATTGCAAAATTTCTCCTCTATTCCTATTCTGGTTACTCAAAATTCTTGCTTTCCAGGGTGGATTGCTTTTTAGAGCCAGTTTACAGGTGGCTCAAATGCACCTCCTTGATGTCTGGGTTTTTGATTTTTGGGGGGGGGGGGGGGAATCCTGCCATACTGCATCGTAGCCATGTGAATGAGATGTGGCCCTTACACGGTCCTATTTACTTAAAATTGGTGGTGAAACCAGCTACCAAAAGCAAAATGCTGTATAGAATTTGCTACAGCACAACCACATCAGTGTATACAGACATTTTCGCTAGCAATGTTAACTTGCCAGTGTGCGGTCTAGGGGGGAGGAATTTGGCCGGGGGGGGGGGGGGGGGGGGGGGAATCGTGCATCATTCACCTACTTTTGCTGCCTGTGGGAATGAGGCCTTTAAAACACATTTGTGCAATACAGAGACATACACCAATTTATGTAAGGACATATTTTTACTGAATCTGTTTTTTTTATTGGTTGAATTGTCAGGTTATACACTGTGTAACTCCTTTGATTTCTGTCTAATAGGGGAGTCAGGGTCTACCAGGCCCACCAGGACCTCGTGGGAAGACTGGACCTGTGGTAAGATCTGTTTCCCTAATCAGCAGAGGTTAAATATTGTCCTTATATTACCTTTGTTTTTTCTGTCTTCATTTTAATACAGTCCACATTATTACATTGCGAAATTCTTCACTAGGCTTCCATTGTTGGCGCAGTGTTAAATATAAACCACTGAACTTCATGTAATTTTTTCCGACATCTTGTTAGAATAAACACTGCAAAACAGAATAAGAAATCTTCATTAAGCTGATGCTGTCGAGGCATATGTCCGCTATAAATAAACCATAATAGCCACTTTTTGTTCTATGATTTGCTTAGGCGTACTGTGTATAAGGCACTTCGATTTTTGGCAGATGGAGATTTGACTGTTGTAGTTTTGCGTTGCTGAGAGACTTATTACCAATGCCCAAAATGCCATGGTAAAAAGTAGCATGGCATGCTGAGAGAAATATTTCTGAATTAGAGAGGCTAAAGGTGCCTAATCTTGGTTTGGAATGACCAAGTGAATATTCTGCTTCCTCTGGTGTGTCTAAAGAGTATAGTATGGCTTTGCGTTAGTTGTGATCATTGTGCATACTAAAAATCCCATAGTCCATAATCCCTAGCCCATCTTGGGAGTGATCAACTATGGCTATGTTACTGCATACCATGGAAAACAAGCATAGCCACCCTCTAACAGGTAGTCGGATCACAGCAGCAAACAAAAAAGGAACCTGAGAGCAATAGAAGGTACTTTTTTTGAGTTAGGAATATAAAGTATGATTGAATAAAATGTTCTTTTACCAAATCACAGTTTAGTGTCACTTTAATGTTTTACTTTTGTACACAACTTGACATTTTTCTTTTAAGCACATATCTTTTTTCATTTACAGGGTAAACCAGGGGATAAAGGTTTGGTCGGCTTACCAGGTCCACCAGGTCCGGAGGTATGTCATTTGCTAGGTGATTTAGTTTTCTAAGAAAGGGCTAGAACCTCTGTCAGTTGTTATTGCTGTGTCCCCGATGGGAAGATTTTCTTTTCTCACTTCCCGAAAAAAGGTTCTAATCCTTCCCCAGTGTAAGCAACATGTTTAAAAAGTTCAACTTAGACCTCATGTACACTGGAGATTTTTACAGCTGCTGTTTTGGGCTTCAGGCTTTTTTTTTCTACAGCCACTAAACTTCTCAGCATGTTATCCTATGTCTCCATGCACACATAGGCTGTTATCAGCAGTTTTTGGCAGGGGCGTTGTCTGGTTGGAAAAAACAAAACAAGAACTAGTAGGTTTGAAGAGGACTTTTTCAGTTGGAAAAGCGCTCTAACTCTGAAAAAGCTAAAAAAAAGTGGTTATTCTGCGTTTATGAGCATTTTTGAGCCATAAGCTTTTGTGGGAGTATAGTTTTGCTAAAAAACGCTTACAAAAGCTAATGCAAAAAGGCTGCAAAAGGTTAGAAATCTTGCATTTCTTACAGCAGCATTCTACAGCTAAGGCTCCATGCACACTGGAGCTGATAAACTGCAGTTCATTGGAGTTTGGGCGTTTTTTTTAAAAGCCCATAAACTCCACTCTATGTTAGCCTATGTGTCCATGCACACATGGACGTTTTTTAATGAGCAGTGGAGTTTATGGGCTTTTTTCTGAACGCCAGACATTCGCGTTCAAGAGCAGTACTGGAAACGCCAGACACCGGTAAAAGGTGTTAAACGAGGGTTAACGCTGTAAAAAGAGTGTTAAGCCTCATTCGGCGTTTCTCTGCCTCTATTTAAAATCAGTGGTTCCCTATGGGAGCCCATTGATTTGAATAGAAGTCGCACCGGAAGGCGGATCATTATAATCCGACTTGCGGTGTGACTTGTGTGCTGAGGATGAAGGGGAACCCTGCCACAATGAAAAAAAAAAATTGGCGTGAGGTCCCCCCCTCAGACAATACCAAGCGCTTTGGTCTGGTATGGATTTTAAGGGGAACCCCCTTCGCCGAAAAAACGGCGTGGGGGTCCCCTCCAAAATCTATAGCAAACCCTTATCCGAGCACGCAGCCCGGCCGGTCAGGAAAGGAGGTGGGGACGAGCGAGCGTCCCCCCTCCTTAACCGTACCAGGCCGCATGCCCTCAACATGGGGGTAGGTGCTTCGGGGCAGGGGGGGGGGGGCGCTGCGCCCCCCCCCCCACCTGAAAGCACCTTGTCCCCATGTTGATGAGGACAAGGGCCTCTTCTTGACAACCCTGGCCGTTGGTTGTCGGGGTCTGCGGGCGGGGGGCTTATCGGAATCCGGGAGCCCCCCACCCTATGGGAATGAGTATGGGGTACATTGTACCCCTACCCATTCACCTGGGAAAAGGGTCAAAAATAAATCACACTACACAGGTTTTTAAAGTAGTTTATTAGTCAGCTCTGGGGGTCGTCTTCCGACTTTGGGGGTCTCTTCCTTCTTCTCCACGCTCTCCGGCCTTTTCTCCCGGTTTCTGGCCTCTTCTCTCGGTCTCCAGTGTCTTCTCCCGCTCTCCGGTTCTTCTGCCGGGCTCTTCTGATATCGTCTGCTCTTTTGCCGCTCTTTTGCTAGCGGTGGCCCGGTCTTCTCCGTCATCATCCAGTGACCACGCCCCATGCCTATGTAAGCAGTTGCGCAACGCGCACCCGGGATTACAGTGGCAGAGAGCGGCGTGTCAACATCGGAAGAAGAGCAAAGGGAGAAGACGACGGAGAAGACCGGGCCACCGCTAGCAAAAGAGCAGAAGATAGCAGAGGAACCGGAGAGTGGGAGAAGACACCGGAGACCGGGAGAAGAGGCCGGAGAAGAAGGAGAAGACCCCCGGAGCTGACTAATAAACTACTTTAAAAACCTGTGTAGTGTGTTTTATTTTTTACACTTTTCCCAGGTGAATGGGTAGGGGTACGATGTACCCCATACTCATTCACATAGGGTGGGGGGCCGGGATCTGGGGGCCCCCTTATTAAAGGGGGCTCCCAGGTTCCGATAAGCCCCCTCCCGCAGACCCCGACAACCAAAGGCCAGGGTTTTCGGGAAGAGGCCCTTGTCTTCATCAACATGGGGACAAGGTGCTTTGAGGTGGGGGGGAGCAGCGCCCCCCCGCCCCGAAGCACCTACCTCCATGTTGAGGGCATGTGGCCTGGTACAGTTAAGGAGGGGGGCACTCGTCCCCACCCCCTTTCCTGACCGGCTGGGCTGCGTGCTCGAATAAGGGTTTGGTATGGATTTTGGGGGGACCCCCACACCGTTTTTTAGGCGAAGGGCTTCCCCTTAAAACCCATACCAGACCGAAGGGCTTGGTATTGTCTGAGGGGGAACCCCACGCCATTTTTTTTTTTTTCATTGTGGCGGGGTTCCCCTTCATCCTCAGAACACAAGTCGCACCGCACGTCGGATCATAATGATCCAACTTCTGGTGCGACTAATATTCAAATCAATGGGCTCCCATAGGGAACCATTGATTTTAAATAGAGGCAGAGAACCACGGTTAAAAGCTAGCGCCGCTAAACGTGCATTGACGGCAATGCAAAACGCTGATAAAATCGTGTTTTTAAAGCAGCGTTTTCCTGCCAGCAATCCGACGTTCAGAACGTCCGTTTATGAGCTCCAGTGTGCATGGAGCCTAAAGCTACTCGTGTTTTTATATCGTCCAGTGTGCATGAGGCCTTAATGACCCCTGTAGGTCCCTCAGTGTGGACAGCTGTGATAGTTATTGGCTCAGCTACATACTGTAAATGAAATCACCTGGGCAAAATTGAAGGAATTGGATAGCTGCCTAAGGATTGATTGGGCACATGTCAGAACCTCACCAATTGGGAAGAGCAAACATGTAAGGTTGAACTTGAACTGAAAGAGCTGTAACTTTTTATTTATAAATGTAGAACAAATGGGAGGGTGGGCATGTCTAGCTGTGCAATGTGAGAGAAGTAAGCTTACAGTGCCTTGAAAAAGTATTATTGTGAAGTGGAGTGAAAATGATAAAGGTTTTCATTTTTTTTTTACAAATATCTGAAAAGTGTGACGTGCATTTGTATTCATCGCCCTTTATTCCGATACCTCTAACTAAAATCTAGTTGAACCAATTGCCTTCAGAAGTATCTAATTAGTAAATAGAGTCCACCTGTGTGTAATGTAATCTCAGTAAAAATACAGCTTTTGTGAAGCCCTCAGAGGTTTGTTAGAAAACCTTAGTGAACAAACAGGATCATGAAGGCCAAGGAACACACATGACAGGTCAGGGATAAAAGTGTGGAGAAGTTTAAAGCAGGGCTAGGCTACAACAAAATATCCCAAGCTTTGAAAATCTCACAGAGCGCTGTTCAAGCCATCATCCGGAAATGGAAAGAGTATGGCATAACTTCAAACCTACCAAGACATGGCTGTCCACCTAAACTGACAGGCTGGGCAAGGAGAGCATTAATCAGAGATGCAGCCAAGAGGCCCATGGTAACTCTGGAGGGGCTGCAGAGAGCCACAGCTCAGGTGGGAGAATCTGTCCACAGGACAACTATTAGTTGTGCGCTCCACTAATGTGGCCTTTATGGAAGAGTGGCAAGAAGAAAGCCATTGTTGAAAGAAAGCCAAAAAAAGTCCTGTTTGCAAGAAGCCATGTGGGGGACACCACAAACATGTGGAAGAAGGTGCTCTGGTCAGATGAGACCAAAATTCAACTTTCTTTATCGCACATCATGGGACACAGAGCCTTAAGTAATTACTTAGTGGGTTATAGGCCACCTTAAGGTGATAGACACTGGTTATACCCAATCCAGGAAGTTCACGCCCTATATAACCCCTCCTCCTTCCAGGAGCACATCAGTTTTTTCGCCAGTGTCTGAGGTGTTGGTCACGAGTATAGATGTGCTCTGAGGAGCTCCAGGAGGGATCCATGCTGGATTTAAATAGCCTCCATAAAGACCAGATCCATCCAAAGTGCCACTAAGGCCTAAAAGGATGGTACCTGGGGCCTCGTATCCGAAGCACAAGGTTTTGCCTGTAACACCTCTCTTTGTAGGGCTGGACCCCAGGAACCCAGGGCTTTGGTCTTGCTTTCCTGGTGGGGTGTTTTACAGGTTCAAGGGAGTTGGAACCCCCGATATTTCGGGAACTGGTCCCTGAAGGTTTCCTAAACACAGCCCGCCGTGATGGGTGAAGGTTGGATTGTCTGTTAATTCAGCAAATCCTGCGGCAGGGATAAGGTAAGGGAAGAAACTTGGGTATTAAAAACACCTATGTATTCTTCCATTAGGGAAAAAGTGTTGTCATGCCTTAATTCTCCACTAGGGGGAGTCTATGCATATACCTACTCTGTTGTCTTCACTGCAAAGCTCAGTCTGTGTGTGGTCGCAGCAGCGTCTGCAGGGAGATTTTTTATCAAGGTAAAAAATCTGCAAATGTTTTCTTCCCCCCTGAAGGGACCAGAGGGTCAGGGGGACATCAGCGCTGTACCCCCCTTACATTACCCCCCCCCCCGCCGCGGGGGGGTCTGGAGGTCCCGCTGGTACTGCTAATTGTATTACTGTTGGCTGACTTTACTGTTGTTGGTGCCTGCTGCTGGATGGGTCTCTGCCTCTCCTCCCCCCTCCCTCGTGTTGGATCTGTGGACCCGAAAACGCCGCGCGGGAACATTTTTAAATGTAAAAGGGGCAGAATTTTTCTGAGGGGGCGGGGCCTAAGCGCAGTGCCATGAACGTCCACGAGGATGCCCGGCAGCCTAAAATAAATAAAACTACAGCTGTGACAATCTCTCCTTGGCTGACGAGGCAGAAACAAGCAGCCTGCAACTCAGGGACACAGGAGCTGTGGGACACATGAGGGTTGCAAACTGGCATTCCTGATACAGGAAAGACACCTTTTTCCCAGCACTAGGCTGAACTTTATAGCAGCTTTAAATGTCATGACTATATTCAGCAATTAAGTGCAATTTGTATAGTGCCTCTGTTTTTGTACTTAGGACTACGCCTACCAAAAAAGACACTACAAAAACCAAAAAAGTAAAGGTTTCACCCCCAGGCGTTAGGATCTCGAGTCGCATTTCCACGCTGTCATCCTCGCCTGAATTACCAGTTATGGCAAGCCAGGGTGAGCCGTTGGAACAAATTGATGGTGCAGCTGCTTCTCACATCTTAGCCCCTGTATACGTGACTGAAGATGTCCTTTCCTCCTCCCTGCAGGGCCTGGAAGGAAGATTAGCGGCTTTAATCGCATCCTCCATTCAAATGGATAGGAAGCGTGCTAGATCCCCCTCCCCCACTTCAGAACCTTTGCAGGGAGAGCAGTGGGCTCAGAATGAGGTTTTACCCTCAGTTGATCAGGAGGAAAAACAAACCGATGATTCCTCTGTGGAGGAAACAACGGTAGATGAACCTTTTTCAGCCTCACAATCTGGGAAATTGCTGATACAAACTCTTACAGAGATGGTTCGTTCCACTTTCATGCTGCCCCTAATGTAGTCTCCTGAAAGCTTGGTTTCTTCCTTGGGTTCCTTAAAACCTTCTCAGCTTTTGCATGCGTTTCCTGCACATGCATTACTAGAACAGCTTATTTTTGCTGAATGGGATCACCCGGATAAGCATTTTCTCCCTCCTAAAAGATTTTCAATTCACCATCCCCTGGAGGAGAAATTCTCCAAAAAATGGAAAGTACCAGCAGTTGACGCTGCGATTTCCAGTGTGATTAAAAGCCTAACCTGTCCTGTAGACAATGCACAAATGCTTAAGGATCCAACAGGTAAAAAGTTGGAATCCCTGTTTAAATCTACTTTTTCCTTGGCAGGTACCGTTACTCAGCCTGCAGTCGCTGCAATAGGCGTCTGTCAATCACTAACGAACCAATTTAAACAGGCTCTTAGAGAGATTCCTGCACAACAAGCTCAGAAATTGGCTGAACTACCAAAAGCATTATGCTTTGCCATAGATGCCATTAAAGATTCTATCCACCAGGCGCCCCGCCTTACGCTTATGCTTATACCATTTAAAAACCTCCTAACTGTGTTCCCTTTTCACGGGAAGCGACTATTTGGAGAAGACATGGACAAATGTATCCAAACAATTTCTGGTGGGAAAAGTACTCTTTTGCCAGTCAAAAGAAAGTATAAACGCCCTTCATTTAAATGGGCTCTTTCCCCTGCGCCAGGGGCTTCCGCCTCTAGGCAGTGGCGACGGCCTCCGCCGTCAGACTCTAGAGGAAAACCTCAGGGTCAGACCCAGGCTCAAAAGAAGTCCTAGGGTCGAAAAGCTGCAAAGCAGAATCCTAAAGCCTCATCATGAAGAGGCAAAGAGGCAACCCCCCTCACCAAGGTGGGGGGAAGACTTCTGCAGTTTTCAGAAGTCTGGAAAGAGGAAATTCAGGACAGAAGGGTCATCTCCATGGTAACGCTGGGGTACAAGCTAGAATTTCGGGACTTTCCACTGTCTTGCTTCCTGAGGTCAAGCGTTCCCAAAGATTCAGAGAAAAGACAATCTGTGTTTCAAGCACTAGACTGATTAATATCTCAAGGGGTGATCATACAGATGCCCACAAAAGAGCAAGGTCTGGGGTTTTATTCAAATCTTTTTATGGTACCAAAACCAAATGGGGATGTCAGTCCTATTCTAGATCTAAAAAATCTAAATCAGTTCCTGAATATCTGCTCCTTTCGCATGGAAACGATCAGGTGAGTAGTTTCTATCCTTCTAGGAGGAGAACATCTGGCATTAATTAACATCAGGGATGCATATCTGTATGTCCCTGTATTTCCCGCTCACCAAAAGTTTCTGCGGTTCGAGTTAGAACAGCGCGATTTTCAGTTTGTAGCCCTGCCCTTCGGGCTAGCCACAGCACCCCAGGTGTTCACAAAACCCCACCTCTAGCCAGGTTAAGGGCACAGGTCAAAACAGTCGTAGCGTACCTAGACGATCTATTACTAATAGATCAGTCGGTGGCTCGTTTGGAGCAAAGCGTACGCACTACAACCAACTATCTGGAAAGTTTGGGTTTGGATACTCAACCTAGAGAAATCTTCCTTAATACTGCTAAAAAGGTTGGAGTACTTGGGTCTGATCATAGACACAGTTCAGGAAAGGGTGTTCTTGCCTCAGGCAAAGATCAACTCCATAAGAGAGCTGGTGCAGATGGTCAGGTCGAAAGGCGATCCCTCCATTCGACGTTACATGAGGTTGCTAGGAATCATGGTGGCTTCATTCAAAACGGTTCCCTATGCCCAGTTTAATTCAAGTCTGTTGCAAAACAGTATGCTGTCTGCTTGCAACAAAAAAATTCAAGTTTTAGACTTGCCAATGCGGCTGTCCCCAAGAGTGTCCCAAAGCCTCACTTGGTGGTTACTAACCCAGAATCTGTTGAAAGGAAAATTTTTACAACCAGTCATCTAAAAAGTGGTAATGACGGATGCCAGCCTTTCAGGCTGGGGAGCAGTACTAGAAAAGACAGCTGTCCAGGGACAGTGGTCAAGAACCGAAAGAACCTTGCCCGTCAATATCCTAGCGATACGATCCTAGTCTTGCTCTAAAGGCCTGGACTTTCAGGTTACGGATTGTCCTGTCAGGATCCAATCCGACGATGCCACAGCTGTGGCCTATATCAATCACCAATGGGGCACCAAGAGTTTCTTGAGTCGCCAGTAGTTATTCCCAGGGGAATGGTCTCTTCACCCCAACATATTTAGGGCTATTTGCCAAAGATGGGGGACTCTGGACGTAGATCTTCTAGTGTCCAGGTTCAACATGAAGTTAGTCAACTTTGTGACCAGAACAAGGGATCCACTCGCATGCGGAACAGATGCATTGGTGACCCCATGGGATCAGTTTTCACTGATCTATGCATTCCCCCTATTCAGTTACTGCCTCGACGACTTTGCAGGATCAAGCTGGAAAGAAAGCTGGTAATTCTGGTGGCACAAGCATGGCTCAGAAGGTCATGGTATGCAGAAATCATAAAGATGGTAGTGGAGGGCCCATGGTCCCTCCCACTAGGGCCAGATCTGCTCTCACAGGGACCGATATTCCATCCATCCTTCCTTACGGTCTCTAAATTTAACGGCTTGGCTATTGGAACCCACATTCAAAAGAAACGTGGGCTTTCCCGGTCAGTTATCTCTACCCTGATTAATGCAAGGAAGCCAGCTTCCAGAACTATATATTAGGGTCTGAAGGGCTTATGTTTCCTGGTGTGAATCCAAGGGTTGGCACCCTCGGAGATATATCATAGGCAGAATTCTTGCCTTTCTACAATTAGGGGTAGAAATGAAATTATCCTTGAGTACTATTAAAGGCCAAGTCTCAGCTTTATCGGTATTATTTCAAAGACCACTTGCTACACATTCTTTAGTCCGGGGTTTTATACAAGGGTTAACACAGCTTAATCTGCCCGTCAAACCTCCCTTGAACCCCTGGGACTTGAACTTAGTTTTGTCTGTTACAAAAATAGCCATTTGAACCGATACAACATATTCCCTTAGTCCTTTTGACAAGGAAGTTGGTATTTTTGGTTGCTATATCCTCAGCAAGGAATGTTTCGGAATTGGCTGCTCTTTCTTGTAAATATTTGATTTTTCTTGAGGACAGAGTGGTGTTACGCCCTCGTCCAGACTTTTTGCCAAAAGTAGTTTCAGGTTTTCACCTGAACCAAGATATTGTGCTGCCATCGTTTTTTTCCAAAACCATGTTCCAGGGAAGAAATGTCACTACATTGTCTTTATGTGGTGAGAGCAGTGCAAATCTATTTAAAGACAACTGCTCAGATTCGTAAGACTGATGTCTTATTTATTCTGCCAGAAGGTCCTAAGAAAGGAAAGGCAGCGTCAAAATCCACTGTCGCTAAGTGGATTCGGCAAGTGATAATTCAAACTTATGATTTAAGGGGTAAGATTCCCCTTTTCAAGTTAAGGCGCACTCTACCTGGGCGGTTAGCGCTTCTTGGGCAGTGCGTCATCAGGCCTCCATGGCTCAGATCTGTAAGGCTGCAACTTGGTCTTCAGTGCATACATTCACAAAATTTTATCAGCTGGATGTATGAGGTATGAGGATATCGCCTTCGGGCACAGTGTGCTGCAGGCAGCAGTATAGATCCTCAAGTCTGAGGGTACCCTCCAGGTTGTGTCTTCCTCCCCTCAAGTAGCATTGCTATGGGACGTCCCATTAAGTAATTACTTAAGGCTCTGTGTCCCATGATGTACGATAAAGAAAATAGGATTTTTATAACCGCTTACCTGTAAATTCCTTTTCTTGGAGTACATCATGGGACACAGAGGTCCCTCCCCTCTTTTTTTTTGGGATTTAAGTATATTGCTTTGCTACAAAAACTGATGTGCTGAAGGAGGAGGGGTTATATAGGGAGTGAATTTCCTGGATTGGGTATAACCAGTGTCCATCACCTGAAGGTGGCCTATAACCCATTAAGGAATTACTTAAGGCTTTGTGTCCCATGATGTACTTCAAGAAAAGGATTTTACAGGTAAGCTGTTATAAAAATCCTATTTTTTGGCCTAAAAGCAAAACGCTATGTGTGGCAGAAAACTAACACTACACTGAACACACTATCCCACCGTGAAACATGGTGATGGCAGCATCATGTGTTGGGGATGCTTTTCTTCATTAAGCAGGGACAGGGAAGCTGGTCAGAGTTGATGGAAAGATGAATGGAGCCAAACACAGGGCAATCTTAGAAGAAAACCTGTTAGAGTCTGCAAAAGATTTGAGACTGGGGCGGAGGTTCACCTTCCAGCAGGACGACGACCCTAAACATAGAGCCAGAGGTTTAGATCAAAGCATATTTATGTTTTTAGAATGGCCCAGTCAAAGTCCAGACCTAAATCCAATTGAGAATCTGTGGTAAGACTTGAAAATTGCTGTTCACAGATGCTCTTCATCCAATCTGACAGAGCTTGAGCTATTTTGCAAAGAAGAATGGGCAAAATTTTCACTCTCTAGTTGTGTAAAGCTGGTAGAAACATCCCCAAAAAGACTTGCAGCTGTAATTACAGCAAAAGGCGGTGACTCAGTATTGTATTGCACTTTGCAGTATTGCAAAGTATTGACTCAGGGGGTCTGAATACAAATGCACTCAACACTTTTCACATTTATTTGTAAAAACATTTGAAAACCATTTATCTTTTTTTCTTCCCCTGCAATTGTAGAACTTTTTAGTTGCCTAAATATAACCTGCTGAATATGCAATTGAGCTGATTTTCTAAGTGAGACTCCTAGAATAATTTGGTATGTGTGCCCAACCTATTTTGGAATTGCCAGCAATAAGATATTGCAGTATTGTAGGCATCCTTGCAATTGGAAGAAATGGTTTTTCAACTTCACCAGCGAAAAGGGTGCTTTACTGTAGAGGCTCTGAAAATAAAGAATTACCTTCAATAGATGCTGGTCTTAGCAGAATCAGCAGATTTTTAATTTATAATTTTTTTTAACAAAGGGTGGTAAGATACATGTCTAAAACCTGTAACATGAAAGGGGGTGTTTTACCTTTGTTATGGTTTGTTTCTATAAAGCACATTATAACATGCTGGCTTAATTAGGAAATGGAGGCGATGAGGGGGCAAGATTTGTATTTTTACTTGATGGAATGTATGCCTTTTTTTTCACTTAACTAGTAACAATCTTTCAATGTAAACATGCCCAGGGAAAGATTTAGGCATTCCTCTCATAACTTATATTTTGGGTAGTGCGGCTTTAGAGATAATACTAATGCAGTGTTTCCTCTAAGGGCAAATCACCTGCAACCTATTACCCTTTCATTTACAAGGGTCAGACCAGCTTAAACAAATGTCTCTGGTGGATGTTGGCTTTAATCCACCTGACTATTTTTATATCTTCTATGGACTGTATTTGTGAAATTTCTGCAATTTAGTTTCTTTGACACAAAACCCTAGGTGGACAGGAACAGAGTTAAAAGTGATGGCAGGGGGATCTTGCTATTGGGGAGTAAGTATGAGCTAAGGCGAGTTTGGACCAATCCCACAGAAAACTGTCAAATGATAACCGGCTGCATGCCCAATCAGCTGTGGAATTCCCCACCCTGCAGCCATACATAACTAAGGGCAGGGATGCTGATCACATTATTGGTCACATGGCCATATTCAGTCAATTATGTTGTCCAAATGGTCAATTACCATGTGGTCGTATTTGGTCAAAGATGTCACCAGCGTTCCTGCCATACAGCCGCATGTAACAATTCTGCTGCCACAGTTATGTGACAGCTTCCCACAGATTTGGGCCAAACCTTGTTCAACCCCAGCCTTATTACGGTGCAACAACACAAACTATCCATGCATCTCTATAAAGGAAACCAGCGAGTTTCCGAAACATCAGTCCTGCTTTTTTTGATCATGCTTCTTTTGAAGTAAACTGCCTTCAAGCATACTGAAGTTTTACCTTTCGCATGTGATCTCTCATTTAACCTGGCCATAGATGGATAGGATTTTGAATGAAAATTCTTAGGAAAAAGCCAACCATACATGGATCGAAATTCGGACAGTTCAGCAGGGACGGGGTTGGCTGTACAGAAGTCGGTCTACTTATCAACTTCTGTAAATCTCTGTACGATCACCTATAGCAGGCAACACTGATCACTGTATTGTGAAGGCAGGGAACTCTCCCTGCTGTCAGAACACAATAGCTCAGTGGAAGTGATTCCTCTATCCACCTTGAATGTGTGGATGGGGGAATGGGGTCTTTTTTTTTTCATTCAACACACTGGTTAAGTGAAAACAATTACTAATGTAAGGGCTGCCAAAGTCTTAGTAAAATGTGTATGAAAATTCTGAGAACATTTCAATTTTGTTTGAAAGATTTTGTTTGCTTTTAACAATTGATTTTGGAATGAATGGACTTTACCAAACGAAGACCACATACACTGTTAGAAATTCAAGAAAAACATTTTCCATCCTGCTCTTTCTATTTTCTTGCCACAGTGGTCAAAAAGGTCAAAAACAATCTTCAATTTGACTCCACTGATGATTAGAAAAACAAATAAACTTTCTTAGAAGATTAATTTCCTAAATATTTTTGCTCTTAACTGGAAGGCCTATACTGGTACTGTACAGGGAGTAGTCAGGGAACAGTCCCTGCAATGGATGATGTTTTGCCGTTTTGAGTAATTACATTTTATGGTGAGACGGGAAGAATACAATTATTGGATGTATGAGTTCAGTCCATTCAAGGTGTTTAATAAGAACATGATGACATCACAAGTGAGTCATTACATTTGGGGTGGGTTGCTGTATGTATCCCTGTCCTTTTCTTACAGCCTTAGTACTGCTGTACAACGGGAAGAAATCCCACTGGAAGCCAACAAACTGTAAAACTGTATTTTTTTGCTTTGGCCACACAGCAGAGGTTAGATCATGGGCTTGGCAGGCTGCATTGTGTTGTGTACGTTGAAATTGGATGTAATTCTTTACTGAACTATTCTGTTACAAGCAAATGGCATCTGCTCTGAATGAAATCTCCATATTTGTTTTTATAGGTTTTAGTATAGTAAGGCAAAGTAATCACTAGCACAATAACTAACAAAGAAAAACAGACACGTGTGCGCACAAATACACACACACACACATTTGCACATTGTAAAGCTATCTTTGAGCACTACAGCATATGTAGTGCAATTAGTAAGTAGAAAAACATGGCAGTTCAGACCAGAAATGCTTCATTGTTGTTATTGTTTAATCTAGTCAACAACGTGCATGGTGAGTTCAATGAATTTGATAGTGTATATGTGTGTGTGTGTGTATGTGTTAAAGGGGACATCCTCTTTACTGAAATAGAGCACGCTTTACTGTCTCTCCTGCTTATACTGGTACAGAGAGAGGCAAGGCTCACCTCCCTACCAGCTGACTGCAGGAATTATGTCCTCATGACATTTCATATAAGCCATGTAGATATAGTGAGTGCTACTTTCTGGGTGGCTATCTATAAATTATAACTTGCTCAAAATGAGGATTTTTTTTTAAGTCATTTTGCAACAGACTGGCTGCAGGGCCACCTTAATAGCATCATGGGCCCCTGGGCAAAGTATTGCTATGGGGCCCTACAAGCCTTTACGCACCTACTCCTAAGAATTAAAGTACAATATTTTCTACTTTCTGCTATGAAACACATCAAATTAGAAAAATGTAAAACATGTCTTCATAAATGTAGGCCAAAATGTATTCTGCTACATGTCTTTGGTATAAAAAATCCCTGAGAGACCTGTACTCTCTCAGCCCCCCTCACACCTGTACGCTCTCAGCCCCCCTCACACCTGTACGCTCTCACCCCCCTCACACCTGTATGCTCTCAGCCCCCCTCACACCTGTATGCTCTCAGCCCCCCTCACACCTGTACACTCTCAGCCCCCTCACACCTGTATGCTGTCAGCCCCCCTCACACCTGTAGGCTGTCAGCCCCCCTCACACCTGTAGGCTGTCAGCCCCCCTCACACCTGTAGGCTGTCAGCCCCCCTCACACCTGTAGGCTGTCAGCCCCCCTCACACCTGTAGGCTGTCAGCCCCCCTCACACCTGTATGCTCGCAGCCCCCCTCACACCTGTATGCTCGCAGCCCCCCTCACACCTGTACGCTCTCAGTCCCCCTCACACCTGTATGCTCGCAGCCCCCCTCACACCTGTACGCTCTCAGTCCCCCTCACACCTGTACGCTCTCAGTCCCCCTCACACCTGTACGCTCTCAGTCCCCCTCACACCTGTACGCTCGCAGCCCCCCTCATACCTGTACGCTCGCAGCCCCCCTCACACCTGTACGCTCGCAGCCCCCCTCACACCTGTACGCTCGCAGCCCCCCTCACACCTGTACGCTCGCAGCCCCCCTCACACCTGTACGCTCGCAGCCCCCCTCACACCTGTACGCTCGCAGCCCCCCTCACACCTGTACGCTCGCAGCCCCCCTACACCTGTACGCTCTCAGCCCCCCTCACACCTGTATGCTTTCAGCCCCCCTAACGCCTGTACAGTCTTAGCCCCCCTCACATGTGCATATATGACAGACATACATACACATGTACACAGACACCCATACACATGTACACACACATGTACACAGGCGCACATACACACACACAGGCACACACACATTTGCAGTATTAGATGTAAGGCCAACCACCATCAGTCTGAAGGTTTCTAAAAGTTCAGCTTCTTTTCTCTTCTCCTTTGGCTTAGCATGACGTTGACTAAAGTTGCCCAACATGCATTTCACAGTGGAAATGCTAATTAGGGATCTTGAGGACAATTTGCTTTTCCCCTATGATTTGTCAAGCCCGCTTGGGTGCTTGGCTTGCCTTCTTCCATCCTTTTAACTGGTTTCCATTATTATAGCGGCCAAAGTGGTCAATTGAATGCGTAGCTGTGGGAAGCTCGTAGTCACTGTTAGTTCTTGTTTCTAGGACATTTACTTATAAATTATAATATTCTCAACTATTGTAAGTATTCTCATGGTTATGGTATGAACCTCAAATGTTTAGCATTGTTGTTATTACCGTCAATGAGCCATATTTCTCAATACAATTGTATTCTTTATTTAAAATTAGGGATCTTGAGGGTCTGAACTCTACAGTCAGTACATCAGATCATCTGTGGGTGGACCAGTTTAGATCTTTACGTTCATTAAACTAAAGCTTGTCAGAATATTGCACTTTGGTTTTAAAAAGAAAACATTTTTTTGTCTTGTTACAGCAAATGGTCACAATCAGCGTTAGCTAATGGTGGCACAAAGCTTTCTTTATCTGTGTCTTAGAATAAAAGTAGAAAATGAGCCCCCACTTAACTCTCTATCAGTAAGCACTTTAACAACACAAGATTAGCCACGGACCTAGGGCAAAACTTCTTCTGCAATAGATACATTAGTGATCTTTTTGCAAAGTGTCCAATTCTTGGAAAATTTCATATTCTTTTCCATTAAAGCGGCCTCCACACTCCATTTTAAGCAACAGATCTGGGGAATCAGAGTAATTAGGTACGTGAGCATACTAAATATGTAGTCCGGATGTTGTAAATCAGACCCACTGCACACCAAACAAGCACCAAAGCCTTTGACTGTTCTGTTTTATTTTGAATAAACAAGGAACAAAGGCTGTATGATTTGTTTTTTTTAGTGCTAATCATGCAGGTGTTCTTCTCTTTTTCTTGAAGGGTTTTCCAGGAGACATTGGGCCACCAGGACAAAACGGGCCAGAAGGCTTGAAGGTGAGATGTTCATAACGTGGTATACCTTGTTGTAAGCTGTTATTGACCAGTGAAGAAAAACAAAACAAATGATTGAGAGTGAGATTTTTGGAGATTGTACTGGCAGAGATCACATCTTTACTGTTTGTATTGAGGCTTCTCCAAAACTCTCTCTTCTATGAAATTGACGTTGGATGCCTTCCCATGGCAAAGCAGTGCTGGCTCTCCTTCACTTCGCTCTCCTTCGTCTGTAGAGATCCTATGAGATTTGTCCTTTATTTTTATAAAACCCTCTTTCTTTTTGCTGGTTTGCAGGGAAAGCCAGGAGCAAGAGGATTCCCAGGGCCCAGAGGACAGCCTGGGCTTGACGTGAGTATTGATCACTATAAAAGCACCTGATCAGGTCGCGGTATTAATTATTTTCCAGACACCTGTTGGAGCGTATTGCTCAATTTTCAGAACCTCTGTTAGTTTGGTGCAGCTTTGCATGCCTACTGGTAGGGATTAAGGGCCTACAGTGGTATATATTTCTATATAACTGTAATATAAAATAAGCACATTAAGGGGAATCTATGGTCGTTTTACATATTTGTTTACATCTGACAGTTTTAATTTTGTTACACTTTTGTGTAAATGCTATAGGCTTGACAGTGTTTCTGTATATAGGGTGGCCATATTTGTTCATTATACATACAGGGGTTCTGCTGCCTTCTTAGAAGTGCTGCTTTACTGATCTTTTTTCATTGCAGGCCTGTGAGTGATTGTTAAAAACACACTGGGGGCTGGGGCTGATTTAATAAAACTGGAGAGTGAAAAATCTGGTGCAGCTCTGCACAGAAACCAGCTTCCAGTTTTTTTTTTTTTGTCAAAGCTTAAATGAATAAGCTGAACTTAAAGCTGATTGCACTATATTTTGCACTCTCCAGTTTTAGTAAATCATCCCCACTTTCTCTATAAAGAAGAAATTATCTCAACAGATGGAAAGTAGGTCAGAAATGATTCAGAAAATAATTCATCACACTCTGGGGTATTCAGTAAATAAGAAAAGTTGCTGCAACTAGGAATGTGGTGATTCATTTTATTTTTCTTGCTGATTTGCCACAATACAACGAGCCAAACCAGCACCAGGAAGATTACGAAGCCTGTGATCAGCCACTCCTCATCAGCGGTATACACATTTTTTTTGTAGTTGTGAAGTAGGTTTCTAGTCACATCCCTTAGATCGCTAAGAGGGAACACAGCAAAAATTGCTATAACTATACTTTTACTATAACTTATAATAGGTCAACATTTGTACTTACTAAAGAAAAAACTCTATAAGTTGGAATTGAAGTCACAGAAAGCCAAACTGAAGTCACAGAAATAGATATTTAGTTGGCTAATGTACTAACAGCCTCCATTTTTATAGTCTTGTTCCCACTTTCCTGCTATGACATCTTTATATAACTATGCAGTTCAGCAGACCAACCTGGATGGTGAATTCTGTAATCTAGCATATCAGCATAGAGCACTGGAATGTAAGTGCAAAAGGTGTATTTTTGCATAGATATAAAGGTATTTCAAGGCGTATCCAAGTAAAAATCTTCATATGCAATGGTATATGACTATAAAGAAACCATGGTGTACAACTTAACTTTTCTTTAAAATATGTGTGTGATATAGGTGGTCCTTGTAAACGATCAATATAGTGGAACTGAGAAAACTCTCCTCTTTGTGACAGACGGTCCCAGTTGTATGTCAGTAGCTGTATTAATAAATGAAAGAGTAAATATTTTGACATAACTAGTGTATTTGACACTCAAGGCAGAACAATTTAACACCTTTCTGCTCTAACATTTTTTGGTAATATAAATTAAAATTATACAAGAAATAACCAGAAAAAATGCCCCCTTACAATACTGGTTAGTGGAAACGAGCTCCTATACAATGGTCATTAGTAAAGGACCACCTACATTGATGATAAGTAGAAAATTATCTCTTATAGGGTGTACACACGGTCGGACTTTGTTCGGACATTCCGACAACAAAATCCTAGGATTTTTTCCGACGGATGTTGGCTCAAACTTGTTTTGTCTACACACGGTCGCACAAAGTTGTCGGAAAATCCGATCGTTCTAAACGCGGTGACGTAAAACACGTACGTCGGGACTATAAACGGGGCAGTGGCCAATAGCTTTCATCTCTTTATTTATTCTGAGCATGCGTGGCACTTTGTCCATCGGATTTGTGTACACGGGGTTGTCGGAAAATTTTATCTCCTGCTCTCCAACTTTGTGTGTCGGAAAATCCGATGGAAAATGTCCGATGGAGCCCACACACGGTCGGAATTTCCGACAACACGCTCCGATCGGACATTTTCCATCGGAAAATCCGACCGTGTGTACGGGGCATTACACCGATGTTCCATGGGAGAAGTGCCCTCTTTTATTAGTAGTCAGTGGGAAGAATGCCCCTTATTTTGGTAATCCCAGTGAAAAATGCCCACTTACAGATACCTGAAAGTTCATTGGTGTCTGTGGTTGCTTATCTGAGAGGAGAGAGCGGCACCACTGTCTCCACCCCAGTGGCTCTGTCATGTGATTTTGACCCCAGAACTATGCAGGCACCATCAGGAAGGAGGTCGTTTGCCACTGATCAATGAACTCTGAATAACCTCTGGAGGAACCCTGGTTAAGAAAGGTTGCTCTAGGGTCACCTTGGTTTTGAGTAGTGCTGTTGAGTGCAGAATATGTTGGAAATAGAAGAGACAATAACCATGGAAAAACTTATTTGGCTATTCTAGACAATAGAACCCGTAGTTTTACTGTAATACAATCTAACTTAAAATTGGTAAACGCAAAGACTGTTATCATCTCTATTTTTTCCCACGGACATCCATTAATTACATGGATGGTAGGAGCAGCAAAAAAACCATAACAACATCTTTTTCCTGACTTGGCACATGTATTATAAGAAGCTGTAATTTTTAACCTGAGAGTCTAGGTTTAATTCAACCTGACCTGTCATTTTGTTTCTTTTCTAGGGAGAAGAGGGACCACTTGGGCCACCAGGAGCTCCTGGCCTGGAGGTACAAATTTATTTTATTTTTATTCACTAAACTTGTTGTGTTTTTGCGTTTTTCTTTTCTCGTAGACATTAGTGGGAAATGAAGCATTTTCCTGCTAAAGGTTTTTATAGCTTAATATAGACGCTTACGGATGACCCTAGCCAGAGTGAAGTCAGCACAGGCCTTATTTATAGGGCAGGAATAGAAGCCCCTTTATGTCTGGAGCATTGCTGTCATCTCACACTGAAATGCCTCTAATTAGGTAATTATGGCTGGCAGTTGCAGATATAGGTGAAATGTGTGCCCCACTGAGAAACCTGTCCACCCCTCAATACTCATGGGCAGCTTCTCCTGCTGTCACCAGTGGCCAGCTACTTCTCTGTCACCTCTGTATCTTGGCTTGCTAACAGTCTATCTTTGATTGCTCTGCTTAGCAAGACACTTGCAAAGTTGCTGGTTTATTTGCAGCAAAGAACTGCTTGGAAGTACAGACAAAATGTGAATTCTTTCAAGAACATTTTTGCATCCTTCATAAATTGACTGTATAAGGCTTCTTGATTTACATTGTACAAAATGTCAGATGTGTTGTGGCCATGAGCAACAAGTCAGGCACTGGGGTTTTTTTTTGTGTCTTTGTCTTGTTTTCCATATCTTGTATGGGAATAGTTGAGACACTTGGTTCGCCGATCACCTACTGCATTATAAAATTCTAATAAGCACTTACCCTAGCAAGTTTGCCTGTTATGATATACTTTGGTTTATTAGAAATTGTCCTGTTACTAAAGCTAAACTCCCTGCAGATGTTAAAAACTCAATTGAATGCTATTATTCTGTATATTAAAAATTCATTTAGATTAGAATGAGCCGAACCCTCTGATTCCTCTTGTATTGAATGATTTTGTAACTGTACTGTCTGCGTACATTGTTGGTGCTACATAAATCTTGTATAATAATATTGCAGCTGATGTTTTGTGTTGGCACTTATCTTGATATCAGTCTCCCCTAATCCCTCCTGCACAATTGTGCACTCACACTGTGACACAACAGTACACTGAACCAGTTGGGCTTTGCTGCATGCACATGTGCTGATGAGGAACTGGATAATAAGAGAAAGATGAGTTCATTAGTCTACTGCTGTACTCCCTATCCAAGTTGTAATGATTATCTAGAGTAGAGAAACGAAGGTCATAGCAATCCCTGTGCTGTTGCCAGGGTTATGTGAATCCCCAGGCTAACTGGACAGAGTAACCACTCCTTTGATAGGTGACACAGCTCCAATGTCTTTATTTCACTTGTAAATTTAGCTGTTTGCCCAAAGTTCAGCCTTAACAAATGTCTTTTCAGTAATAAATTTTCCAATTTTGTGTTTATTGCTACTTGTTTTTCAGCGTGGTTCATGGATTGTCTGAGAATTGACGGGGTCTCTAGGGAAGATTATTCACACTTGGGAAGTGATATGGAATAGGTAGATAGAAAGGTATACAGAATTAGTCGGCATAGGTATGGAACTCCTGAAAAAGAAAAGTATAGACAGAGACTAATAGGAGAAAAAAAAACTGGAAAAGGGGAGTAGTGCAAAGAGGGGAACTAGTAAGGTGAGTATCAATATACCGTATATACTCGAGTATAAGCCGAGTTTTTCAGCACATTTTTTTGTGCTGAAAGTGCCCACCTCGACTTATACTGGAGTCAAGCACTTTTCTGCCGCAAAAAATTTCATTTTCCGAACCAATTTTGGGGCCCGTATCTCAGGGCCGCTTGGTGCTAGGAACCCCAAATTTGGTGTGCAAACCCAGTGGAACTGGTACCACAACATATCCAAAGCTGAAGTTCCTAGCACTAAGTGGCCCCGAGATACGGGGCCCCAAAATCGGTTCGGAAAATGTCATTCTCTGCTGCAGAAAAATGCTTGACATTTTCTGAACCGACTTTGGGGCCCCATATCTCAGGGCCAGTTGGTGCTAGGAACCCCAAATTTGGTGTGCAAACCCAGTGGAAAATGTCATTCTCTGCTGCAGAAAAGTGCTTGACATTTTCTGAACTGATTTTTGGGGCCCTGTATCTCGGGGCCACTTGGTGCTAGAAACCCCAGCTTTGGAAATTTTATGGTGCTAGTTCCATTGGGTTTGCACACCAAATTTGGGGTTCTTAGCACTAAGTGGCCCCAAGATACGGGGCCCCAAATTCGGTCAACTGTGTCCATCTGCAGCAATGTCATTTCTGGACCCTTTGGGTTCAGAGACCCCAAATTTTGGCTGCAGCTAGGGGGCATCTAGGAACCCTTAACTACTGAATTTGAAGTTCAGGGGACCTATGGCTGCAAATGGGCACAGTGAGGCATGCAAATGGGCACAGTGATGCTGCAAATGGGCATTGTTGACCCTCTTTTCCACTTACCGTAGCTGTGCATTTCTCACCCTCGTCTTATACTCGGGTCAATAAGTTTTTTCCCATTTTTTTGTGGTAAATTAGGGCCTTGACTTATACTCGGAACGACTTATACTCGAGTATATACGGTATACACATTAGGACAATGTGTTCCCCACATCTTGGGGGAAAGGTTTGTATTTTCTAGCTTATAAATCAGTTTAGGCCCCTTGCACATGGACATCTAGCCCTTGTACCTTTTATCCCAGCATTTTAGTACCCCTCAGAAGGCACTGGTGCAGTGCTGAGCCCCTCTGCTTACCGCCTGTCAGTCTACCACAGGCTGAAATACGCTGTGGCTGGATGGAGCTTAAAGCACTAAAACATTGGGATTGGAAGCACAGGGGCTGGACACCCCCATGTACAAGGGTCCTTAAGCTGCAATCGACTTCAGAGAAAAACAAACTTAGGGACTTTTTGAGGCCTTGTTCACACCTTGGCATAGCAGAAACACGGGCATAAACAAGCGTTTCTGCAAATGCTTGAAAAACGCACAACACGCTTTCGGTGCCATTATTTCTTAATGGCACCCCAAATGCAAATAGCAGTTGAACATTTTCCCATGCAGTTCTCAGCACGGCACAGTGCGCAAAACATGCAAAAAAAAAAAAAAAAAAAAGGTGTTTGGCTCATGTCCAAAATTTGGTATATGACTTCTTTAGCTTGTTTTTGGAGTGGAGGGAGGCCCATTCAAATGAAGGGAGCTGCTCCAAAAACGCACTATAAAAACATGCAAAAAAGCACTGAAAACGTGATGCAGTAGCATTGCTCAAGTTTGGACTGGGCTTGACTGTTTGTGTAGTAGTACAAAGAGCACAGTTTAGTAGGTTTTGTTGTTTTGGTGAAATCATTTACTGTTTTGTGTAGGTGGGTTTCTTAAAGAGGAAGTAAACCCTGATGAGTTTTAATTCCTCTTTTTTCCCCTTCTTTCCCCTGCAAAGTAAAAGCATAATGGGCTAGTATGCATCACATTTTAGCCCATTATGTGGCACTTACCTGCAAACGAAACCTGCGTTGTCCCCGCTGGTGGCCGCATCCATCTTCGCCCCTCTTCCTTCCGGGGCTGCGGACTCCGGCTCTGTGACTGGCCAGTGTCGCATGACATCACTCCCGCGCATGCACGCGAGAGCCGTCAGTCACAGCACTTGCTAGTGAAGAAACGGCATGGAGGGCCATTTCTTCACAGCACGTGCGTTGATGACGTCTGCGTAAGCGTATATGGTAAATATCTCCTAAACTGTGCAGGCTTAGGAGATATTTACAGTACCTACAGGTAAGCCTTATTATAGGCTTACCTGTAGGTACAATTGGTGTAACAGGGTTTACAACCACTTTCAATACAAATTTCTGTGTATTCTTTGGATTGTTAAAATGTAACACAGTTTGCGCTTCAAGTTCTAGTTGGGCATAGCAGGTTGTTAATTTCTATCACAAAATAGACTGCTAAAGCATGCATTCTAACATTTGTGCTACTTGTTTTAAAACTACATCAAAGAGCACAGGTTTGAGACCCTCTTGCATGATTAAACTGATATGCTATGTACACACGATAGGATTTTCTGACAACAAAACCGTGGATTTTTTTCTGACGGATGTTGGCTCAAACTTGTCTTGCATACACACGGTCACACAAATGTTGTCAGAAATTCCGAACTTCAACAATGCGGTGACGTACAACACGTACGACGAGCCAAGAAAAATGAAGTTCAATAGCCAGTGCAGCTCTTCTGCTTGATTCTGAGCATGCGTGGACTTTTGTGCGTCAGAATTGTATACACACGCTCGGAATTTCCAACAAGTCTTGTTGCCGGTGTCTTGCCGAGAAAGTTCCCTCGGCGGATAAGGACCCCCCCGTACTGCGCAGGCGCTGCGCCTGCGCAGTACGAACTATTGTCAGCCGCCGGAGATAGCCGAAGCTCAAACTCTTCACTCAGCTGTACACTGCGCCTGCGCCCTAGGTCCAGGTTCCTTCCCCACCATCCAAGTGGACCTAGAGGGGGAATCAAAAAGAGCGGAGCGCAGCGAGGCTGTGCCCGAAGCGTGGCGAGCGAAGCGTGGCAAGCGAAGCGAGCCCACGAGGGGCCCTCTTACAGGCGCCGTGTACAGCTCATTTTCAGCTATTCACCTTCGGCTATTTCCGCCGGATCCTACTGCGCAGGCGCAGCGCCTGCGCAGTACAGGGGGGTCCTTATCCGGCGAGCGGAACTTTCTCGGCAGAACACCAGAAAATTTGAGAACCTGCTCTCAAACATTTGTTGGCGGAAATTTCGACAACAAATGTTCTTTGGACCATACACACGGTCTGACTTTCCGACAACAAGCTCAAATCTAACATTTGTTGTCGGAAAATCCTATCGTGTACTGCCCCGTAAGAGTTAAGAACAGACTTTTGCAGACGAGACTGAATATATACACACCTTTCTTGCTGCTCGTGCCACTAAGCGCTGCTCAGTCGCTGAGAATTGGCCCCCTGAAGTCCATTGGGAAAATTATACTTCCAGGAGTGTTGATCTCCTTGGTCTCACACAAGTCTCACTGGTTCCTCCCTACTGACCTAACGTCACTGCAACAAACAGAAATGATGTGAAGGTCACAAGGCCCTCTCTGATTGTACAGGCATCCACTGTCTCAGCCTTCTGTGGGGAAAATCTGTTGACATTGTTTTTCCCTAATGGCCCATACACATAATCAGAAATTCTGCCAGCAAAAGTCAGATGTGAGCTTTTGGTCAGAAATTCCAACCGTGTGTATGCTCCATCAGACTTTTGCTGGCAGAATTCCAGCCAGCAAAAGATTGAGAGCAGGTTCTCTATTTTTCGGTCGGAAAAAGTTCCTATCCGAAAATGTGTTCGTCTCTATGCAATTCGGACACGCAAAAAATCACGCATGCTCGGAAACAATTCGACGCATGCTTGGAAGCATTGAACTTCATTTTCTCGGCTCGTCGTAGTGTTGTACGTCACCGCATTCTTGACGGTCGAAAGTTCAGAGAACTTTTGTGTGACCTTGTGTATGCTAGGCAAGCTTGAGCGGAATTCAGTCGGAAAAACCATCCAAGATTTTTCTGATGGAATTTCTGATCATGTGTATGGGGCATTAGAGATGCTGGTGCCCCAGGATGCCTGCAGAATGTCCCTCCTTTATTAGCTACAAACATGCATGTTAATGCAGTGAGAATCTTTTTTTAGAAAAATTATTAGGCATTTAATTGTTATTGTTGATGGGTAGCTTGAAGTTGAAGTCCAAGCAAACATTGACACATATTAAAAGCTTATAAGGGAGCTGTTTTACCGGCAAGAGGATTTGTATTTCTTGTGATCGAAGCCTGAGATTTACACAGCCCTATCACACAACACAGTGACACCACTTTGAGTTAAGAAATGTGTCCTCTTTCTAACTCTGGTCTGCTTATTGGACAATAAGGAGCAGCAGGAGACAGGCAAGGCTATCTCTCTGCTCTGTATTACTGTTAGCATGTTCTTTTCAACACATGTGCATGTAGCACACCCAATTGGCACCCTGCCCTGCCCCTCCCCCTCTCAGCATGAGTCCTGCTGTAAGGCCTATTCCAAAAACTGATAGCCAGTAAAATGGATGTGTTTATACTGGCTGTGCTTAAAGCATACAAATAATGATTTTTTTAATGAATACACAGCAGCCGTGTGTCTCTAATGCCACGTACACACGATCGGACTTCTCGTCGGAAAAAGATATGACGGCTTTTCCGACGGAATTCCGCTCAAGTTTACCTTGCATACACACGGTCACGCAAAAGTTCGCTGAACTTATGACCGTCAAGAACGCGGTGACGTACAACACTACGACGAGCCGAAAAAATTAAGTTCAATGCTTCCGAGCATGCGACGAATTGTTTCCGAGCATGCGTAGGAAGTTTGCGCGACGGAATTGCCACAGGCGATCGCATTTTCGGATAGGAACTTTTCCCGACCGAAAAATTGAGAACATGCTCTCAATCTTTTGCTGGCTGGAATTCGGCCAGCAAAAGTCCGATGGGGCATACACACGGTCGCATTTTCTGACGAAAGGCTCTCATCGGTCTTTTGCGGGCTGAAATTCTGATTGTGTGTACGCGGCATTAGAGCTGCTAGGGGTCCAGCTTTAATAAACTTCAGAAGTGACGATTTTGAGGCTTTCCAGGATTTCAGAAGTGTTAGGAGGGTAGGGCTTATTAAATGTTTGATGTAGGTACACACTGCTATGTTTGACAGTATTTGGGCTGCCATTACTGTTCAGCAAGTAATATTTTTTTTTTTTTTTTTTAAGTATTTAATCTGCAATGCATGTTTTTTTTTTTAAATATTTTTTAGGGCTATCTAGGCCGAAAGGGGTTCCCTGGTATTCCTGGAGCAGAAGGACCAAAGGTAAGAGTGGTGGATTCCAAACACCAATGTCTGTTATAGACTCATGTCATTTATTCTAATCCAAGGGCATGGCTAAGAAATTAGAGCCAGATCTTCCCACTCTCACCACTATTAAATAAAATTTCCACACCAAAATGATTCTCAGTCCCCAATGTAAAGATTTGGCTGCATGAAATTCATGCTGAGATCTCTTCCCCATACTGCTTACATTACTGCTGTAATTAGTTCTTGGCCTCACTTACCCTGTTTAGAAATCCTTCCACGCAAAGGACAAGGCCAGATGGATATTTGTGTGTGCTGCAATTTTCTTTTGAGCATTGGGGGCTCCCTCTGTCATACAAGGATTGGAGTAGAGGAACCCTCTCAAAATGTGTGTAACATTTTTGCAAGCCTCCACTATGCTACCATGAAAAAAAGCATGCTGAAATGATGAAAACAACAATAGTTTAGAGTAGAAAATGCACCGATTTTAGTAATAGGAATGTTATAGAACTGTGGCTATGCAATGAACATTAAAAAATTCAACATAACCGTTAAAATATTTCCTCACTGACTGTTGAAGCTGCATCCACTGTGGAGCAATTCATCCTCAAAGTTCAAACTAAATGCAAGGAAGTAAATGAAGTGAGGTACTCTGCTCCCCACCTTCCTGTGTCTTGGTCTCTGTTTACATTAGAGATTAAAAGGCTGGCAGGCTTCCAAGTGATAGCTAATAGGGTGAAACTGTGCTACCAAGAGAAGGTAAAACTTTGAAGCTTCTGCTGCAAACGATTACGCCACACTAGGCTGCAACTACAGGGGACTTGTTTTAAAGTTAATTTATTTCTTAAAATATGTAAATATTGAAATACCCATTGCTTGGCTGCAATTATGTTTTAAAGTGCACAAAGGAAACAAAGTCTACTTGCTCACTTCTGTTGTTTTTATCCAGACTTTACTTCCACCAGTTCCCCCTATTACTTTTGTTGGTAATACAATGGTCTGAGAACCCCTTTTTTGCTTCCGTGTTTGTAATGCAGAGAAATACACGCCCACTGCAGATCTATTGTCATTCACATACGGAATGCCTCGTCTCAAAATGTCAGTAGTTTTCTCACAGGCAACATTCAACTTCAGTATTCTGCATTGGAAGTTGGAATCTGATTGTTGGTACGTCAAGCACATAGAGCAAAGGAAAGCTGCATGTCAAAAGTTTCAGAAAGCATACTATCCTGCACCACATGTAAATAGGACATAAAATAAGTAGCAGTGATTTCAGATTAAATTGAACCTGACCTGGCCTAAGAAGTTTCTAAAGTAGCAACAGTGCGGAACTGCAGGAGCTTTATGGTGCCTTTAGGTACCTGTATTAGCCTTTGTTAGCCCCTGTGGAGCCCCTTGGGTTCTAGACCAAGGATGGGGCCATGACTGCCCTTCCCCTCCAATGCACTTTAGATACCATTAAATTAGCCATAGCTTTTAAAGTACATAATAATAGAAATAATACCAATACTAATCTTCTGGAAATGCTAGCTGCCTGGCTGTTATGCTGAGCCAACTCCCTTTAAAGCCTGACTAAATTCAGAGCTACTTACCTCTGCTCCAACAGTCCAACTCCCTCAAAGTCTGGCGCTGGCATCTTCTCTCTGCCTTCTACTCCTCCACATGCAAGGGAGTCGTTCATCCTGGCACACTGGTGCCATGATGGAAATGTAAACTAGTCTCCATTCTGCATAAGACACTGAAGAGACAGGTAAGTTTATTGTATTGCAGAAGAGACTTTGCATGTTGCTTCTGCATTAAAGAGCCTGTATGTTTGCAATTGTTTTGCCTTTAGTTCCACTTTGATACTAAAGAAATGCCTGACCTGAAATGACCAGGAAAGTCAAAGAAAATTCATAATCTCTTAGGGCTCATACACACCGGCTTCTAAAAAAGCCCCTCTGAATGCCAGAACTGCTGGCAGGAAAAAGTGACATAAAAAACATGCTTAAAGCTATGTATTTCAGATGCGTTAAGGTGCATTCAGTATTTTTTTATGCTCTTTGGCCCCTCTCCCGAATGCACTGATGATATGTATTTATTTTTTCTGCCTGTAAATGCTCCTCTTCTAATATGCCTGTACACACAGGTTAGACAAAACTAGAGAAAATTCCCAGCTCAACTTACCAACCCAATTAACCTGTCCAACAGTCTGCAATAAAAACAGGGGTTTAGTTAGCACACATTTGCAAACGCATGCATAAGCTGTAAGGCTCCTTCACGGCACCCTGTATTACTTGCAGTACTGACCCTTGTAAATTTATGAGAGTCTCCACAGTGGGAGCACATGCATTCTAATGGATAGATAAGTGGCGGGTGGGCCTGGAGGTAGCCCAACCCTCCTTAAAGCGGAGTTCCAATGTATAATACAATTTTTTTTTCTAAATTCCTAAGATCATCTAATCAAAATGTACCACTCGCTTTTTTTGGGCAAAATATCGCCTGATGTACGTTTTCGTATCTAAAAGCAACTTATATAATTTCTTTGTGGAAGTTCTCATCTTGCCTGTGCGCTTATGAAGCCCACCAGCAGACACTTCTGGGATACGATGATGCTGAGCTACCAGCATGCACCGCCTGTTCCTGCGCATGTGCATTGAGTCCACGTCACAGCACTGTAAGCTTCCGACGTTGCCATCTCAACGGGCGTCGTCGTTGGAAGTGCCCATCCCGTTGTGATGGCAACAAAGCCCTTGGCGCTGCCCAGTCATCTCCCAGGAGCACTATCGAGCACGGGCCCCGAGGGAAATGATGTCAGGCCCCTTGGAGAGGAAGAGGAAGAGGCAGATTATGAGGGACCCCCTAGCAACAGACCTGAAAAGGTGAGTAAAAAAAAAAAAAAAAAAATTTTTCCAAAACTTGTTATTTGTATTTAATGCTGCTGAATATTGTAATTTTTTTTATGACTGGAACTCCGCTTTAAAGACACAGGGGCACACTGGACACCCAGCACATGGCAGCAAAGGTGCCCAGTGTGTCCTCTCACCAATATTTACACCAGTAACAAACAGATGGCCCCTGCCCCTATCTATAACTGGCCTTCACAGCAGAGAGTGCATAGACAAAACCAGAGAAAATTCCCAGCTCAACTTACCAACCAGGTTGCTTGCAAACTTAATTAACCTGTCGAACAGTATGCGTTAAAAACGCACACAGGATAACATAGAGACGCATTTACTGGCAGAAAAAAAAACACCAAACGCCTGTACTTTAGGTGAAGGTGTCCTTCAGATGTTCCTAGCTGAGTGGCGACTACTTGCCAAAATACTAACCTATCAACCCACTCCCAAGTTGTTCGCTGTGTGACCCTCCTGATGCTGGACAGCTTATTTAAAAAGACCCAGCTACATCCAGCTCCAATCGCAGCTTGCTCATGGCTCGCTCCATTCATTTCTATGTCTGGTCCATGCTCATGGTGGCTCCCAATCTTCCCGAGGGATACAGCCTCAACTATAGGAAATAATGGAGCAAAGAGGAGCAAGATTATACTGGGGCTCCAGTATCACATGAGTGCAGTTTGTTCTGCACTCCTGTGACCTGCTTTCAGCCATCAGACGGCTAAAGCCCGTTGTCGGCTGACGTCACAGAACCAGTCCAGGCTCTGAAAAAAGCTTGACCATACGTTTGGGTTCCACCCAGATGCTTGGACCGGCAGCTGACTCCGCCTCTCAGCGAGCTGCTGAGAACCTGAGCCAGCCGCTCCCGCCCCCTCCGCAGCCAATCGCTCCAGTGAGCGATAGAGGGGAGAGCCGCTGACCAACAGTTACCAGCTCTCTGCAGGCTGATCACTCAGTCGGACCGATGCTGCATCTACCTAGGTAAGTATAATTTTTTTTTTTTTATTGTTTGACTTCCATACTTCTGTTTTAAAGTGAAAATGTGATCTGTCCATGCATGCCCAGAGAAAGCCGCTACTTGCTATTTATACTTTCTTTGTAAGTAGCACATTGTAAATCCCATATCATTTTATCAGAACTGTACACTGTGCAGTTCTGTAACACTTTCTAAGCTTCTCTAACACCTTTTGGATTGATCACTGAACAGGGAATGCGTCATTGAAAGGAAGTTCTATTGAAAAAAACAGCTCTGTATTTTGACCATTCTCCTTTGGTGCTTGTGCTCCATGTAACAAAGAGTTCCATTTACTTGGCGCTCATTGTTAGTCTGGGAGGTTTGCTACTCCTCAGACCTGGCACAAGTTCCTGGCATTTCTCGAGGGTAAAGAGAAATGCCACAAACTGACTCAGATTTTTTACACACACTATTTCCATATGTGTGACAAGTAAATCCTCGAAATCGCATCCAGCTCACACCAGCAAATTATAACAGGCTGATATAACATGCACAAACAGAAGCCAGGGACAGATGAAGCGCTAACTTAAAGCCTTCCTACGCTCCCTTTTTTTAATTAATTAATTTTTTTTTTTTTTTTATTATTTTAATGTGGACCTGTCTCTTTGAAGTAAATGCAAGGCATTTTTTTATGTTTAAGGAAATCTGTCACAAAGCTAAATTCCCCTTCTCCAAAGATCCCTTTTTTAAACTTTTTTTAAACTTAAAGGAGAAGTCCAGCCAAAGCTTGTTTGGCTGTACTTCTCCTGAGGTTCACAGAAGTGCAGTTCGTTATGCACTCCTGTGACCTGCTGACGTCACTGCTGTCGGTCCAGGTACCGCGCCATCATGACTGCAGAGTCGCAATCTGCCAGGTGCCTGGACTGACACCCAGCTCATCCTCTCAGCGAGCCGCTGAGAGCCTGAGCCAGCCGCCCTGCCCCCTTCACAGCCCAGCGCTCCAATGAGCGAGCAGAGCAAAGAGCTGTGACTGATATTTACCTGCCCTCTATTCTTGTCCACCTGGGAGTTTTTGGTCATCCCTCCCACAACGCCTGCCCTAAAATAAATAAAACATCCAACAGGGAGAGCAGGAACCCTATTAATCACCAATGTAGATGTGCAGACTTGGGACCGCAAACACAGAGATCTCATCATCTATATTATATACTGTGTAGCAAGAGATATACAAAACTGTTAAGTGGCCTAATTTTTCAGGCATCTTTCAAAAACACAAATACTAGTTTGGGTGGACTGACTCTGTAAAGATGGGGTACGACCCTGTCCCTTCTCTATTTTAAAAACAGCTTAAACGGTTCGTAAATTAATCACTGATTATATGCTTTTTAGAAAACACTACATTTGTATTAAAGTCCACTGAATTTGCCCTCATTTGATTTTTTTTTTCATATATATATATTGCAAAAAATCTAGATTTTGAGGGCCTATAGATTTTTTTGGGTAGGGCCATCTAGTTTTACAAAGTGTTTTGCAGGATTCAATCCAGGGTCAGTCAGACAATTAATGAGCAACTGTAGGCATCTAACCGGGTAGCCAAGTTAGATTTACTGGGTCTTTCATTAAGATTTATAAGTGGGTTTTTTTCAAGTGTTTTTATCTGTAGTTTGTAATTGCTTAAGCAAACTTTTTGACAATTGTATGCAATTCTTTCTGGCATCCTAAAATAGTTCAATCCCCAATGTAAAATCATTGTAACTTTATTCTCACGTGAATGGGTAAAAGTATTCGCACCCAAGGACTAGAGTTCCTTGGTGTGACAAACTCTTGGGTTTGGTAGTGTTCCCTAGCAAGACATTAATCAAATGTTACCTTAAACCTGCATTGACAATTTTGGTGAAATGGCTAAATAAAGAGTAAAAGGATGAAAATGAATACTTCCTAGAGAAATTGATGCTTTGGTTCCCTAGTAATGACTTAACCATGTCCTCACTCAATTTCTGTTGCTAGCCTCTGAACATTGGTAATCCTCTTAGATAGAGATTACAAATGCCTAGCGTTTTTATCATGTGAAGAGTACTGGAGGAAACACAGAACAGCATTTTCTCCAGGAAAGTTAAGTGGTTCCATTTTTTTTATACTTCATTTATGCACCCTGACAGGAGTGTTATTGTAGGTTTGTCTTAAGAATAAAGACTTGCAGAAAACCACAGCTACCAAATTACACATTACATCAGCTATTACATTTGAAGAGTATCCGATTAAGTAATGTGAGCTACTATAGTTCATATATAGCTCCTTACTATAAACATCAGCATGTATCAAGGGGGAAAAACCGCGCTAATGTATCAGTAGGAAATGATCAATTACTAAAGAGTTATAGTCCAATAAGCAGCAGCTTAATGTGAGATATACACAAAATAGACATAGAAAGAAGAAGCCACGCTAATGAAGTCCAATTAATATAGAAACTTGATTGTAGGAATAAATATATCTCTAGTGGTGAAAATATGGTAGAATAATGAACCAAATTTTTCTAGTATTAACACCACGGTGAGTTCATACAGCAAAGTGTGCCACCACCTTTAGAAAAACTCGCTTACCAGATGGCAAGCAAAACCAGGTATGTGGCTATAGCCCAGCCAATGCCTTTGCTTGCACGGAAGATCGTGGGGATAGGCTCTGGATGGATGGCTGATAGGTATATCCAAACACCGATAATACCGCTCGATCCAGGACCATTAGTTCAGCAACAAACACAGCAGTAAACCTTCCCTGTATATGTGATCACATGGCCATCCGACCCCGCGTCTTCTCTTCCGAGTCAGTCACTAATCTTCCAGTATGTACAGCAGGTCATGTTTTCAGGATTTTCCTCAGTGTGAACAACTGTTGCTATTTCTGGACCAAAAAAAAAAAACATAATTTCCTGTGCATTATAAACGAAAAGCCTGAAATCATGTCCTGCTTGGAACTGCTCTATAGAACTTTGTCAAAGGTCTGTGCCTCCTGGCTGAATGGGTACTCTCCACCTCTCTTTTTCACCACCATTTTCCATTCCCAAACAGCTTTCCACTGCAGAACTGACTCACACCACCATCTTCTTCTTAACACCTGCCCTTCTATGTTTTCTTTGTACACTTCATTTAGTATGCTCAGCAATGTGAGAACAGAGCTTTTAAGTGACTGCTTCTTCCTGTCTGTTGGTGCTTCTGCAGGGTGAGCCAGGAAACACAGGAAGAGCGGGGAAGATCGGCGAACAGGTGCTGTAAATTTCATCTCCTGCCTGGCGTTGCCATTCTCTCCATCATTTAATGAATGTTATGTTTTCATATGGTCTTGGGTGGTCAGCAACTGCTGAAGACAGGGCATATTTTAAATATGAAAAGGAACCAGCAAAGGACCACAATACCTGCATTGCTTAAGTAAGAAAGGCTTTAAAAATATTTAAAGGTTAAAGTAAGACTGTATCTTGTCCATTGAGGGCAAAGTAATGGGTTCCTTTGATAGTCTGACCTCCTCTGCTACTTAAACTTACCCTCTGCTTACTTGTGGGAGCTCTGAAAGAAATCCTAATGTAAATTCCAGGATGCTTCTGAATGCTCATCCCTCCACTTTCACATGGCTCTCGGACCTTAAGATTGCCTGCATTAGGAGAGGAGGAGAGTAAAGTACTGGGTATTTCACTTGGGTCCAGCTGGCAAAAGGATGCTAAGCAAAGTTTCCCCACAATAGCCACTTAATATTGCTATTGTGGAGACACTGCAATTTTTTACAGTATCCTCAATGGCGATATTCCAAACAAAATGAGGTGTAAAGATTTAATATAGATAATGATGTTGAGTTGCTTAATTTTTCTGTAGAATAGGATCCTTTATACATACAGAGCTGTGACTATTCATTTGCACATGTGTCTAATGTATTTTTGTATTTGTTTTGTGGTATAGTGGTGGTTTAAGTCTGCTTTGTCTCAGGCCAGCCTATCTCTAAGACACTAGGTGCTTCTCATGCTGTTATATAACCCGGAGTTGTTAATCCACACTTCCAGGTTCCATCCAATATTTACACATCGCTATTCAAGCTCAGCAAGAAAGAAGCCATTAACCTGAGCGCCAATAACAATATTAGGTTCTTTACTCTCAAAATATCTTAATGCTTACTCAGACTTTTTTTGTCTTTCTGGAAGAATACTTACTGGAGAAATATATTTTTCCCCAGGAAAATGTTCTTCAGTCTTGTTTCAAGCTCTCTTAAGGTAGATAATTGGTACCCTGAGTTACCCCAAATTGGACCAACATGAGTGCAGCTTTTTGAGTTCTCATAAAAGGCTGATAAAATGCTGCGGTTGGAAGCTAGTAAATGAACATATAAATTTATATTCAAGCTGGCTGATCAAGAGCCAGTGCTGTGTGATCCAGGACTCCATCCTTGGCTTTGTGTTCAATGTTTGAGTTTGAAATATGATGTAATGAATAAGTGCTTTCTTATGTAACATGTTAACAGACTAAAGTATACATTTTAGGTTCTAATAGTCAATTTGAACTTACTTTTACAATTAAGCTGTAGAGGATATTTACTTTTACTCATTTTGCTGTTGTCAATATTTTGTATCTGTTTTTGAAATCCTAATTTAACCAATATATTTAGTGCAAGTTATGAAATATTCTGTTGTGGCAAATATATTTTCCGAATCACTTTTATTTTTTTCTATAGCAACAATTTGACTTTCAACTGAAAGTCAGGCCTTGGGTTTTAGTTTTAGGACATTCCTTCCTTCATACCTCTGTCCTACAGCAGACTTCTTCCAAAGTCCCTTGCTTTACCGTTCACAAATAGGAGGAGGTGGCATGGCATGGAAGAATATTGGGGGGCAGATTGAAAATGAATTTGGGAGGTATGGCCTAAACTAGACCCCCATCAGTCATGCTGTTCTATGGAGATGAGATGAGTAGGAACACACAGAAGTGGAAGGGAACACCCAACATATCCAAGAGGACTGGAAATTAATGGCAGATAGATTTTACTGTTGGGGTATCCAAGACATAAAAACAGGGGTTGACTTGGCCCCACCATGTTCCATCTACAGCTAATATATCACTTTTGTGTGGGCTGATTTTAACTAGCTTAGGACACCGGGTGTGCTATACGTCCTTCTGTCCTGCTGCTTTGCCTAACCCCCCAACCACCACTACTTGCCTGAAATGTACAGTTTTTAAAATAAAGCAGGGAGGTGCTGTGTATCAAAAAAGGCTGTCCAAGAAAGTGTTTATCAACTGCTTTCAGACACAAAATGGGAAGATACAAAGTAACATTGTTTCATTCATCTACAGATCATTAGGATGATCTTCAATCTGTAGGTGCTATCAATTAAAGAAATTTGACATGTAAAATAAATAGAATAGAATTTGCCTTTATTTAACCCAATAGAAACTTAGTTTGACAAAAATGAACTCCATCTTCTCCTTCTCCCTTCAGCTATTGTTTTCCTGCTGTTTTTTTTATTTTTATTAATGATTCATTAATATTTATTAATTTTCATTAATGTTTCAATTTTTTTTGATTTCTTACTTACTTTTGTTAAGTGTCACAATTATAAAAAAAAAAGGATCATTTGTAAATAACTTTGAAATGCTTTAAACCAGAATCAACTTCTCAATCTCATTTTTAAACAGAAAAAAAGTATAGAATAAAATGTATACATTTTATCTATGGTTACTTTTATTGAATAAAAAAAAAACATTTTACAAGACAATATCACAAAAAGCCTTGTTTGTTTCTAAAAGAGTAAACCAGAGACATTTCTTATTAATATAGGGTCCTCCAGGATTTATTGGTCCTGTGGGGGAGCCAGGAATTCCGGGTGAGAAGGTAAGACAATGTAATTAAATGTTAATTATAATCCACACTGTTAATTATGTAGTATTTTTATACAGTAGTCAGATGTTATTGAAACTACTAAGTATGACTTGTGATATTTCACTATGCTACCGACATGTCTGTCTGGAATACATGTGTCTGGAATACATGTGTACACAACTGAACCCATAATTAGTCCTGCTCTTTCTATTAGGGTGACCGTGGCAGTATTGGGGCTCCAGGTCCACCAGGAGAAAAGGGATCGACGGTAAGATTTCATTTCAAAATCTCTAGGAGTTAGAGACAGAGACTGTAATGTGCCAGGCCAGTTGACAATAGATGCTATTGGTACAGAAATGGCTAAAGTAGGTTGTGGAGTATACCACACATAAACCTGGGCAACCGCCAGGCATATATATTAGTTATAGGCACAGCATTTGTAGTGTTACCAAGTGCAGGTATTGTAATCTATTGGTAACTAGTGCACTATAACATTGCCTTCTGGAAATTCTAGGCTTCAACAAAATAGAAGTTAATTCATGGCCACTCATTGAGCTGCTTACATAACTTTAAATAAAATGCAAAGCACAAATTAAATATAGATTCTTAAAGGGAATTTGGGTAAGATACAGGTTCCAGCACAGACCTCGGCTTTTGCCAGCTTAGTAGCCATGAGGTTTGCATATGCTAACCGCAAGTGTATGCTGGGACATTCACGTGTGTGAGTAGCCGGTGTCACTACTGTCATTATCTCTCCAGTAGCCATGTGCTTGATTGGATTCCCTCTCAGAGAGGGGTCTGTACATGTGTTTGGATAGTTTTTGCCTTGTGTGTTTAGCTTTCTGTGTTTGCTTAAGGGGAGTGTATTTTTCTAGTGCGGTTGAATACCTATGTGCCCTGACGTCTGCTCTGTTTGAATATTACAGGGGCTACTGTTTACCATAATTACCCTGACTTTTTTCCCCCCCGCCCAGTCTGTTTATGTGTATTAGAATCAAGTATTTCCTGCATGCACAAGGCTTTTACTGAAATGTGCTATTTAAAGCTGCCTCTTTCAAAGGCCATGGATGAGCCGTAGGGTGTATTTAAAAATGGCATTCCACCAAATTATTGCAGTGAATGTATCCATTTTGTTAAACACCATTAGCACCTAGCCAGGAGCCATATTATCACAGAAATCCCACAGGATAGAAAATATGTCTCCTTATGCTTCTGTTTCCCCTTTGAACCAGATTAAAGGTACCTTCACAAAACTCAATTATGCCTCCAGATGCATACAGGGAACAAGACCTTTATGCAGGCGCAGTTGTAATGTAACTCTGAGGTCAGTTGTGTGGACTCTCTATTTTTGGCACAATTTCAGTGTTTGCTGGATAAGATAGTAGTTCACTGATTGACTTTAAGGTGCACCTGTGCTTTGTCCATGCAGGGCAAAGTAACAGGTTCAAGTTAATGTTGGCCAAACCAGCTGTACATACTTCTCTTTTCTTCACTCCTCCCCCATTTCAGTCAGGTATCGGGAGCAAGGGAAATCCTTGGACTTGGAGCTAACACAGGACTGAGGACTGTGTTCACTACAACTAACAAAGCTAGATGCCTTACTGGTTAGTTGCAAAGCACCTGGGAGAGGAAAGGAGTAAGACGCAGTCTCCACCTAAAACTACAGGGTATTTTCTTCACTGTGGTAGAGGAGTGATGGAAAAGAAAACAGTATGAGGCTGCCATTAAAATCAACTTATTGCCTTGCCTGAGAAGAAAATCATTGTTTTGCTTCATGCTGAAAGGTGAAGTAAAGCCTTTAGCTTGATTTTTGACAACAAATATATTCCAGTTTAGGAGTAACCTTCTGAAAAGCAGCAACCAGAAAGAAGGAAGTCCACAATACACCAGTTGTGTCAAACCCTTTCTGTAAAAAGTCACTAATGAGGCCCCCATGACAAGTGCATTCTCTTTTATACATTTGGTTGCTTCTCTCCCTTAGTATAGCTGAATCTTTCCAACATTAAAAACACTAAAATCTCTTCCCCAGTAATTGCTCTGATCATGCAACCTCTGCTTGTGCATTTTCCATCATGTGCTTTTAAGAAACATTATACAATAACACAACCAGAAAAATGTACCTTAAAGTGTACCTATGTACATTCATATATTTACATATTCCTAAAAGCCGTAAACGAATTGGAAAACAACACTTCGTTACCTGTAAGCACAATGGAGCAAAGTTCACAACAGGTGCACTGAACTGGTTGTCTAGTCTAGCTCAGCCCCCCTGTTCCACCTTCCCGAGGATTGACTAAGCAGCTCAACTCACCTGCTTCTCCTCCCAGCAGTCTTTCCACTTTTAAATCTCAAATGTAAGCACAACACACTTGCTCTGAGAAAGGAGAGCAGGGTGAGCTGAACGAACTTGGAAAACGACTTCTAAGCTTTTTCTGTAAACTTTAAAGCAGGAGTCCGGCGACCAATTTTTTTTTTTTTTTTTTTTTTTTTTTTTTAGGTCATTGAGACACTTTGCTAACCCCAAAATAATACTCACAGTTTGGGTGTAATATTTCCGCCTCTGTCTGTTTCCGTACTGAAGAATAACTTAAAAAATGTGATGCTGGCTGTTTCTATCTTGCTTGTGGGCATGTGAAGCCCACAAGCATTGATTTCCTTGATGCGGTGAATGCTGTTCATTCACAGCTTGTTCACACGCATGATCATTGTTTCCACACTGAATCTTGGGAAGCCTGACACTAAGCTCCCAGGAAACAGTGCGCGGGGAAAGGCAATAAACACGCCTACTCCCATGGGAGGAGAGACAGGAAGTGCCACAATAAAGTACAATATAAAGGTAATTACAGCGATAAAAAAAAATTTCGTGCAGCATTTGGACATCTATGCATTAACTGAAGGGGGTAAGATTAAGTTAAAAATTTGAGTGGAACCCCACTTTAAGAATCATTTTCTCAACTCTGCAGCTACAGAGATCTGTGAGGGCATGTTTTTAATTTTATTTGCTGCTGGTTAAGAATATGTCAATTTTTTTGAATTCTCATAGTCTGGTGAGAGACTCGCTTTAAGTTATACAAGTGATCTGTGGTCTACATTTCAATCAACATTTTTATACACAGATGACTTCTGCTGTGTCCTGGCACCTCAGAAGAGTTTGTCACCTAATATGAATGCTATGTAGCAACACTCATTTTCTGTTTTTTGTTGCAGGGTCATACTGGCAATCCAGGGCCTCCGGGTCCTCCAGGTCCACCTGGGCCTCCGGTAAGTTTCTTGGTAATCTCTTTACTACATCTTTTTATGTGTTCCATGTATTTTGCCACTTTGTCTCTGAAATCAAGCTGTAAACAGGTCCCTCATCAAAATCTTCTGTATACTTGTGCCAATGTGGCAGAGAGGTTGCCACAAGAATTTAGTACAGCATCAAATAAACCTAGTGGTTATAAAGTTAGGTTTGTCATAGCTGTTGTGTCTGTTAAAACAATAACCGTATGGGGTTTCTCCTCTGCTATGCCACCATCCTTATATTAGAGTGCACAGAAGCAATGGTGAAGAGTAAGGTTGGGTCTGATATGGCTTATATGTTGTTATTTTGGAGGGACAACCTATTTTTGTACACAAAATTCCTGACTCTTTCCTCCCTCGCTGTTTTTTTTTTTTTTTTTTTTTTTTTTTTTTAGCCTCATGTAGATCTATAATGTGTTTGATTCTCTCTTGCACTGTCCACCCTGTGAATAAATTTGTTGCTTTTCTGAAATACTAGTGTAAAGGAAATTTAGTAGTGATAGCAAGCAGGCAAATGCTTATACTTTTTAGGTCCAGAATCATGGTGAACTTTGGATGCTCTTGGCAGCATTGGCTAAGCGGTTTGCATTATTGTAATGCTCTTTAGATTTGACAATGTTGATGCCTGTAAGTTGCCAGTAAACTTGCGAATATGGGTTGGTTGATGATGCAGCGATATCAGTTAAAGGGTAACACCCTCTTAAAGCTCGTCAGTGCTATTGCACTTACCACCCAGAGAAAGGGCCTAATCTCATATGTCTATATCAAGAGGCGGCTCTAGGCTTTGTGAGGTCTTAGGCAAATCTTAGACATGAGGCCCCACTCGTGCCCATAATGGGGAAAAAAATTAAAGCGATAGAAATTGCATAACTTGCATACATTAAGAGCCTTAAATCGTATGGACTATGTATTCACAGTTTCTAGAATTCTCTCTAACCAATTACTCTTCAATCAAATATCATTAAACATAGGGTATATTAGCAATGTGTTTAAGTTATAGCAAAAGTGTCAAAAAACATATTTCACTATTTAACATCAAGGTCAGGTTAATATAACTCAGCCAGCACAGAGTTTCCCCTTACATCAGAGTCTGCAGGAGAAACCCTTACAGTGCAAGGGGAAATTTGATGTAAAAGGGGAATGCTGCAGACTTTGGTGTAAAGGGGAACGCTGATGTAAGGGGGGGGGGTTACTAATATAAGAGGGAACCTTTATACCTTTATATCAGTGCCCCTTACCTTACTGTATTCACACCCCCTTACATCAGTGACCCCCCCCCCAGACTGGCCTGGCGGCGCTGTCACTGACCTCTTCTCAGGTGCACTGTGCAGGGCTCAGTCAGACATTTCTCTCTGAGCTCCAGCGTGGCGGCTCTGGTCTCATCCTATATTCTCCTCTCCACAGTCCACACACACCTGACTTCTCCAATGAAGCCCATCCTAGCAGCGTTCCCACTCTTGACTCCTCTGTAGGCCCCCCCCTCGAAGACTGTGGACATGATACAGGTGATTGCCAGAGACTGTGCGGCTATAATGCAAGAGATGGACAGAGAATGCAGACATGATACAAGAGATGGTCTTATTATGGTAATGACAAGCAAACTCTCACCCGGCTAACACGGTAACACCACATTGTTGCAGCAGCCACCAAACATTAGAGCCACAACCACAGATGATCCCGCCACAGACAGGATACAGACAAATGATCCCTCTATACACTCTTCCATTCCCTACTACAAGCAAGAGAAACCAAGACATTCGCTTTGAGCGCCCAACAGTGCATTTTGGGAGATATAGTCTCTGCAGAGCGCAGGCATCGGCTGACTAGTGTGTGGTGTGGAGAACTACAACTTGGGAGAAGGCTAGGATGGCATTAGAGCCAGCTATTGGCTGCAGCTTATGAGATGTTCTCAGTGGTGGGGGGGGGGGGGAGATGTTACAGCTGGCTGGAACCTCATGGCTTTACCCCAGTGTGTGCCAGCCCAGGGCCATCTTTAATATTGATTGGACCCTGGGCAAACATTTTCCTGGGCCCCCCGCCCCTAGCAATTTTACTCTCCAACCCGACATCCCAAAAAACGAACACAAACATAGACTTATCTAAAAACCACTTTGCTCAAGGCTCTCTAATTGGTTGCTAGGTTGCTGCACATCATAACCACTCACTAATTGGATGCTAGAAGTTACTGCACAATATTACCACTCAATGATTGGCTGCTAGAGGTTACTGCACATCATTACAGCTCACTGATTAGTTGTTAGAGGTTACTGCACATTATTACTGCTCACTGGTTGCTATGGGTTACTGCTCATTACCCAGGGGGTGGGGTGGTAGGAAGCTGGCAGAGGGGTACAGGTGGGATGAACATGACGGGGTGGGGTGGTAGAAAGCTGGCAGAGGGGTAAAGGTGGGATGAAGATGACGGGGGTGGTAGGAAGCTGGCAGAGAGGTACAGATGGGGTGAAGATGAAGGGGGGTGGTAGGAAGCTGGCAGTGGGGTACAGGTGGGATGAAGATGAGAGGGGGGTGGTAGGAAGCTGGCAGAGGATTACTGGTGGGATGAAGAGGACGGGGGGGTGGTAGGAAGCTGGCAGAGGGATACGGGGATAGTAGAAAGCAGGCAGAGGGGTACAGGTGGAATGAGGATGACGGGGTGGTAGGAAGCTGGCAGTGGGGTACAGGTGGGATGATGACGACAGGGGTGGAGTGGTAGGAAGCTGGCAGAGGGGTACAGTTGGGATGAAGATGACGGGGGTGGTAGGAAGCTGGCAGAGGGGTACAGGTGGGATGAAGGGGACGGGGGGGGGTGTTGAAAAGTTGGCAGAGGGATACAGGGGGTGGTAGGAAGCTGGTAGAGGGGTACAGGTGGGATGAGGATGACAGGGGGGGTGGTAGGAAGCTGGCAGTGGGGTACAGGTGGGATGATGATGATGACGGGGTGGGGGTGGTAAGAAGCTGGCAGAGGGATACAGGTGGGATAAAGATGATGGGGGGTGGTAGGAAGCTGGCAGAGGTGTACAAATGGGATGAGGATGACAGGGGGGCGGTAGGAAACTGGCAATGGGAGTACAAGTGGGATGAAGATGATGGGGGGGGGTAGGAAGCTGGCAGAGGGGTACAGGTGGGATGAAGATGACAGTGGGGTGGATGGAAGCTGGCAGAGGGGTACAGGTGGTATGAAGATGACAGGGATGGTAGGAAGCTGGCAGAGGGGTACAGGTGGGATGAAGATAACAGTGGGGGTGGTAGGAAGCTGGCAGGGGGTAAGGGTAGGATCAAGATGACAGGGGGGGTGGTAGGAAGCTGGCAGAGGGGTACAGGTGGGATGAAAATGACAGGGGGTGGTAGGAAGCTGGCAGAGGGGTACAGGTGGAATAAAGATGACGGAGGGATGGTAGGAAGCTGGCAGAGGGGTACAGGTGGGATGAAGATGACAGGGGGGTGGTAGGAAGCTGGCAGTGGGGTACAGGTGGGATGATGATGATGAGGTGGGGGTGGTAGGAAACTGGCAATGGAGTACAGGTGGGATGAAGATGACGGGGGTGGTAGGAAGCTGGCAGAGGGGTACAGGTGGAATTAAGTTGACAGGGGGGTGGATGGAAGCTGGCAAAGGGGTACAGGTGGGATGAAGATGACGGGGGGTGGTAGGAAGCTAACAGAGGGGTACAGGTGGGATGAATATGACAGGGGGTGGTAGGAAGCTGGCAGAGGGGTATAGGTGGGATGATGATGACGGGGGTGAGGTGGTAGGAAGCTGACAGAGGGGTGCATATGGGATGATGATGACAGGGTGGGGTGGTAGAAAGCTGGCAGAGGGGTAAAGGTGGGATGAAGATGACGGGGGTGGTAGGAAGCTGGCAGAGGGGTACAAATGGGATGAAGATGACAGGGGTGGTAGGAGGCTGGCAGAGGGGTACAGGTGGGATGAAGATGACGGGGGATGGTAGAAAGCTGACAGAGGGGTACAGGTGGGATGAATATTACAGGGGGGTGGTAGGAAGCTGGCAGAGGGGTTCAGGTGGGATGAAGATGACATAGGGGGGGGTGGTAGGAAGCAGGCAGAGGGGTACAGGTGGGATAAGGATGACGGGGGTGGTGTGGTAGGAAGCTGGCAGAGGGATACAGGTTGGATGAAGATGACAGGGTGTGGTAGGAAGCTGGCAGAGAGGTACAGGTGGGATGAAGATGACAGGGGGTTGGTAGGAAGCTGGCAGAGGGGTACAAGTGGGATGAAGATGACAAGGGGGTGGTAGGAAGCTGGCAGAGAGGTACAGGTGGGATGAAGATGACAGGGGGGTGTTAGGAAGCTGGCAGCGGGGTACAGATGGGATGAAGATGGGGGGGTAGGAAACTGGCAGAGGGGTACAGGTGGGATGAAGAGGACAAGGGTGGTGGTAGGAAGCTGGCATAGGGATACAGATGGGATGAAGATGACAGGGGGGTGGTAGGAAGCTGGCATGGTGGGTACAGGTGGGATGAAGATGACAGAGGTGGTAGGAAGCTGGCAGAGGGGTACAGGTGAGATGAAGATGAAAGGGGGGGGGGGTGGTAGGAAGCTGGCAGAGGGGTACAGGTGGGATGAAGATGACGGGGAGATTGTAGGAAGCTGGCAGTGGGGTACAGGTGGGATGATGATGATGACAGGGGTGGGGGTGGTAAGAAGCTGGCAGAGGGATACAGGTGGGATAAAGATGATGGGGGGTGGTAGGAAGCTGGCAGAGGTGTACAAATGGGATGAGGATGACAGGGGGCGGTAGGAAACTGGCAATGGGAGTACAGATGGGATGAAGATGATGGGGGGGTAGGAAGCTGGCAGAGGGTTACAGGTGGGATGAAGATGACAGTGGGGTGGATGGAAGCTGGCAGAGGGGTACAGGTGGTATGAAGATGACAGGGATGGTGGGAAGCTGGCAGAGGGGTACAGGTGGGATGAAGATAACAGTGGGGGTGGTAGGAAGCTGGCAGGGGGGTACAGGTGGGATGAAAATGACAGGGGGGGGTGGTAGGAAGCTGGCAGAGGGGTACAGGTGGAATAAAGATGACGGAGGGATGGTAGGAAGCTGGCAGAGGGGTACAGGTGGGATGAAGATGACAGGGGGGTGGTAGGAAGCTGGCAGTGGGGTACAGGTGGGATGAAGATGACAGGGGTGGTAGGAAGCTGGCAGAGGGGTACAGGTGGAATTAAGTTGACAGGGGGTGGATGGAAGCTGGCAAAGGGGTACAGGTGGGATGAAGATGACGGGGGGTGGTAGGAAGCTGGCAGAGGGGTACAGGTGGGATGAATATGACAGGGGGTGGTAGGAAGCTGGCAGAGGGGTATAGGTGGGATGATGATGACGGGGGTGAGGTGGTAGGAAGCTGACAGAGGGGTGCAGATGGGATGATGATGACAGGGTGGGGTGGTAGAAAGCTGGCAGAGGGGTAAAGGTGGGATGAAGATGACGGGGGTGGTAGGAAGCTGGCAGAGGGGTACAAATGGGATGAAGATGACAGGGGTGGTAGGAGGCTGGCAGAGGGGTACAGGTGGGATGAAGATGACGGGGGATGGTAGAAAGCTGACAGAGGGGTACAGGTGGGATGAATATTACAGGGGGGTGGTAGGAAGCTGGCAGAGGGGTACAGGTGGGATGAAGATGACATGGGGGGGGTGGTAGGAAGCAGGCAGAGGGGTACAGGTGGGATAAGGATGATGGGGGTGGTGTGGTAGGAAGCTGGCAGAGGGGTACAGGTGGGATGAAGATGACGGGGGGTGGTAGGAACCTTGCAGAAGGGTACAGGGGGGTGGTAGGAAGCTGGCAGTGAGGTACAGGTGGGATGAAGATGACAGGGTGTGGTAGGAAGCTGGCAGAGAGGTACAGGTGGGATGAAGATGACAGGGGGTTGGTAGGAAGCTGGCTGAGGGGTACAAGTGGGATGAAGATGACAAGGGGGTGGTAGGAAGCTGGCAGAGAGGTACAGGTGGGATGAAGATGACAGGGGGGGTGTTAGGAAGCTGGCAGCGGCGTACAGATGGGATGAAGATGGGGGGGTAGGAAACTGGCAGAGGGGTACAGGTGGGAGGAAGAGGACAAGGGTGGTGGTAGGAAGCTGGCATAGGGATACAGATGGGATGAAGATGACAGGGGGGTGGTAGGAAGCTGGCATGGTGGGTACAGTTGGGATGAAGATGACAGAGGTGGTAAGAAGCTGGCAGAGGGGTACAGGTGGGATGAAGATGAAAGGGGGGGTGGTAGGAAGCTGGCAGAGGGGTACAGGTGGGATGAAGATGACGGGGAGATTGTAGGAAGCTGACAGAGGGGTACAGGTGGGATGAATATGACGGGGGTGGTAGGAGGTTGGCAGAGGGGTACAGATGGGATGAAGATGACAGGGGGGTAGGAAGCTGGCAGAGGGATACAGGTGGGATGAAGATGACGGGGGTAGTAGGAAGTTGACAGAGGGGTACAAATGGGATGAGGATGACATGGGGGTGGTAAGAAACTGGCAATGGAGTACAGGTGGGATGAAGATGGCAGTGGGGTGGTAGGAAGCTGGCAGGAGGCTACAGATGGGATGAAGATGACAGGGGTGGTAGGAAGCTGGCAGAGGGGTACAGGTGGGATACAGATGACATGGGGGGGTGGTAGGTAGCTGGCAGATGGGTACAGGTAGGATGAAGATGACGGGGGGGGGGATGAAAGTTGGCAGAGGGGTACAGGTGGAAATGACGGGTGGTAGGAAGCTGGCAATGGTGTACAGGTGGGATGAAGATGACAGTGGGGGTGGAAGGAAGCTGGCAGGGGGGTACAGGTGGGATGAAGATGACAGGGGTGGTAGGAAGCTGACAGAGGGGTACAGGTTGGATGAAGATGACGGGGGATGGTAGGAAGCTGACAGAGGGGTACAGGTGGGATGAATATGACGGGGGTTTTAGGAAGCTGGCAGAGGGGTGCAGGTGGGATGATGATGACGGGGTGGGGGTAGTAGGAAACTGGCAATGGAGTACAGGTGGGATGAAGATGACAGGGGTGGTAGGAAGCTGGCAGAGGGTTACAGGTGGGATGAAGATGACATGGGGGGGTGGTAGGAAGCTGGCAGAGGGGTACAGGTAGGATGAAGATGACGGGGTGATAGGAAGCTGGCAGAGGGGTACAGGTGGGATGAATATGACAGGAGGGTGGGCGGAAGCTGGCAGTGGAGTACAGGTGGGATGATGGTGGGGGTGGTAGGAAGCTGGCAGTGGGGTACAGGTGGGATGAAGATGAAAGGGGGCGGTAGGAAGCTGGCAGTGGGGTACAGGTGGTATGAAGATGGCAGGGGGATGGTAGGAAGCTGGCAATGGAGTACAGGTGGGATGAAGATGACAGGGGGGTGGTAGAAAGCTGGCAGAGGGGTACAGGTTGGATGAAGATGACGGGGGGATGGTAGGAAGCTGACAGAGGGGTACAGGTTGGATGAAGATGACGGGGGGATGGTAGGAAGCTGACAGAGGGGTACAGGTGGGATGAATATGACAGGGGGGTTTTAGGAAGCTGGCAGAGGGGTGCAGGTGGGATGATGATGACGGGTGGGGGTGGTAGGAAACTGGCAATGGAGTACAGGTGGGATGAAGATGACAGGGGTGGTAGGAAGCTGGCAGAGGGTTACAGGTGGGATGAAGATGACATGGGGGGGTGGTAGGAAGCTGGCAGAGGGGTACAGGTAGGATGAAGATGATGGGGTGATAGGAAGCTGGCAGAGGGGTTCAGGTGGCATGAATATGACAGGAGGGTGGGCGGAAGCTGTCAGTGGAGTACAGGTGGGATGATGATGGGGGTGGGGGTGGTAGGAAGCTGGCAGTGGGGTACAGGTGGGATGAAGATGAAAGGGGGCGGTAGGAAGCTGGCAGTGGGGTACAGGTGGGATGAAGATGGCAGGGGGATGGTAGGAAGCTGGCAATGGAGTACAGGTGGGATGAAGATGACAGGGGGGTGGTAGAAAGCTGGCAGAGGGGTACAGGTGGGATGAAGATGACAGGGGGGTGGTAGGAAGCTGGCAGTGGAGTACAGGTGGGATGATGATGACAGGGGTGGAGGTGGTAGGAAGCTGGCAGTGGGTTACAGGTGGGATGATGACGGGGGTGGGGGTGGTTGGAAGCTGGCAGAGGGGTACAGGTGGGATGAAGATGACAGGAAGGGGTGGTAGGAAGCTGGCAGAGGGGTACAGGTAGGATAAAGATGATGGGGGTGGTAGATAGCTGGCAGTGGGATACAGGTGAGATGATGGTGGGGGTGGTAGGAAGCTGGCAATGGAGTACAGGTGGGATGAAGATGACAGGGTGTGGTAGGAAGCTGGCAGAGAGGTACAGGTGGGATGAAGATGACAGGGGGTTGGTAGGAAGCTGGCTGAGGGGTACAAGTGGGATGAAGATGACAAGGGGGTGGTAGGAAGCTGGCAGAGAGGTACAGGTGGGATGAAGATGACAGGGGGGTGTTAGGAAGCTGGCAGCGGCGTACAGATGGGATGAAGATGGGGGGTAGGAAACTGGCAGAGGGGTACAGGTGGGATGAAGAGGACAAAGGTGGTGGTAGGAAGCTGGCATAGGGATACAGATGGGATGAAGATGACAGGGGGGTGGTAGGAAGCTGGCATGGTGGGTACAGTTGGGATGAAGATGACAGAGGTGGTAGGAAGCTGGCAGAGGGGTACAGGTGGGATGAAGATGAAAGGGGGGGTGGTAGGAAGCTGGCAGAGGGGTACAGGTGGGATGAAGATGACGGGGAGATTGTAGGAAGCTGACAGAGGGGTACAGGTGGGATGAATATGACGGGGGTGGTAGGAGGTTGGCAGAGGGGTACAGATGGGATGAAGATGACGGGGGTATTAGGAAGTTGACAGAGGGGTACAAATGGGATGAGGATGACATGGGGGTGGTAAGAAACTGGCAATGGAGTACAGGTGGGATGAAGATGGCAGGGGGATGGTAGGAAGCTGGCAATGGAGTACAGGTGGGATGAAGATGACAGGGGGGTGGTAGAAAGCTGGCAGAGGGGTACAGGTTGGATGAAGATGACGGGGGGATGGTAGGAAGCTGACAGAGGGGTACAGGTGGGATGAATATGACAGGGGGGTTTTAGGAAGCTGGCAGAGGGGTGCAGGTGGGATGATGATGACGGGGTGGGGGTGGTAGGAAACTGGCAATGGAGTACAGGTGGGATGAAGATGACAGGGGTGGTAGGAAGCTGGCAGAGGGTTACAGGTGGGATGAAGATGACAGGGGTGGTAGGAAGCTGGCAGAGGGGTACAGGTAGGATGAAGATGACGGGGTGATAGGAAGCTGGCAGAGGGGTTCAGGTGGGATGAATATGACAGGGGGGGTGGTAGGAAGCTGGTAGAGGGGTACAGGTTGGATGAAGATGACAGGGGGGTGGTAGGAAGCTGGCAGAGTAGTACAGGTAGGATGAAGATGTCAGAGGGTGGATGGAAGCTGGCAGAGGTGTACTTGTGGGATAAGGATGACAGGGGGATGGTAGGAAGCTGGCGGAGCGGTACAGTTGGGATGAAGATGACAGGGGGTGGTAGGAAGCTGGCAGAGGGGTACAGGTGGGATGAATATGACAGGAGGGGTGGTAGGAAGCTGGCAGTGGAGTACAGGTGGGATGATGATGAAGACGGGGGTGGGGGTGGTAGGAAGCTGGCAGTGGGATACAGGTGGGATGAAGATGGCAGGGGGTGGTAGGAAGCTGGCAATGGAGTACAGGTGGGATGAAGATGACCGGGGGTGGTAGGAAGCTGGCAGAGGGGTGCAGGTGTGATGAAGATGACAGGCAGGATGGTAGGAAGCTGGCAGAGGGGTACAGGTGGTATGAAGCTGACAAGGTGGCTGGCTGGCAGGTAGGATGAATGACTGGTGGTCAGTAGGTGGCATCATATACTGGATGATAAACATATCATGGCTGTGTGTGTGCGGTGGCTAGCAGCAGTGATTTTCGGGCCCCCTCGGTCAGGGGGGTGACCTCACGGGATGTGTCTGTGTTGGGCAGGACCGTCATTCTGTACCTTCTGGAGCTCCAGCAGACAGGCTCCCCGATAATCACAAGGCACCAGCTTTGGCAGTGGCAGGTTCCTCCATTACAGACTGTCCGGCGTCCGTCCTGGAGGGTGGATCAGGGAGCTGCTCAGCCGCCACACTCTGCACATTGCAGGAGATCCGCAGAGCGCAGCAGAAGGGGAGGAGCCGGAGGAGGGGAGTATATGTAGCCGCAATGCACTGACCCTGGGAGCTTGGGAAGTGATTAAAGTCAGTCCGCCCCCTGGCTGGGGAAAACTATTTGCGGGCATAAACACGGCCCTGGGACACTCGCAACCCACTCCCACACACACATTAGGCAAATTAGGTGGCCGCGAGGCCTTAGACGACTGCCTAATTAGAGAGCCTCCTCTGTCTATATTACCCTTAAGTCCAAACTTGCCGCCTCCACCCTAATACCATGTAGACCTGGCTGGGAAGAGGACCTAGGTGTCATAACGGACCAACAGTGGGAGGCGGCAGTGATGCTGCTCCTTCAGGTATTGTTTTCGGCCTCCCCTATAAAAAATTTAACAACTATTCATCATACATAGAATATATAAGACACAGAAAAAAACTCTGTAGGTGGGAAAGGAGAGATAACCCTTACTACCCCAAGTGTGGCTGCAGCCCAGGGACTTGCATTTATTTGATGTGGCGTTGTAGCAAACTGACCGCTCTTCCAAGCTTTATCTGTGGTGCTCTGGATTCCTATCTCCCTTGGTTTTAACATTTATACACTAGGGACACTGAATGAGGAGGTGTACCCATTTGAAATTATTGTTCGTCCCCCCAGACTTTTATTTATTGCCAGAAAACTAATTGTACAGTTTCTGCTTTCCCCACCCTACCCCACCCCACAACTTCATAACTTGGAAAGATCAGGCTAATGTGACCCTGGCTAGGGAATATTTTTTCCACTGTATGTGTTTACAAACACACAGAACTCTGTGTACACAGTACAGTGATCTGGCTGTTTCTTTTCCCTGGAAAGCAGGGAGAAGAAACGGCCAGATCTGTGAGTAAAAGCAGCACACATTACACTTGTTAGGCATGCAGTTAACCCCTTGATTGCCTCTTGATGTTAACCCCTGCCCAACCAGTGTCATTTCCTTTCTCTGTTGGGGTCCCCCAAGGTTCTGTTCTTGGACCTCTCCTATTTTCAGTGTACACCTCCTCCCTGAGTCATCTGGTAGTTTCCCATGGCTTCCAATACCACCTCTACGCTAACGACACCCAAATCTATTTCTCTACCCCTCAGCTCACTCCCTCTGTCTCCTCACGTATCACTAATTTACTATCAGATATATCAGTCTGGATGTCACACCACTTCCTCAAACTCAATCTATCCAAGACCAAATGTATAATTCTTCCTCCCCATTGTGCCATTTCCCCTGATCTCTCTGTCAAAATCGATGGCACAACTATAAGACCATCCCCGCATTCCAAGGTTGTAGGTGTAGTCCTGGACTCTGAACTCTCCTTTAAGCCCCACGTCCAATCACTGTCCAAATCTTGCCACCTCAACCTCCGCAACATCTCCAAAATACACCCCTTTCTAACCAACAAAGCTCTTAATTCACTCCCTGGTCATCTCTCGCCTTGACTACTGCAACTCGCTTCTCATTGTCTTACCTCTACATCAGTGGTTCTCAACCTTCTAGTGCCGTGACCCCTTGATAAAATTTCGCAAGTTGTGGGGACCCCTAACAGTAAAATTATTATCGTAGCGTGGGTTGTCAGCACCCAAGGCAAGACAAGTAATTTGCGCCCCTAACCCACGGACATTTAGCACTCCCTGAGTCCCTTCCACTCGTACAGTATTAAAACCACTTATGGTACATTTTAGGATGTACCACTCCTTTCTCTTTGTTCTTCTTTATTTCCCTTTTATCTCTCTCTATCCTAATTTCTTGTTTTTTTTCCCCATCCCTCTCTCTACCCATCTTTCTTGTTCTTCCTCTTATTCTTTCTCCCCCTTTTTCATTTGTTCTCCCCCCTCTTTTCCTCTCCCTTCCATGTATTCTCTATTTTTAATCATTCTCTTACTTCTTGGTGGGGGGAATGGCATGAGTGGCAGTGCTGGCAGGGAGTTGGGATGAGTGGCAGTGCTAGTAGGGGGTGGGATCAGTGGCAGTGCTGGTGGGGGGGGGTGGTATTAGTGGCAGTGCTGGGGGGAGTTCTGATCAGCCAACTTAGGTGCTCTTGATCAAGGTCATCTGCTGATCTGAGAACTGTAGCGGGGACTTTTAATGGCAACTCTAATCACAGGTAGTGTTACTCACTGTGTCTCCAGCTCTGAGGTGTCTCGCAGCAGTGACACCTATGCTGAAATCAGGAGATAGGGTCTCCTCCAGCCCCTCCCACTTCACATTCGCTGACCAGTCAGCTGACCTCTGCCCCCCCACCCATGCTGTGAACTGAATAAGCTGCTGCAAAGAGGCTGAGTGGGGGGCTGTGGGCTCCAGGGACAGCCCTGCTGGATGGCTGTACAAAGGCTGGGAGAGCGGTGCGGGCTTCAGGAACAGTCCAGGATTTTGTGACCCCTGGCAAATCGTCATTTGACCCCCGAGGGGGTCCCGACCCCCAGGTTGAGAACCACTGCTCTACATAGTCTATCCCCCCTTCAATCCGTCATGAATGCTGCTGCCAGATTCATCCACCTTACCAATCGCTCTGTGTCTGCTACACCTTTCTGTCAATACCACCACTGGCTAACGCTCACCCAATGAATTAAATTCAAAATACTAACAACTACTTACAAAGTCATCCACAGCCTAGTCCCCAGCTATATCTCTAAATACCAACCTACTCGTTCTCTTTGTTCCTCTCAACACCTCCTGCTCTCTAGCTCCCTCATCGCCTCCTCCCATGCTCGCCTCCAGGACTTTTCCAGAGCCTCTCCAATCTTTTGGAACGCCTTACCCCAATCTGCCCAATTATCTCCTACTCTATTAGCTTTTAGACGATCCCTGAAAACTCTTCTCTTCAGAGAAGACTACCCTACTCACACCTAACAACTGTAATTTCATTTTCTTATCATACATCATGGGACACAGAGCCATAGTAGTTACTATGTGGGTTATAGACCACCTTCAGGTGATGGACACCGGCATGCCCTAAGACAAAAAGTGCACTCCCTATATAACCCCTCCCACTACTGGGAGTACCTCAGTTTTTTCGCCAGTGTCTAAGGTGTTGGTCACGACTAAAGATGTGCTGTGCTGAGCTCCTCTGGAGCAATCCTTGCTGGGGCCAGCCATGCAGCCGGATCCATTCAAAGTGTCTTTGTCTTTGGCCGAATTGAATGGTAACCGGGCCTTGTATCCGAAGAAATAAGGTCTTGCCTGTAACACTTCTCTTTTTAGAGAGCTGGACCCCGGGATCCAGTACTTTTTGGTATTAAGGCCATAAAGTTTTTACTGGCGGTGGTGCTATTACAAGTCCAGGATTGTAGGTTTCCTCGAGGATCCCCAGCTCCTAAAGCTTTAACGGAACCCACTGTGAAGGGTGAAGATTGGGTCTGTTGGTTTACCACAGAAAACCCTGCGGCGGGAAAGGTAAGTGGAGTTTTCTAAGAAATGTTTACATTTTTCTTATGAAATGTCTCCTTTAAATTTAGTAAGTGTTGTCATGCCTATGTGTCACCACTGGGGGCTGTATTGAGCACTTACCATCTCATGCTTCTCAGAAAGCCCACATTGTGTCTAGGAAGCAGCACTTCCTCCAGCCAAGCAGCAGACCTCCGGTAAGTCTGGGGGTGTTCCCTCTCCCTACCAGACGCCCCCCTATGCCGTTTTTTCTTCCCCTCTGCTCGGGGAAAGAGCGCCACAAGTTTAAAAAAAAAACAAAAACAAAAAAAAAGCTTCCAGACCCCCCTCGCCATTCCTCCTTTCTCCCTGTGGAACCTATAGGATCAGGAGCTCTTTTTTAAAAAAAGAGGGGAAGGGCCATAGGCGATGGGGGGCGGGGCTTAGCACAGCGTTGGCATCCTCCAACGTGCAGCTCGGGGAGGTATGTTTTAAAAGGCACCATTTGTGCTGTTGCATGCTGTAGCAGAGACACAAGAGCAAAGGTGGCATGTAAGAGGTTTGGAGGCACAGGCATTCCTTTTGACACATTTACTACTGCATCAGGCTGAGCAATAATAGCAGCGACAAACCTGGACTATTGCTCAAGCAGTAGATGCATTCCTTCTGGTAGTACCTCTGCTTTGTGCATCGGGCTATGGTCAGAAGGGGGATGAAAAACACCTTTAAAAAGAGGCTCTAAAAGGACTACTAAAAGGAAGCCTAGAACCATCACAAAAAAGATGACATCCTCCCCTGAGAGTAATATGGCTAGTCAGAGTGAGCCATCAGAAGGGGCAGGTGTTGCAGCTGCTCTTAACACTGCAGCCCCTGTGTATATCACTAAGGAGGTTTTTTCAACCATTTTAAGCTTTGAGCAAAAAATTCATGCTTTAATTGCATCCCAAAGTGGGACTAAGTGCAGCAGGTCCCTGTCCATTGCTCAGGACCATCTTGCTGAGGAACAAGGAGCAAGAGATGATGAATTCCTTTTAAAGGACCAGGAAGAGGCTGAAGTCTCCTCTTCCGAGGAACCTGATACAGAAGTGTCAGGTTCGCAGGAAAGATTGTTGGTACATTCTCTCACTGAATTGGTGCACTCAACATTTTTACTGCCAATAATGCAGTCGGTCGATGAGCTCACTTCTGGTTTGGGTTCACTAAAGCCTCCCCAATCTGTTCATTCTTTTCCTATCCATTCATGGCTAAGGAAACTAATGTATTCTGGGTGGGAGCACCCAGATAAACAGGTTTTTCCTCCGAAAAAGTTTTCAATACTTTATCCTATGGAGGAAGAGTTTTACAAGAAATGGGGAATTCCAGCAATTGATGCTGCTATATCATCTGTAAATAAAAATCTAACTTGTCCAGCAGACAATGTTCATATGCTAAAAGATCCAACGGATAAAAAGTTGGCGTTCCTTTTTAAAAACTATATTGCGCTGGCAGGTTCAGTCGTTCAACCTGCACTGGCAGCGATTGGAGTATCTCAGTCCTTAAAGGACCAGTTTATAGAGGTACTCAAAGTTATTCCTGATCAGCAGGCCCAGGAGTATCAGAAGTGTTGTGTTTCACAGTAGACGCTATGAAAGATTCTATTCTTCAGACCTCACGGCTCATGCTAGGGCTAGTACATGTGCGTAGAATCCTTTGGTTGAAAAATTGGTCAGCCGAAGTGCCATGCAAAAAGCTTGGCCAGTTTCCCTTTTCATGGTGAACAATTATTTGGAGACGATCTGGATAAATATATCCAAAGAATTTCTAATGGGAAAAGTTCCCTTTTACCGGTTAAAAAGAAGTTTAAGCATTTTTCTTTTAAACGTGCTTCTTCTCCGGTGTCTGGGGCATCAGCCTCCACGTGTCTACGGCCTCTGCCAGGTTCAAGAGGTAAACCTCAGGGTCAGTCCCAGGGCCATAAAATGACCCGGGGGAAGAAACCCACAAAACAGAATACTAAAGCCTCCTTATGAAGGTGCGCCCCGCTTGCTCAAGTGGGGGGAAGGCTTCAACAGTTTTCAAAGATCTGGCAGGAACAATGTCAAGACAGATGGGTGGCTTCCTCAATTTCTCTAGGATACAATCTAGAGTTCCGAGAGTTCCCACCTCCTCGTTTTCTCAGATCAAACGTTCCCAGAGATCCAGTGAAAAAGAAGTCTCTCTTTCTAGCCTTGGATCATCTCTTGTCTTAAAGAGTAATATCGGTGGTCCCACTGGAAGAGCAAAGTTTGGGGTTTAATTCAAACCTGTTCACGGTTCCAAAACCAAGCGGGGATGTCAGACCCATTTTAGATCTCAAAGATCTAAGCCGTTTTTTTTTTTTGCATGGAGACAATCCAATCAGTAGTCTCCATCCTACAAGGGGGAGAACTTCTGGCGTCAATCAACATAAAGGATGCTTATCTCCATCTCCATCACAGATTTTCCCGGCTCACCAGAAATGTCTGCGTTTCGAGGTAGAAAATCTTCATTTCCAGTTTGTAGCTCTGCCTTTCGGTCTAGCTACTGCACCTTGAGTATTTACAAAGGTCCTGGCTCCTCCTTTAGCCAGGCTAAGGGCTCACGGTATAACAATACTAGCCTACTTAGATGATCTACTCTTGATAGATCGGTCGGTAGCCCACCTAAACCAAACTTTGGGCACCGCAGTCAGCTACCTGGAATAGCTAGGTTGGATTCTCAACCTAGAGAATCCTCCTTAAAACCATCAAGGAGATTGCTGTACTTGGGGCTGATCATAGATACAGCTCATAAGAGGGTGTTCTTGCCCCAGGAAAGGATCAGTTCCATAAAGGAACTGATTCAGTTGGTCAAGACAAAGAAGAATCCTTCTATTCGACTTTGCATGAAATTTTGGGGAAATATGGTGGCTTCTTTCTAGGCCGTTCCTTATGCACAGTTTCATGCAAGACTGTCAACTTGGAACAAGAAGGTCCAAGCTCTGGACTTCTCAATACGTTTATCCCCCAATGTGCGTCAGAGCCTCAATTATTGGTTGATATCCAAGAATCTTCAAAAAGAAAAATCCTTTCTACTGGTTACCTGGAAGGTGGTAACAGATGCCAGCCTTCTGGGCTGGGGAGCAGTCTTGGAAGAAGCATCTGTCCAAGGGAAATGGTCCAAATCAGAGATGACCTTGCCCATCAATATTCTAGAGATTCGGGCAGTGCGCCTGGCCCCTGGAGGCCTGGACGTCCAGACTATGGAATTGGAATTGTCTTGTCAGAATCCAATCCGACAATGCCACAGCGATGGCCTATATCAATCACCAAGGGGGCAGGAGGAGTCGTGTGGCCCAGAAAGAGGTGAATCATATTCTTTCTTGGGCAGAAAACAACATTCCTTTATTCATTCCAGGGATAGAGAATTGGCAGGCGGACTACTAAAGTCGCCAACAATTGTTGGCGTAAGATTCCCTGGGGCGCGGATTCTAAGAGCCAGCAGGTGTTCACCAGAGCCTCTAGTGGTGAGGATTGACTGGGCTGCAACTGGCTCCAGGTCGTGACCCCAAGGGTCCCCCAGCTCACACCCACAGTAGGCAACAGGAGGATAGGGATAGTAAGGGAATAAGCCAAGGTCGGGGCCACAAGCAGACAAGGACAACAGAGTTCACGCCAAGGTTCAGGGTCACAGGCAAACAGGGATAGTTGGGGACACGCCAAAGGTCAGGGTCACGAGCAGACAGAAATAGTCGAGAACAGGCCAAAGTCGGTAACTGGAATCAGATGTAGGAAACACAGCAAGTACACACGAAAGCTAACGCACAATGGTTGATCAGCACTGCTGGCTTGCAGTGCACAGGTTAATATAGGGTTCCCTGATAGGGCCTGGGTGGGGCCATGCTTAGAGGAGAGGTTATAAAACCAGCCAGGTGTGAGTGGCAGGCCTCTTATGCCCCGTACACACGGTCGGATTTTCCGATGGAAAATGTCCGATCGGAGCGTGTTGTCGGAAATTCCGACCGTGTGTGGGCTCCATCGGACATTTTCCATCGGATTTTCCGACACACAAAGTTGGAGAGCAGGAGATAAAATTTTCCGACAACAAAATCCGTTGTCGGAAATTCCGATCGTGTGTACACAAATCCGACGCACAAAGTGCCACGCCTGCTCAGAATAAATAAAGAGATGAAAGCTATTGGCCACTGCCCCGTTTATAGTCCCGACGTACGTGTTTTACGTCACCGCGTTCAGAATGATCGGATTTTCCGACAACTTTGTGTGATCGTGTGTATGCAAGACAAGTTTGAGCCAACATCCGTCCGAAAAAATGCTAGGATTTTGTTGTTGGAATGTCCGAACAAAGTCCGACCGTGTGTACGCCCTATAAGTCTGAACAGATGAGGAGAAGGTAAGCTGACAGAGAAAGATTACTGCATAACCATGACATTTTGCGATTGAGACCCACATTCTAAAAGACCATGGGCTGCCAGCTTCAGTAGTTTCTACTTTGGTTAATGCTAGGAAGCTAGTCTGGAAGGCATATGTCTCCTGGTGTGAATCCAGGGGCTGGCACCCCAGAAAGTATGTCATAGGTAGGATCTTTGAATTCCTACTGATGGGATTAGAAATGAAGCTGGCCTTGAGTACTATCAAGGGCCAGGTGTCAGCCTTATAGGTATTGTTTCAAGGATCACTTGCTTCACACTCGCTGGTTCATAACTTTATTCAGGGGGTAACGCAGATTAATCCCCCAGTTAAATCACCCCTGAACCCTTGGGACTTAAATCTAGTCCTGTCGGCTTTACAAAAACAGCCTTTTGAGCCAATTTGAGATATTCCCTTGGTTCTCTTGACGAGGAAAATAATTTTCTTGGTTGCCATATCTTCTGCAAGAAGAGTATCAGAGTTGGCTGCTCTTTCTTGTAAAGAGCCATATTTGATTATTCATTAGGATAAGGTTGTATTACGGCCTCATCCTAATTTCCTACCGAAGGTAGTGTCAGCTTTTCATTTAAACCAGGATATTGTTCTGTCCTCATTTTTTCCAGAACCTCATTCTGTGGATAAAAAGTCACTACATTCTCTTGATGTGGTGAGAGCGGTCAAGGTCTATTTGAAAATGACTGCTCAGATTCGTAAAACAGATGTTTTGTTTGTATTGCCAGACAGTCCTAAAAGAGGACAGGCAGCATCGAAATCTACTATTGCTAAATGGATTCGTCAAGTGATTGTTCAAGCTTATGGTTTAAAGGGGAAAATTCCTCCTTTTCATATTAAAGCACACTCCACCAGGGCTGTTAGTGCTTCTTGGGCAGTGCATCACCAAGCCTCCATGGCTCAGATCTGCAAGGCTGCAACTTGGTCTTCAGTCCATACATTTACCAGATTCTATCAAGTAGATATAAGAGGTCATGAGGATATCGCCTTTGGGCGTAGTGTACTGCTGGCTGCAGTATAAGTCCTCTAGTCTCTTGGTGCCCTACTTTTGTTGTGTCTCCCTCCCTTCAGTTGGCATTGCTATGGGACATCCCACATAGTAACTACTATGGCTCTGTGTCTCGTGATGTGCGATAAGAAAATAGGATTTTTATAACAGCTTACCTGTAAAATACTTTTCTTTGAAGTACATCACGGGACACAGAGGCCTCTCTCTTCTTGGTATACACGTGTATTGCTTTGCTACAAAACTAACGTACTTCCAGTAGTGGGAAGGGTTATATAGGGAGTGCACTTTTTGTCTTAGGGCGTGCCTGAAGGTGGCCTATAACCCACATAGTAACTAATGGCTCTGTGTCCCATGATGTACCTCAAAGAAAAGGATTTTACAAGTAAGCTGTTATAAAAATCCTATTTTCTCCATCAGCTCATCCTCCACAGTTATTACCTTTTGTTCCACTTGACCCTCCCTTCCAGATTGTAAGCTCTAACGAGCAGAGCCCTCTGTTTCCTCCTGTATTGATTTGTATTGCAAGTGCACTGTCTGCCCCATGTTGTAAAGCGCTGCGCAAACTGTTGGCGCCATATAAATCCTGTATAATAATAATTTCTACAGTGTACAGTATTATATCTGATCACTGTATTAGAGTCACTAGCGACATCAGTGTCAGTCAGTTAGTGTCCCTCCCAGCCAGTGTCTGATTGCCCACTACACTATCAGTCCCACTATAGATCTCTGATCACCGCCATTACCAGTATAGTGTCTGTAGCTGCATAAATTCCAGTATATACACCATAGTTTGTGGACACTTTAACTGTCACACAAACTAATTATTATACACTTATTGGGATTTTATTTTTACCAAAGACATATAGCAGAATACATTATGGTCTAAATTTATGAAGAAATGTGATTTTTTTATTTTTTTATTATTTGATATGTAGTATAACCGAAACTAGAAAATATTGGGGTATTTTTTTCAAAATTGTCGGTATTTCTGTATTTTCCCATTAAAGAGGAAGTAAACCCTGATGGGTGTTACTTCCTCTTTGTTTCCCTGTAAAGGTAAGCCTGCGATGTCCCCGTCTTCCTCGCTAGTAGCGAGCGTCCATTCTTCACCCCTATTCCTTCCGGGGCAGCGAACTCCGGCTCTGTGACTGGCCGGAGTCGCATGATGTCGCGTGACGTCACTCCTGCGCATGCACGCGGAAGCCGCCTTTAACGGCATGACCCGAGCTAGAAACAGCACAGCGTGCCCTTTCTAACTCTGGCGCATGCGCAGAAGAAATCGCCCTACAGCAATTTGCAAATATCTCCTAGACCGTGCAGATCTGGGAGATATTTCAAGCACCTACAGGTAAGCCTTAATCTAGGCTTACCTGTAGGTTAAAGTGGTTGTAAAGGGTTTACAACCACTTTAAATAATAAAATCTTACATATTAGAAAACACAGGGGTGATCAAACACCACCGAATTGCCAGTTAAAGTAGTGCAGTGCTGAATAGCACAAACAGCCTTCTGGTGGTCAAGTGGTTAATTTATGGAGCCCATGGCTAGCTGAAGTTGTACTGATCCCTTACTCTGTATTATTACAGCTCTTGTTACGTTATCTCCATGTTGGCTATGTTTCCAGTTATGTACCTTAAACGGGGAGTAAGACTTGTATAAAATATGCTGTGTCAACAAATGCCTTTGGGGTTTCATGAATGGTCAATAAAACACAAATAATGTATGCATTATGCCAAGAACTGTATTCATTTACCAAAATGTGTAAACCCTCAGTTGGATTTTACTGTGATGACTCTAAAACACCATGTCTGTTATGCCCTGTACACACGATCGGACATTGATCGGACATTCCGACAACAAAATCCATGGATTTTTTCTGACGGATGTTGGCTCAAACTTGTCTTGCATACACATGGTCGCTCAAAGTTGTGGGAAAATCCGATCGTCCTGAACGCGGTGACGTAAAACGCGTACGTCGGGACTATAAATGGGGCAGTAGCCAATAGCTTTCGTCTCTTAATTTTATTCTGAGCATGCGTGGCACATTGTGAGTTGGATTTGTGTACACACGATCGGATTCTGTTGTCGGAAAATTTTATATCCTGTTCTCAAACTTTGTGTGTCGGAAATTCCGGCGAAAAAAGTCCGATGGAGCCCACACATGATCGGAATTTCCCAGAACAATCCGATCGCACTTTTTCAGTCGGAAAATCCGACTGTGTACAGGGCATAAGTGTTATACCCCTTATTCGCTTAATTGCCAACATTTACACTGATAAAAGACTCTTTCATTCATCCCATGTCTACATTCGGCCGTGTGTACTGCAGCCGGTCTGTCAGAAGTTCGTCCGGCTTTTGTCGATGTGGCATGACCGAAAAAGGTCTGCTGGTCGGAGTGTCAGAACACAATAGCACAGCAGGGAAGATCACTGTACTAACATCGCATGTACTTACATTTACCCACTGAAGTGACTAGCCCCACATGATACACAGAGATTAAACAAAGCCTCCTACATAAGCTGCACCTGTTTATCTGCAGCGCTCTCTTCTCTACAGCCTTCTAAAATGTGCAGATCAAAGGCTTTTTCTCAGCTCCAGAGGGCAGGGGGTGGGGATCTGTCACACACTGCACAGCATAGTGAAGAGAGCTGGGTGTATTCTGAGACCTTAGTGGAGGGAATGAATACACCCCTTTTACATAGTCTTATAGAGAAACATACACAGCAGATGCTGTCAATCACCGTCTGTGCGCTGGAGGAGTGGCAGGCCATCTCCTGAGATGCTCTGGTGTTGGCGTTACCTTCAGAAGTGAGTCATGCATAAAGCAGAGCAGACAGAAATCACACTAGGTGCTTTGGATTGAGGCAGATATACACTATAGAGTGGTATTCTCTGTTCATTTTTCATTTCAGAGGTTTGCAGCCATTTTAAAGCTTTAAAGCTCTGAGAAGCTGTACACCAGCAGATGTTCAAAACAGATGACAGAGTATAAAAAATGTTAGCAGTAATTTCGAAAAGTACATATTTATTACGGGGTAGTGTGATTTCTTTAAACAACAGAAACTGTTTATGATTAAGCTACATGTTTTGTTTGGATTACACATGAGTGGTGCATTTTCTTGTTGCAGGGTTCGCCTGGGTCTCGCGGCTCTCCGGGGGTACGGGGTCCAAAAGGCCGAAGGGTAAGTAAATCCCAAGCGCCAATTATTTTTGATAATCTTCTTTGCTATCACACCTATGTTTCTAATGAACTTTTAATAGCGTACCTGGCATGTGTTGTGGTGTTCCAGAAAAAAAATATAGTTTTTATTCATAAATCAAAATTTTGGTTCTTGGGAAAGTTTGTTGCTTGGTAATGATTTTATGGCAGAGTAGAAACAGAGCAGACCACAAACATGACAGTCCTTTACCACCACCACCCCCACGTTCCATGACTCACTAATTTTCTCACTCTTTAGCTACTTTGGGTAAAACTTGTGATCTCAAAAACTGAGAAATAAACTTAAATCTGCAGAAAATACCAATATATGTTTGGATGGTTTGGCACATAACAGACCATACAGTTAATAGGAAAGTGGGGGTGGATGGGAAATTTTTCAGCTAATGTCTTCATAGCAGTTAAAAAAGTTACAGTTTTTTTTTAAAACAGACATTATATGCAAAAAGTAGGGCAACGTCGCTGTAAAAGGGGCAGCAACCAATTAGCTGTCAGTTTCCATTGACTGGTCGATTACAAAATCTTATTAGTTGCTATGTGAGATAACTACAACTCTCTGTTTTATTTGTTGACCTCAGTATCTGCATTGGCAGGGGTGTCTTTCTTATTATGTTGAAAAGTTAAAGCAGATCTTCACCCTCCCCCATTTTTTTTTTTTTTTTTAACTCCCACTTACCGGGAGTGGCATAGTATACATCATTCGCCTAGGCGTGTATGGGGGCAGGGACGAAATCTTTTCATTAGAAAAATGTAAATTAAAAAAAGAGCAATGTTTGTGTAGCAGAATTTAGAGGAAGGAAGTTTGTTTTGAGGATGAAGATCCACTTTAAGGCCTCATACACACGATACGAAAATCAGAAAGGAAAATTCGTAAGACGAGCTGTCTGCGGATTTTCGGATTGTTAGTACAGTGCTTTCGACAGCCGATTTGACTTTTTCGTCAGACAAAAGCTGGATGTGCAGGCTATAAAATTTTTGTCGGATGTGAACTCAGCGTCTGATTTTCAAAAGTCGAAAGTACAAACACGCATGCTGGGAATCAAAGAACGACCAGGAAGAGTTTCTCCAACCCCCGGGCTGTAGCCTGTTTGCAGCCGGGCCGTGAAGGCTGCACTTTCAGAGGTCCGGCAGGAGCGGGCGAGCAGAGAGATGACATCACCTCTTGCGGCCCGCCCTGCATCACAGCTGTTCCGCCCACACAGCCGGCCGTGAACACAACACTGTCTGAGGTGTTGTATGAGAGCAGAGAGATGATGTCATCTCTCACCACCCGCCCCACCACCGTCCATTCCTCACAACTGGCATGAACACTACACTGAGGTGCGGCAGACGAGAGATGAAATCTCTCACTGCTCGACCCGCATCGCCGCATGTTCCACCGTCACTTGGCAAGTGACAATCTACATTTGGAAAGTGACAATCCACATTTGGAAAGTGACAATCCACATCTGGCAAGTGACAGTCCACGTCTGGCAAGTGACAGTCCACGTCTGGCAAGTGACAGTCCCCACCAGTTCCATTGGCAGCCATACATGCCCACGCCATGACACTACCACCACCATGCTTCACTTATGAGGTGGTATGCTTTGGATCATGAGCAGTTCCTTTCCTTCTTTATACTCTTCTCTTCCCATCACTCTGGTACAAGTTGATCTTGGTCTCTTCTGTCCATAGGATGTTGTTCCAGAACTGTGAAGGCTTTTTTAGATGTTGTTTGGCAAACTCTAATCTGGCCTTCCTGTATTTGAGGCTCACCAATGGTTTACATCTTGTGGTGAACCCTCTGTATTCACTCTGGTGAAGTCTTCTCTTGATTGTTGACTTTGACCCACATCCACCTACCTCCTGGAGAGTGTTCTTGATCTGGCCAACTGTTGTGAAGGGTGTTTTCTTCACCAGGGAAAGAATTCTTCGGTCATCCACCACAGTTGTTTTCCGTGGTCTTCCAGGTCTTTTGGTGTTGCTGAGCTCACCGGAGCATTCTTTCTTTTTAAGGATGTTCCAAACAGTTGATTTGGCCACACCTAATGTTTTTGCTATCTCTCTGATGGGTTTGTTTTGTTTTTTCAGCCTAATGATGGCTTGCTTCACTGATAGTGACAGCTCTTTGGCTCTCATATTGAGAGTTGACAGCAACAGATTCCAAATGCAAATAGCACACTTAAAATGAACTCTGAACCTTTTATCTGCTCCTTGTAAATGGGATAATGAGGGAATAACACACACCTGGCCATGGAACAGCTGAGCAGTGTGAGGCACATATACAAACTGTTGTAATTCCTACACCGTTCACCTGATTTGGATGTAAATACCCTCAAATTAAAGCTGAAAGTCTGCAGTTAAAGTACATGTTGTTAGTTTCATTTCAAATACATTGTGTGGTGTATAGAGCCAAAAAAGATGAGAATTGTGTCCATGTCCCAATATTTATGGACCTGACTGTACATATGCAACATGAAACATATCTGATTTCACCATTGAAATTTTCTGTGGCAGGTATCTCAATATAAGAAACATTTCTTAAGACTGCGTTATAACAATCAGCCACAAATGATACATCAAAGATATTTTATGTAGATAATCTAATTGAGCCTAGTTGGCTCTTAGAGATTACAAGTAGGAAGAAAAGAAAAAGGGTGTCAGCCTCTAGCAAGGATGACACTTTGAAAAAGAAAAGGTAGAGCGAGATATAGAGAGATAAGGGGGGACCAGCATTACAGCAGGATCTTACGATTGATCGTTGTTTGTCCTCAGTCTCTAACCATCTCTTGTATCATGTTCACAGTCTCTAACCATCTCTTGTATCATGTCCTCAGTCTCTAATCATCTCTTGTATCATGTCCACAATCTCTAACCATCTCTTGTATCATGTTCACAGTTTCTAACCATCTCTTACATCATGTCCACAATCTATAACCATCTCTTGTATCATGTCCACAATCTCTAAACCTTGCAGCCTTGCCAGTGCCTGTGGATGCAGCCTGCCTGTGCCCATAAGATGCAGCCTCACCAGTGCCTATGGATGCAGTCTGTCTGTGCCAAGATCAGAGCGGCAGTCTCCCGCTGTGTCACGGAGCTGCATTTGAATTGCCTGGGCCACAGTAACAATGTCCCGCCTCCTGTGATCACGTCACACTGATTCAATGTCCCGTCATTGGATCAGTGTGTCGTCTATCACAGGAGGTGGCACATTGTTACTGCAGCCGCCCAGACAATTTAGCTCCCTGACACAGGGAGATTGTTGCTCTGCAAGAAGAAGAGGGAGGGGAGGACAGGACCATGAGCCCCCCAGGATGACACCCTGCAATGGGCAGCACCCGGCGGCGCGGCCACCGCTACTGAGCGTGCACAATTATCGGTGTCTTATCAGCAATTTTTTTCTTTCAGCAATATGCTGAAAACACCATTTTCAGACAATATGTTTTGGCCGCCGAAATTTCGGTGCATCCCTAGATATATCCTTTCTATGCCCAAGTGACCATTTTGCAAGACAGAAAATAAGGGGGAACTTAAAATGTTGTGGTTGTCAACAGCACAGTTGTAGATGGGATGTCTTTAATGGGGACACCTGTTTAAGTGACAGCTGTCAGAAATGTGTGTCCCTCATTTTAGTGAAATTACCTCTCACTTTTAGGCTCGGTTCACACTAGGGGCGGCACGACTTGCAAAACGACATCTATATAGAAGCCTATGCAAGTCGCCTCAAGTCGCCCCAAAAGAAGTACAGGAACCTTTTTCTAAGTCTGAGCGACTTGCGTCGCTCCGATTAGAACGGTTCCATTGTGCAGAACGGGAGGCGACTTGTCAGGTGACTAGTTCGCCTGATAAGTCGCCCCCATGTGAACCGGCACTTATTGTCTCTGGGACAGGAAGTTAAGTGAAATCTCCCTGAAGGTAACAAAAGTAGCAATCAAAACTTGACATGAGTTCTAACCCTTTCACACACTATGCAAAGCTAAAAAAAGGGTTCAAAAGAACCCTTTTCCTGGTTGCACCAAATTCTGTAAGCCTAACATCATGGATGCACTGCATTATATGCAATGGACATTTTTTAGTTTATGTGATCATTAACAGAGTTGGGCTGACCTAGGTCATTTAAGTCGAACTAAGGCTGAAAAATGTTTTTTTTATTTTATTTTATTTTTAAGCTTTGGTTCCTCTTTAAATTGTTCTTCTGGCTGTAGCCCAGGAAGACCTCAGGAGATTAAGTGACTCAGAGTTTTACAGGCGCATTACAAGAGCCAGAGAAAGGTTTGGCCAATAAAGATCAATGTAAAGCAAATAAGAGCTAGTTTTGTTTAAGGTTCTGTTCAAAAAATCTTAAGCATGCAACCACATGAAGAGAAGATTGTGTTTTAAAAGGTTTTTTAATGGAGACTGTTGGAGCCTGTGCCTATGGGCTTCGAGATGTCTTGTCCCCTTTACGTCATGCTGGTCAGTCTTCCAGGTGGTGCATATTACAGGCTAAATAAGAATTCTATCTTTTATACTCTCTTTTTTTTTTTTTTTCTTTCCAAAAAAATCCCTGTGACTAACAAAATTCTAAGTACCTTTGCATAGACATGAAAAGACGTTCAATATGTACAATGCTTAATGTTTAGTACAACTCATGTTCAGTGTTTAAATTAGAAGATGTAACTGAATGAACCATTAATGGACTAGACTAACTATTAATGTTTGTACTTTTATCGTCTAGTTACAATATTTGTTTTTGAACTAATATTAATCACTGAAATGTGCTGAGGGAAAGGAATTTTTTGTTACCATCATGTTATTTACAGTATGTGTCAGTGTTGGTGGTCAACAGGTCACTGGCCAACATCCAAGACTCTTCCATCCATTTATGGTTACCAAATCTCCTAGCTAATTTTGTTATTTGGGTTACATTTTCTCTGTTTGCAGTTCTAGGAGGAGCTGAGATCAAAGCACTTGGACTATGCATTTTCTTTCAAGAATCTACTCATTAAAGTCCAACTCTTGCTGTAACTTTCATTTTTTTTGAAGTGTGGAAGGGTTATAAATTCTGTGGTGTTTTTAATGCTGTGTCCTTTTTCAGGAGATTTCCTATCATGTGTCCTTTCTATTCGAGGCGTGTCAGTTATCTCTTTAATGGGGACCCAGACAACAATAAGAACAATTCTTTCAGTAGAGTCTTAAGGAATTAAATCCTTTACATTGCTGTTTGTGTCAGTGCAGCAATGATGACTCAACAGAGTTTCTAACCTTCCTCCATTTTATCCCAAAGTAGGTAAAACTTTTGGCTAGAATTGGACTTTAGAGTGCATCTTAAACCCAAGAACAAAATTCAGCTTACCAGTCTTTAGATGTGTTGGCTGCATTTTTTTTTTTTACTTTTTTTTTCTTATTGTCACACTTCCTGTGTAATGCCCCATATACACGGTCGGATTTTCCGACGGAAAATGTTCGATGGGAGCTTGTTGGAAATTCCGACTGTGTGTAGGCTCCATTGGACATTTTCCATCGGAATTTCCGTCACACAAAATTTTAGATCTGGATTTCAAATTTTCCGACAACAAAATCCGTTGTCGTAAATTCCGATCGTGTGTACACAATTCCGACACACAAAGTTCCACGCATGCTCGGAATCAAGCAGAAGAGCCGCACTGGCTATTAAACTTCTTTTTTCTCGGCTCGTTGTACGTGTTGTACAACACCGTCTTCTTGACGTTCGGAATTTCCGACATAATTTGTGTGACCGTGTGTATGCAAGCCAAGTTTGAGCCAACATCCATCAGAAAAAATCCATGGATTTTTGTTGTCCGATTGTGTGTACAGGGCATTAGGGTAACAACACTCACTGTGTCTATAGAAGAGTTATGTGGTCAGCTTGCACCTGATTTGAACGTCACAACTCCTCCCCATGTGCTCATCTCCGGGACATAGGCAAGAAATGTTCTGTAGTTCACAGAAGTGAATTTAGGCAGAGTTAATAACCCTGTAGGAACTTTCAGTGCAGCACAGACAGAGTGCACAGGAGGTTGCATATATTTAACAGACCAAAAGGGACAAATGAGAGAAGTTAATTGTTAGGGTTTACATACACTTTAACATGTGAGCACTGTATAATATCAATGGCCAGCTTTAGTCTTAGACCTGCAGCATTGTATTATATTAGAGTGAATGTATGGCCCCTTCTCTGAAAAATATAAAATCTGCTTTAAACAGCCGAGAGGCCTTTAGGCACCAGGTGAATGTCACTGTCTCTGATAACGTCCATCGTCCACAGTCTCATTAAAAATGTGGATCAAAGCATTCCAGAAAAATTGGCTCAGCCATAGCCAAGAAATGGTACAGTAGTTGGCCGAGGAAAAGCATTCTGATGGATTTACAACCAACAAAAGCATTTATCCTTTCCTTTCTGGAAATTGCTCAGTGGGGTTAAATGTGAATAAGACATTCTCTGTACAGTTGAATGGCAGATTTTGATATCTAATGTAGTTTTTTCCAAGTCTTGCTGGTAAATGCACATGGTTCTTAATGAGTAGCGGTGCCTAAAAAAAACATAAAAAAAAAATTAAAAAACACATCTATAACTGACTTTTTAAAATAAAATTAGTATTTTTTGACACTCTTGCCAACTGGTCAGTCTGATACTACAGATTTTTAATTCCAGTTTAATGGCCCTCGTTCAGGTTTACAAGGCAAGTGGTGTATAGTGCATTGACTATTAGGAAAGCGTAGCAATCCCCAGGAAAAGATGACAATTGATTTATTGGTTTACTAAACACTGTACATTGCTCTTTGCCTGTTTGCAATGCTACTCTTCCTGTTAGCAGGGGCTTTCCAAAGTCATGTAAATGTCATTAGGTTCACCTTTATTCTTATTTATTTATGACATTTATGAGCAGTAGCGGTAACGGTATCTTGGTCCGCGAAACATGTCGACCAACCAGCGCACATATGGTATCATTGTCTAAATTGTCACACCTGTATGACTATGAACTGAAGCATATACCTGTTGATTATCATAGTTTGTTTTTTAACACTGTGTATTTTAATTACATTTGTAATAAAATGTACAAATATTTTCCTATATTGAGACTGTTATCTCTAGTTTTATTCGGTACCATTAAAGTCGATTACAAGCCCCCCCCACTTCCAAACTCTCAACCACATACATAACTGTATGAGGACACACGGATAGCTTTAGATGTACAGCTGTCTTCCAGAGGACCACAGCCAGGGAAACATCTGCCCATCTTTTATCCCTTTGCTCCAGCAGCAGAACCAGGATGAAGCAGCCCTTGTACCGTAAGGCTTCCATCACACTGCATTGGATAAAGAAGAACATGTTTTGCTGCAATACACCAGACACTAACATTTAGGGCCCATTCCCACCAGAAACTGCACGACTACTGTGTGTTTTTTTTCATGCACATTTGCATGCATTTAATGTGCAGTTTTCGGTTTCAATATGTTTATTGTAGGTGTTAGAGAAAATATAACAAGTGCACGGTCAGCCCACTCAGGGGCCGAGCTAAACATTCTAAAAATATGTAGGCATCAGAAATAGTCAAAAAATCAGGAATTATTATTGTTATACAGGATTTATATAGCGCCGACAGTTTACGCAGTGCTTTACAACGTGAGGGTAGACAGTACAATTACAATACAATTGAATTCAGTCCAAAACTAAGGAGGACCAGCAAAGAAGTCCGATTATATATCCCAAGCATTTCAAGGCTGTCTTCTAAGGCTGCATTCACATTACAACATTTTGAATCGTGGGCAGATCTGCCCATGATTTGACAGCACTGATGTGTGAATGACAAAACGCGAAACTCGCATTTGAGGTGTCATTCAAATGAATGGCATCTCAAATGCGAGTTCTGCGTTTTGTCATTCCCACATCAGTGCTGTCAAATCGCGGGAAGATCTGCCCGCATTTCAAAACACTGTAGTGGTAATGCAGCCTAAGGGGTTTATATATATCAAAGGTATATATAAACTAAGAAAGTAAAAAGAAAAGGAAGAGTGGAAAAAACTAGAAAAGAGAGGGAAAGAGGAAGGGGAAGGACCGAAGGGAAAGGGGAGTACCACAAACTTGGGATAGGCACAGGCAACAATTATAAATGACTATAGCTGGCCAGAGGCAGAGAAGGGAAGGAATAGCTGATCCAAAATTCCCAGACCTTGAGAAATTTGGAATGCGAATCCTTCAGGATACTGGACATCTGCTCATTAACCATCAGGGGGCCATACGGGTTTCACACCCTGGAAGGCAACAGATGGGGTTTTCAAGGCATGTTCAATGGTCCGCTTGGTGGAAATAAATAGGTATGAGGCCAATTTCTGTTGTGGTTCAAAAAAGCCCAATATAGGGCAGTGTAAAAGAGCCAACCAGGCATCTTTACGGACCATCACATGAAACAAAGTTTGCAACATGCTGGCATGACCACTAGATGAGCAGAACATACTCATGCTGGCCACAATTCCTGAACCATCTGGTGCTACATCCAGGATAGGCATAAATAATCCAAGCCAGTTAATGTACATTCAGATGCAGTTGATACACGTTTTTCCATCTGCATTTGGCCTTTGAGGTCACTTCCTTCTTCGCTCTTGCTTTGGGCTTTTATGTACCCTTCACACTTTTGCACGTTTGCAGTGCCGAAAAATGCAGCTTGCTGTACTTTTTTTGCACTGTACTGCAGTGTAATGGTCTGAACTATGCCCTTAGGATAACCTGGATTTTGGATGGCCTATGCAGTTTGAATGCAGTCAAAATGCATCCAACTTCATGTGGTGTGGGATCATTGTCAAAATGCATCCAACTTAGGTTGAGGGATGCAATTAGGACAGCTAAGATAGAACATGAAAGACACATAGCGGAGGAGAGCAAAAAAAATCCCAAGAAATTCTTTAAGTATGTAAACAGTAAAAAAGGGAGGACAGACCATATTGGCCATATTGGCCCCATAAAGAATGAGGAAGGACATCTGGTTACAAAGGATGGGGAGATGGCAAAGGTATTGAATTTATTCTTCTCCTCAGTCTTCACGAGTGAATCGGGGGGCTTCAGTAACCAAAACTGCAGTGTTTATCCTCAGGACACAACACAGGAAGCACCTCCATGGTTAACAGAGGACGGAATTAAAATTAGACTTGAGAAGCTTAACATTAATAAATCACCGGGACCAGATGGCTTGCATCCGAGGGTACTTAGAGAACTCAGTCAGGTGATTGCCAGACCGTTGTTCCTAATTTTTACAGACAGTCTATTGACTGGAATGGTACCAGCTGATTGGAGAAAAGCCAATGTAGCACCAATATTTAAAAAGGGCCCAAAAAACATCCCTGGGAATTACAGACCAGTTAGCCTAACATCAATAGTATGTAAAATCTTGGAGGGGATGATAAGGGACTATATACAAGATTTTAGTAATAAGAACGATATCATTAGCAGTAATCAGCATGGATTCATGAAGAATCGTTCTTGCCAAACCAATCTATTAACCTTCTATGAGGAGGTGAGTTGCCATCTAGACAAAGGAAGGCCCGTAGACGTGGTGTATCTGGATTTTGCAAAAGCATTTGACACAGTTCTCCATAAACGTTTACTGTACAAAATAAGGTCCGTTGGCATGGACCATAGGGTGAGTACATGGATTGAAAACTGGCTACAAGGGCGTGTTCAGAGGGTGGTGATAAATGGGGAGTACTCAGAATGGTCAGGGGTGGGTAGTGGGGTTCCCCAGGGTTCTGTGCTGGGACCAATCCTATTTAATTTGTTTATAAATGATCTGGAGGATGGGATAAACAGTTCAATCTCTGTATTTGCAGACGATACTAAGCTAAGCAGGGCAATAACTTCTCCGCAGGATGTGGAAACCTTGCAAAAAGACCTGAACAAATTAATGGGGTGGGCGACTACATGGCAAATGAGGTTCAATGTAGCAAAATGTAAAATAATGCATTTGGGTGGCAAAAATATGAATGCAATCTATACACTGGGGGAGAACCTCTGGGGGAATCTAGGATGGAAAAGGACCTGGGGGTCCTAGTAGATGATAGGCTCAGCAATGGCATGCAATGCCAAGCTGCTGCTAATAAGGCAAACAGAATATTGGCATGTATTAAAAGGGGGATCAACTCCAGAGATAAAACGATAATTCTCCCGCTCTACAAGACTCTGGTCCGGCCGCACCTGGAGTATGCTGTCCAGTTCTGGGCACCAGTCCTCAGGAAGGATGTACTGGAAATGGAGCGAGTACAAAGAAGAGCAACAAAGCTAATAAAGGGTCTGGAGGATCTTAGTTATGAGGAAAGGTTGCGAGCGTTGAACTTATTCTCTCTGGAGAAGAGACGCTTGAGAGGGGATATGATTTCAATTTACAAATACTGTACTGGTGACCCCACAATAGGGATAAAACTTTTTCGCAGAAGAGAGTTTAATAAGACTCGGGGCCACTCATTACAATTAGAAGAGAAGAGGTTTAACCTTAAACTACGTAGAGGGTTCTTTACTGTAAGAGGGGTAAGGATGTGGAATTCCCTTCCACAGGCGGTGGTCTCAGCGGGGAGCATTGATAGCTTCAAGAAACTATTAGATAATCACCTGAATGACCGCCACATACAGGAATATGTAAGGTAATACTGACACATAATCACACACATAGGTTGGACTTGATGGACATGTGCCTTTTTTCAACCTCACCTACTATGTAACTATGTAACTATGTGTGAATAGGTCCCTTTGGTATACCAAATGGCTCAGTGCATGCTTTTAGATCTGTTGTTTGAGGAGGCTTGCCTGGTAGTTTTGACCATGAAGTGGGAACTGTTCACTAAGCACCACCTTACAGGCATGTATGAAAGAAAGGCAAATATTTTAATTATAATAATACTAAGTATAATATAATAATAATTATAAGAATGAGCACCTCTGATGCCAGAGCCCCTTGTTATCATCCACCAAATTTGAAGAATTAAAAAACAGTTATGGGTTCTGTTTACTTTTCAGAATTACTGCTTCTTATTATGCAGATGCTTATGCTGACCATCCTAGCTATAGTATCACAAAATAAACTCAAGATTTTACTAGACACTGGATGTCAACCACACATTTTCCCAATCATCGGTATAAATGCAATGTTACAATACCCTTAGCTGGGTAAGGATCTGTGGGAACAAGAAAATGTTCTGTTCAAGAAAGGTGATCCTAGAATTATTATTATATTATTATTATTATTATAATACACGATTTATATAGCACCAACAGTTTACGCAGCACTACAATGTAGAGGGGGGGCAACACACTTACAGTACAGTTCAATACAGAAGGGACAGGCGGGCCCTGCTCGTAGAGCTTACATTCTAAAGGGAGGGGGTGGTGGTACAAAAGGTAATAGAAGCGGGGAATGATTTGATGGGGGTGGCTCGGGGACAGTTGTTAGGTGGGTGTGGGAATAGAATATGGGTTTTCCTTTGACTGCCAAAGATTTTGTGCCTAGAGTCTCCTCTGACCCTGCATATTCTTCCCAAACAGCTAATATTCCACTCTGATGAACAGCAAGAAGTGTCATCAGTGGTGATTTACAGATCTTTCATTGCCTTCAGATGGTAGACTGTCACCACAAGATCTAAAAAAAAAGAGTAATACTGTGCTACACTGAATCTATAAGACATAGTCAGTCTGTCTTGCATGACTGTTGTAGGAAATGTCTGGCATTTATAGGCGTTGAGCAAATTAGGCAAGAATGTTCATAGCTGGAAGAGCATGGTGGGATATCTAGTACCACAGGACCTGGGATACTATAGGTTGCCTCATATGCCAGATCTATGCTTTTGACTAATTTGTCCAAAACCAGGGTAGGCAAACCTGACCTATGTAGATAAAAGCACCCATACTCATACAAAATGTATTGTTTGGGGCAACAAGTAGAGTAACTCAGAGATTACAGGGCTTCTTTTCCTCATTTGCTGTAGTTTAACTGAGTGAAGGGGAAGATAAAGAAGTCTGAGACTGTGTGCTGCTGAGAAGGGGGCATTTAAAGGATAACTAAACCCAGGAACAAAATGAATTATGTTGCAGCTTACAGTCCTTAAATGTGATGGCTGCATTTTTTTTTGTTTTGTTTTTTCAAGCTTGATTATCCACAAATGGAGTGTTGTCACTTCCTTTGAACAGCACTGAAAAATATCTGCCTTCCTAGTTTTTTTTTGTAAACTCCCAGTGGTCCTTTCCTTCATGTAATGGAGCAGCCTAGGGTGATAACCCCAACTCCCTCCCTAGATATAGTGAAAGCAGTACCAAGGACAAGATGTGTATAATTTGAAGGATTACTTGGCTAAAATAAAGGAATAGAGAGAAAAATAAAACAAAAAACAAATGCAGCCACCAAGTACTAGTAATCTACAATATATCGCATTTTTAGGTTTGGGTTTAGATGCACTTTAAGAGAACCTGTTCTTTACATGGGCAAATAACTGTTTTGCTTTACTCCCCTGCTACCCAGTCTGCTAATTTCTGCAGCATTTGGGGGAAAGTATCCAATGAAGATTCTTCAGAAACCGATACTGTCAAGAGTGTCAGATTCCTGTGCTTGATCCCCTCTCCCTGTGTCACTATTGTCTAGAGATGGAAGAGTTAGCAGGAGGAACCTCTGAGTGCAAAGGAAGACTGCTAGAACTGTTGGATTCTAAAAACGTCAGCCATGTGGACAGCAGGAGAGTGCTTCTAAAGGCAGAAAGCTTTTTATTTTTAGCAACATAGTCGATTTATGGAACATTTTATGACGTCTGTCATGTATTTTTAAAAATATGTTTAAAATATTTTTCTCTGTTTATAATCACCTTTGTCCCACGCTAGGGTTGGCTTCCCCTGGACAATGCCATGTGTGTTTTTAGCAACAGTTTTAGTCTAGAAGTTTGCCACCCTCAAAAAAGACTCTCTACAAACTTTGCCTAGTAAGAAAAACTGGACCTTGATAGTTCCGTTCCTTTCCATGAGTCATTTTAACTTCACATCTATAAATAGCCTTGTAGCTTCTGTTATTTCTAGTGATTCTACTCCCTGGCAAGGAATCAGGGGATAGTACTGCCTAAATTACAGTGGAAATAATAATAAAAAAAAAAAAAAATCAGCCATTCTATTTCAGCTGAACGTTGTAACAAAATCTTCGCTGATCCTGCTAAGAAGAGAAGCTTCCGACCAGTCCTCCCACACTTTGCTGAGTGATTTAACCCGTCATGCAATGTCCTGGATGCCTCCTGTCTATGGTGACAGTGCTCTGTTCAAGCCTCCACAGCCAGAGAGACCAAAACACAAAAACCACTGTGCGAGACACACACAAGCATTTCATTGCTCAAACTTGCTGATCCTTATTGAAATAGCCATATTTTTCTAAAGGCAACTGGCTTGTTGACAGGTAACACATGGAAAGACAAAATTAATAACACAAACTTGGTTTATTTTGGAGTCTAGTGTGGGTGCGGTTATTTGCACACCAAATTGGGAGCTTTTTTTCCCCACACCACTGCAATGTTCCGTCTCGGTGAACAAGGCTTGATAACTTAGCAACTGGGAAGCCATTGTGCGAAGTTCAGTGACTAACTGCTGACATACACTTGACAGCTCAGTGTCTGGAAAATGTTTATGTTAGTTTGTACATGCAGATTGTATGTAGCCATGACTCAGAAGTGAATCACAGGTCTGTGAAAGCTGTTCACCTGTCTGGTGTCCCGTGTCTTTTAATACTTGTTTTATTCTTTTTCCCCCTGAATTAGGGGATTTTTGAGATTTGCAGTAATATTGCAAAGTCATTTTTGATGTGACTTTTACATTTTACTTGCTGTGGTTTATTGCCATAAAAAAAATTTGTAAATACTTCCTCTAGTGCTTGGAGCCCAACTTGTGGCCCAGGGGCCACATGCAGCTCTTTGGCACTTTTTGTGCAACCCACAAGGCCCCTGCAGACACTGATTCGTGTCTCCCTACTGCCCTGTTTATAGCAGCGATTTCTAGCAGTTTCATTTAATGGCCCCAGTTTAGGACTGTCTCCTGAATCATTTCCCCAGTGTCCAACAACTCTTATAGCATGTTCAGCATTCTCTAAAAGTCTCTTGTCACATGTCCACAAGGTTAGACTATCTCTTCTATCATGTTTGCAGTCTTTGACCATCTCCTGTATTATAGCCACAGTCTCTGACCATCTCTTGTATTGTGCTTATGGTTTTTGACTATATCTTGTTGTGTGTCTGCTGTCTCTGATAATGAATGTTTACTGAATTTTATGTTCGGCTGCATTTGAGGGCCCTCATATCAAGAAAGTTGACCCCCCACTGCTCTAGTAGCTATCTACAGTGCCTTGCAAAAGTATTCACCCCCCTTGGCATTTTTCGTGTTTTGTTGCCTCACAACCTGGAATTAACACAGATTATTTGAGGATTTGCATTATTTAATTTACAGAACATGCCCACAACTTTGAAGATTTTTTTTTTTTATTGTGAAGTAAACACAAATAGGGCAAAATAACAGAAAAGGTCAATGTGCATAACTATTCACCCCCCTAAAGTCAATACTTTGTAGAGCCACCTTTTGCGGCTATCACAGCTCCAAGTCGCTTTGGATAAGTCTCTATAAGCTTGCCACATCTGACCACTGGGATTTTTGCCCATTCCTCCTTGCAAAACTGCTCCAGCTCCTTCAAGTTGGATGGTTTGCGCTTGTGAACAGCAATCTATAAGTCTGACCACAGATTTTCTTTTGGATTGAGGTCTGGGCTTTGACTCAGCCATTCCAACAGATTTACATGTTTCCCCTTAAACCACTCAAGTGTTGCTTTAGCAGTGTGTTTGGGGTCATTGTCCTGCTGGAAGGTGAACCTCCGTCCTAGCCTCAAATCACACACAGAGTGGTACAGGTTTTGCTCAAGAATATCCCTGTATTTAGCACCATCCATCTTTCCCTCAACTCTGACCAGTTTCCCAGTCCCGACTGCTGAAAAACATCACCACAGCATGATGCTGCCACCACCATGTGTCACTGTGGGGATGGTGTTCTTCGGGTGATGTGATGTGTTGTTGGGTTTGTGCCAAACATAGCGTTTTCTTTGATGACCAAAAAGCTAAATTTTAGTCTCATCAGACCAGAGCACCTTCCTCCATACATTTTGGGAGTCCCCCACATGCCTTTTTCGAGAACTCAATTTTGTTTTTTCTATAAGTAATGGCTTTCTTCTGGCCACTCTTCCATAAAGCCCAACGATATGGAGCGTACGGCTTATTGTCGTCCTATGTACAGATACTACAGTCTCTGCTGAGGAACTCTGCAGCTCCTCCAGGGTTACCTTAGGTCTCTGTGCTGCCTCTCTGATTAATGCCCTCCTTGCCCGGTCCGTGACTGTGTGGCTGTCTCTTGGCAGGTTTGCTGTTGTGCTATGTTCTTTCCATTTGGTTATGATAGATTTGATGGTGCTCCTAGGGATCATCAAAGATTTGGATATTTTTTTATAACCTAACCCTGACTTGTACTTCTCAACAATATTGTCCCTTACATGTTTGAAGTGTTCCTTGGTCTTTATGGCAGTGTTTGGTTAGTGGTGCCTCTTGTTTAGGTGTTGCAGCCTCTGGAGCCTTTCAAAAAGGTGTGTATATGCAAAGACTGATCATGTGATACTTAGATTGCACACAGATGGACATCATTTCACTAATTATGTGACTTCTGAAGGTAATTGGTTGCACCAGACCTTTTTATGGGCTTCATAACAAAGGGGGTGAATATGCCAATTATCTTTTTTTTTTTTTCTGAAAAATAGTTTTATGTATATATTTTTCTAATTTTACTTCACCAACTTAGCCTATTGTGTTCTGATCCATCACATATAATTTAGATTAAAAAAACATTGAACTAAAAGGCTGTAATGAAAAAAAATAGGTAAAAATACAAGGGGAGTGAATACTTTTGCAAGGCACTGTATATGTAGTCTTGCTTTAAGGAAAACCTGACCTATAAGATTTATGGAGGCTTCCATTGGTTCCACTGGAAGATGCGTTCTCTCATACTTTAAAAGGACAGGTCTATCGTTTACTAAACTATCACTAATCCCACACCCCAGTCCCAACTACGCCTAACTCCACTAACACCTCCCCAGCTGCTTACTAACCTCCATATTAATGCAACAGACTCATGCAGTGTTTATGGCCTGTTTGTGAGAATTCTATTCAACAGGCAAGGGAGGCTGTGGTTCTGGTTGAAAAGTCTCAGTGAGAGCTGTGGGGAACTCTGGAGATTGACACTCCCTGAAGGGTCTATTTTTATGCAGTCATTTGGGCCACATTTCCCTGCAATGGAATGTAGTTTAGCAGAACGGGCAGAGGGAATTATTCTTCTTTACAGATACATATTTTCCTCAGACTTTATGCTTATGTGACAGGGTCTCTTTAAAGCCATTGGATAAGCACGACAGCTATGTAGATTTTCCAAAGATCGGCAATGGCGCTCAATGTATGTATTTTGAGCACAGTTTTCCTTTAAAAGTAGAACTATAGGCAAAACTTTTATTTTTCATTTTGGATAGTGTAAGGGAGGATTATAACCCCTGCCAGATTTTTTTCACTATCTATGTCCCATTGTGGAGATTTCCCTATACTTCCTGTCCCATCACCAAATCCCTGCAAATTAGGGGAATTCCTTAGGGACCCCCAGGTCACCAGAGCTAATGTCCCCATTGGAAGATTTCCCCTCTATTACTTTTTGGTGACAACCCAAAATTTGGGGTTTTACTTTCACTTTCACTTTCACTTTCTATGTTAACAGCAAACAAGACAAAGAGAGAGGGTGAATTTTCCTTAACGGGGGCACAGACAGCAATAAAAACTAATATGCATTCTAATCTCTCTCCATTATCCAAAACTAAAAAAAACTAAAAGTTTTTCCTTTAGTTATACATTAATATATCCAGAGTCACATTTATATACCGGTAATGAATATCATTATAAGAGAAATACCTTATTTATCCTTCTTTATCCATCCTAGGAAAATATCATACTGTAGATACTTACCCAATGTTCATATAGGTTTTAGATTTGTTTTCAACCTCTTGCCACCCACAAAACAGATTTGTGTGGCAGCAAAAAGGGTGGGACATAATGTCCATAACTTGCACATGTGTGTCCAGGGACGGCAGAGCTTTCTGCACACTGATCGAGCTATCAAAGAAGCTATTGGCCTTTGTTAATGATCAGTAGCTGGCGGGACTGGTTTCCAGTCTTATGACCACTGTGGCAGCCAATTGCAGTGATCACATGATCCTTTTGTGTCCACCAGCGTAAAGATCCTGTTAAAAGTATGCCAGGGCTGGGTGGGAGGGGGTTGTTTAATGTTTCATCCTGTAGCACTTTTCTCCTTTGGGGCATAAACTGATGTCTGCCTGTTGAGGCAGACATCTTGGGCATGCTCGGGCCCGTTTCAGACAGGAGCCAGTTAGCCTACCAGCATGTGTTTGGTATGTGGGAGGAAATCCACACAAACACAGGGAGAACATGCAGACTTCGTACAGGCAGTGTCCTGATCAGGATTAGAACCAAGGACCCCGTGCCACAAGGCCAAAAGTGCTTACCACTGTGCTGGATGTTCAATCGATGCCAAATCTTTGTCATTTTCATTCCTATTCCTTGTATGAATTTGTTTTTTGCATGATAGAAAGGGTTAATTGCATGTAAATAAGAGAAAGATGTTTCACAGTTAGAAATTATGGAAACAGGTGAAGTTTTGCTTTGGATTGCGGATTTCATTTGTCAGTGCTATATGGTAGTAACACAGGTTCCATGAGTAAAGAAAAACACCCAAAAAATTAGAGGGGTTTCATCTCACTCATCTCAACTCCCACTTTATGAACAAATCGTAGTTTGATCTCTACAGATTCTCACATATACACATTTGCTCACGTTTGCAGAACAAACCGTGGGAAGGCTCCAACGTAATTCTTAATTAAAGGAATCAAAAATCCTAACTGGATACCATTTAGTTTATGTCACTGTGTATTTTTTCACAAAATATTGTGTTTAGCATTTTTTTATTTTTTGCATCTCAGTCCTGGTGACCTCCTTCACACTCCTTTGGCCACTTCCTGTCTAGATGCACTCTTTCCAACATCAGCTACATATCATTGCTCTAGATCAGCTTCCTGATGGTGACAGCAGTGGGGCATGACTGTGCAATATGTCAGCATGGCCTCCTATAGTCTTCCCCAGGTGTGCGTATGACAGGGCGCACAATGTAGGAGCACAGTTGGGGGAGATGAGGACAGTGTGTTGTCACCCCATAGCAAAAAGTGTCTGAAAAAGGACCTTCATGGACATGGTATGATCAACAAATATTCTTTAATGAAAGCTGAAGATTTAAAAAGATTGAAAACCACTTATGAATCTACATTCCCGTGTTAAAGGGTTTGTTAACCCATATAACTCAAACTTTGCCAGACCCTCTTAGAGCCTGGCAGAGCACAATGTATTAGTCTTTTAGAAAAATTAGAGCTTTAAGTACCTATTTAGAGCTGTCTTCAGGCTGGTCACATGACTCGGGGCCGCTGTACAGCTCCGATGGATGGATACTGCAGGAGAGGCTGTGATCTCCCTCAGACGTCAGCCTGTGCTGCAGGTCACATGAAGATCACATGGCCGCTCAACCTGTGCTGCAGTAGCCCTGGAAACCGGCCGAGAGTCACGTGACCGGCCTGAAGACGGCGTCAAAACGGTATTTACAGTGCTCGTTTTTCTAAAAGATTAATGCAGTGTGCTCTGCCATGATATGAAAGACTTGCTGGCAGTTGGCATATAACATTTTAAATTTTGCTAGAAGCGGCGGGGGGGGCGGAGATGGAGACACAGACACGAGCTGACATGCAGGAAGGAGGGGGTGAGGGGGGAGAGAGGAGAGCAGAGGGGAGAGTAGCGTATGACGGAGGGTTGCAATCAGATCACGGTGGTCAGGGCGGAGAAGCCCTGATTTTCTTGGTCGGCGCAGAGAGGGGATACCGGAAGTCCCAGGTTCAGTTTTTTTTTTTTAAAGCTTATATAAGTGCTGTCATAATGGCATGAGTATCTGCAACAATTAAGGCTGGTGTTCTGTGGTTGGACCAACTGTGTTTTCTTGCAGGCAAATATTTAATTGTTTCCGAGTGACCTCTTGGCAACTGGTTGACTGCCCTCTGCTGGCCTAAAGGTGGTATTGCAGACCATTTTTCCAGTCATTTGAATTCTTATTATTTTATTATATTATTTTACAATGACATAGAGCTCACCAGCATTCACAGGACACATAGTCAGGGCACAGTATGGTAAATGCAGTAAACTGTCCAGAACTCAGCTGCTGTTCCTAACAGTTGGTGCACTGTGTAACTGAATATTGTGTGTTTATCATTATGTCCATAGGCGTTCGCATCCTATTGCATTAGGGTGTGCACCCTAAAGCTCAAACACACATATGTATGTGTGTGTGTGTAGATAGATAGATAGATAGATAGATAGATAGATAGATAGATAGATAGATAGATAGATAGATAGACAGATAGATGCTATGAAGTGGAGGAGAGCCGCACCCGGTTTAAAGTTAGTGCCAGCAAACGGGTCTTCCCACAGACCTTATATATATGAAAAAAGTTCAAAGGTTGCAGCACTTAAAAATCGTTTATTTATTTTTCAAGTATTTTCAAGAAAGATTATATGTCAAAAGTCATGTCAAAAGTCGTTCAGACAAAGATATTCAAAAGTCGTTCAGACAGCGATTTCCGTTTCAGGCTTTTATGTTCACGCCCTTCTTCAGATCAATCAGAACACATCTAACAATTTCATCAAGATCATGTTTTTTTAAATACTCACAAACATCATCACACATGGAATCAATTACATGGTATAATTGCTCTCTGCTTCAATTAAATTCCTACTTTAAATATTAGTTTCACACCATAGATACAAAAATGATTACTTAAGCTGGTCACAATCTCATTATTCCCTTAGAATTCATCCTATTGTCAATCTGAAAAACATATATATAATAAAATAATGCCTACAAAACTATATATATATTTTTTTTTTACATATATAAATATATAAATAAATAAAAAAAATGTGTATGAAAAAACTGAAAAGAAATGAAAAAAATGTGAAAAAAATAACACAAATTCATATAAATAAAGATCTAAATCTGTGTTTAAACCATTTGGAGAAATAGTGTTGAGAAAATGTATCCAATGTACCTCACGTCTCCTCAGGGTAAGTTCACGATCACCACTTCTATTTTTTTCAAAGCCTTCTAATACCATGTATTTTAATTGTGAGACTGTATGTCCTTTTTCTTCAAAGTGTCGGGCAAGTAGCAACTGTATTAATTTAACCCTCAATTGAGTATTTGTGTCTAGCGATTCGATCTTTCACTTTTTGTGTGGTTTCACCAATATATACTAATCCACATGGACACTTAATAGCGTACACTACATACGATGATTGGCATGTATAGTGTCCCTTAATGGGAGTATTAACCTCCCTGGCGGTATGATTCTTTCGGATTTTAGGTGCTGAAAGCGGTACAATTATTTTGCATGGAAATTTGGCGTTTTATATTGTAGGTCTGTAAATCTTAACAATAACACACTTAAATCTGTCCAAACCAGAGTCTAGTAGATATCCCGGGTATGATAAAGTTTGAAACACAAAAACATAAATTATAATATAATAAATAAAAATAAATAATTAAAAAAAATTTTAAAAAATAGTAATAAAATAAATTTCCCCACAATTCACTATGGCTCAATTCTGCAAGTGTTCTAATTTACTATCGCTGTTTTCTAGCTGGTCTAAAGCCACTTTTGACGTAAAGGGACACTTTTTGGTTGCTATGGACAATCTCCAGTTTCCAGGCAGAAAGAACAGTGTATATCATGTAAAACTGCATGCAGGGCATGGGCCAGAGCACTGGGGACAAAAGGGATGTGAAATCATTTCACACGGTACTGTAATCTGTAAGATTACAGTACTGTATGTGTTATGATTTTGACATTTTTTTGAATTTGCCGCCAGGCTCCGCCCCCGTGCGTCGCGCCGCTCACAGGGAACGGAGCCTGGCACGGAGAGGCTTCGGAGGAGGACGGAGCCCTCGGACACTGCGGGGGACATCGCAGGATCCCGGGGACAAGGTAAGTAAAGCCGCCCCAGGATCCTGCAATGCGATCCCGAGTGTGGCTCGGGGTTACCGCTAATGGTACTGAATTTTAACCCCGAGCCACACTCGGGAATACCGCCAGGGAGGTTAAAACCCCTGTGGGGATGTGAAAAATATTTACCCCTTATCATTGAGTTACACTGGATGCAAGATAAACATAGGAAAGGATCCCATATTTTTTGGTCCCAAAAAGGTTATTTTGGGAACAGGTGGAGAAAATTGATCCGATCTCACTAATCGGTCTCGGAGTCTTCTACCTTTTCTATATGAAGACATAGGTAGACTCCAAAATTCTTCAATAGTTGGATAACTAGTCCTAAGTGAATTCCAATGTTTTTTAATTATATTAAAAATTATATATGAACATGGCTGATACTGTGTGACAAAAGGGATTCTTCTAATTAATTTTTTGGACGTCCCAATGTTACCTACATTTGATCGTTCCTTTTTTATTAATGCTTCAGGGTATCTTCTATTGATAAGTTTCCTCTCCATTTCAGGTAGTCTCTAATGACAATGTTGTGGATCATTGACTATTCTTTGAACCCTCATTAACTGGCTTTTTGGAATGGAATTAAATACATTATGTGGCTGAAAACTATCAAAGTGTAATAAATGATTACGATCAGTAGTTTTAACATACAGATTGCTCATGATTCTCATATTATCAATCCTCAGCATGGTGTCAAGGAAGGAAATTTCAATCCTGCTTGATTCGATATTAAACTTTAAACCGAGGATAAGATAATTAAGATAACGATCAAATAATAAAAGGGAGCCAATGTCGCCACCCCACACTGCGAATATGTCATCCACAAATCTATACCATCCCTGACAATGTTCAAGAAACATATTATTGACAAATATGAAAGATGTCTCAACCATGTTCATGAACACATTCGCGTATGAGGGTGCGACATTGGAACCCATCGCTGCCCCTCTCAGCTGCAAAAAATGAGCATCCTTAAACAGAAAATAATTCTCATCAAGTACAATTTTGAGTAAATCCAACAAAAACTCAATCTGCTGTTTTTCATATAGACCCGAATGGATCAACAACCGCCGACATGCCTCGATCCCTAATTCATGAGGAATCACTGTATAAAGACTAGAGATGTCCCACGTCACTAGAATGGAATCGGATGACAACTCAATATTTTGAATTTTATCAAGAAAATCTGAAGTATCTCATATGTATGATTTAGTGTTGGACAATAACGGTGTTAAACACCTGTCGAAATATTGCGCCAATGGAGTTGTCACCGATCCCATCCCACAGACGATGGGACACCCCAGGGGATTTATAGAATCTTTATGGATCATTGGTATTCTATAATATATATATCACCGGCCTGATTGGATGTTCAGAGGTTAGAAATTCAACAGTCTCGTCATCAATAATCTCTAAGTTGTCAAAGTTGATGTCAAAACACTTTTAATTCTTTTTTGTACTCTAAATACTGGACTAATATCTAGTTTTTTGTAAGTGCTGACATCTGCAAGCTGTTTCAGTACTTCCGAATCATACTTTGAGGTATCCATTATTACGATGGCTCCCCCCCTTGTCGGCCGGTTTGATAGTTATATCTCGCCGAGCCAACAAGGAGTTTAATGCTGTGATTTCATCCCGACTTGGATTGTTCGCTGTGTGGTCTATTTTACTTGTGTCATTTAAAAAAGTTTTTATCTCATTATCCACTTTTTCAATGAATACCTCAATAACAGAACATGAAGTAGGGGGTACCCTGGTATTTTTTTATTTTAAACCCATATTTTTAATTGGTAATGGTAAATTTCCTTTAGTGGCAATATTAGGTTGACCTGCAAAATACGCTTTAAACCTTAATTGTCTATAAAACCTATAAAGATCTTGTTTCAAGGTAAAATCATTCATTCTTTCTTTAGGGCAAAAACCTAGCCCCTTATTCAAAACACTTAGTTCAGTCTCGGTTTAAGAAATTGAAGATATATTATGTACCACGTTATCCTTCACAGTCTCTGACGATTCTGGCGCCTTGTAGATATATATATAAGCACACATTATATTGTCAAAAGTATTGGGACACCTGCCTTTACACGCACATGAACTTTATTGGCATCCCAGTCTTAGTCGTAGGGTTCATTATTGAGTTGGCCCACCCTTTGCAGCCATAACAGCTTCAACTCTTCTGGGAAGGCTGTCCACAAGGTTTAGGAGTGTGTCTATGGGAATGTTTCACCATTCTTCCAGAAGCACATTTGTGATGTCAGGTACTGATGTTGGACGAGAAGGCCTGGATCTCAGTCTCTGCTCTAATTCATCCTAAAGGTGTTCTATCGGGTTGAGGTCAGGACTCTGTGCGGGCCAGTCAAGTTTCTCCACCCCAAACTCGCTCATCCATGCCTTTATGGACCTTGCTTTGTGCACTGGCCAAATCATTTGGTGGAGGGGGTATTATGGTGTGGGGTTGTTCTTCAGGGGTTGGGCTTGGCCCCTTAGTTCCAGTGAAGGGAACTCTTAAGGTGTCAGCATACCAAGACGTTTTGGACAATTTCCTACTCCCAACTTTGTGGGAACAGTTTGAGAATGGCCCCTTCTTTTACCAACATGATTGCACACGAGTGCACAAAACAAGGTCCATAAAGACATGGACTTATCAGGGGAGGTGGAAAATTAACTTCCAGTGCAATAATTCACATTATAATAGTAACTAAAACATATAAAATTAAGTGTAACAATCTAAAAATAAAAACTCCAAAGTGCTATAATAATGTGAACCTCCCAACTAAAAAGTTGTTGCACTTAATAGTTAATTTGTATTGCAATTATCTGTAGAGGGGTTTCCACCATCCCTACCAAATTTCATTTGATATATCTTGTTTTCAGCTTGATGTGTATTATATGTGAATTTGCTTATCACCGGTATTGTGGCATTATTGAGGTTTATTGAGATTTTCATACATTAGAGGGTTTCACCATTATTTTTAAGTTATTGATTAGTAAGTTAGTGCTGCACTTTTTTTTTGCGATGCGGGAACATGTAACACTGTTTAGCGGCAGCCCTTTTACTAACACTTTTTTATTTTACCTCCGGTAGTTAATTGTAAGTAGTGGTGCGGTGATTACCTATTGTACTAAAGATTGGCATGTGGCATTACTAAACATCAACAGACTTCAGTTGTGCCCCACCAGGCCGCACCCCCCCTATGTACAATGTGGCTGCCTGCTTAGTTCATCTCCCCATCCCTGCACTCAGTGCACTGTTGGACACTGATTAGCAGCATTGATGGGCACTGATTGGCAGCACTAATAGGCAGCAATGATGGGCACTAATAGCTGTCCCTAATTGACACTGATTGACAGCACTGATGGGCACTGACTGGCAGTACTGATGTCCACGGATAGGTAGTACAGATTGTTGGCACTGATGGGCACTGATTGGTGGCACTGTTAGGCAGCAATGATTGGCACTGATAGGCAGCATTGATGATCACTGATTTGCAGCACTGATAGGCCACACTATTGGGCGCTGATGGGCTATGATTGGCACTGATAGGTGACACTGGCAGCACTGATTGACACTGATAGGCAGCATTTATGGGCACAGATTGGCACTGATAGGCAGCATTGGCTGTCACTGACTGGTAGCATTGGTTGGTCCTGATAGACAGCATTGGTTGGCACTGATTGGCAGCATTAATTGGCATGGACTTAGGAGAGGGGGAGTTTCACATTCAGCAGATTGTGAGGCTTGCAAGAGCCTCTCAGTGTGGGAAACTGTCAGATAATGTCACTGCTTACTGACCAGCTGTCACAACTGAGCTGTGATGTCAGGGATGGACAGGACCAAGCAGCTATCAAACACCAGCCAATGATTGAGCTGCTTAAGAAAGGGTGCGGAGCCACATACATGTAGTGGCCACCCAGACCCTATCCCATTGGATGGTGTTTGATAGCAGTTTGGTCTCCCCCACCCCCGACCTCACTGCTGAGTTTTGTCAGCCGGCCTTTTCTCTGCATTACATAACAGTTTCATACACTGAGCGGCTCTAGCAAGCTTCACGATCTGCTGCCTGTGAAACTGTTTCACAGGCAGCGTGAGCTACACACTTTCTTGGATGCAACATTTCAGGGGAAAACATGGGAGACAGCACAGGATAATTGGGGTGTGCCCAGGCACACCCCGTGTGCATGCCTATGTTTGGGTCACTATAAAGTAGATAGTATAACAAAGGCATTTTTAATTGTTCTTTTAGAGACAATTTTAAAATAATTTTGCCCCAGTTTTATTCATCCTAGAAAAGTGGTTAGAACTTGGCACTGTTGATCTCCCTCTAAACATGCCAGTCACATGGCTGTCAAGGTGACACGGTGGCATCAGTGCTTTCTGACTTACTATCCTGAAAACAGTATTTAGATCAGTAAAGTCAAGAGTCAGCAGTCCTTATCAACATTCTTTGTTTTTATCCAGGGACTTAGAAAATATTAAAGCCAAGGGTTCAGCATGACAGCGGGCAGCTAGTGTTTTCAGACAGCAGTCTACATGCTGCATAAGGAGGAATGTCTTGGGCTATGCAAATTCTGACTTTCAGAACGTCTTCCATTGCAGAATGATTTTAAGGAAGCTCAAGAATTGATCGTTGGAGCCGGATTGTTACATTACATGTATTCTGGGGCTCCTTATGGATCCTGCAAGCTAACTGCAGTTGTATTTATGGGCCACGCAACTGGTTTACTTTAGATATACAATAGGAGTATTTATGTAGTACGCTGCCAGTACACCATCTATTTAGTTATATGTTTTAGCTGTTCACACAGTGATTTACAGTAAGCCTTCTTTATATGGAATATGGATATGAGAGCTGCCATTGCTGGCCTTCTTTGAATGACATACTAACCCCTTGGCTTATGTTCGTTGAGTCCTGTTAATATACTGAACAGGAAAGTAAAGTCGGTTGTCCTGACCTGCATTCTTTTTTTTGAGGTAGTGACTCAGAGCACTAAAGTCAGAGGATCAGCAGAACAGCCAGTCAACTAGCATTTGCAGAATAATAAGTCTTATTTTTTTCCCCTCAGCAGAGGTTTTTTTTTTTTTCATTCAACCAGCATTCTTGTGTGCTTATATGCATTCTTTAAAGAGAGCCTGTCCAGTGCTGTCATGTCTCTCAGGGAGTTCTGCAGCAGCGTGCCAACAAACCAGGTAAGTTTTCATCATGGCTTATTGCCTGTCTGTGCTCAGAACTCCGTGGAATTGTTTGTGTGCATGGCACATGTGCAGTGACAATATAGCTAATATAAGGCGCATGGACCTGCATATGCTACTTGTTCAGCACCTCCAGCATCTGAGAACACAGTGTCCAGGCCACAGTGCTGACTGAAGGTCACACAGAGCATTCCAGTCATGCTTCAGAAACTTCAGACAACCCAAATTCCCCTGAGGACACTTGGTGTAGGCCATGAAAACCGTTCATTTTCCTGGCACTTGTGTCTCAAAGGCTTCCATTGCCTGAAACAACTCCACATGAAATAAGGCAAGCTAGAAATCGTTCCAGAATCAAAGAGCTGGTTTTAGAGCCTCTCTGCAAATTCACAAAAGCTTTGTGCAACTGGGTATAACTAACTCTGGGTACGCAAAGCTCATCTAGTTCTTGGGAAGCTAGTGTAAAAGTCCCATCTAGCCATAAAGGTCACTGGATTATTATTATTATACAGGATTTATATAGCGCCGACAGTTTACGCAGCGCTTTACAACATGGGGCAGACAGTACAAGTACAATACAATTCAATACAGGAGGAATCAGAGGGCCCTGCTCGTTAGAACTTACAATCTAGGAGGGAGGGTCAAGTTATACAAAAGGGTAATAGCTGTGGGGGATGAGCTAATGGAGAAAATAGTGCAGTTGTTAGATGGAGGCAGGATAGGCTTCTCTGAAGAGGAAAGTTTTTAGGGATCGCCTAAAAGTGGATAAATTTGGAGACAGTCTGACAGATTGGGGTAGGGAATTCCAGAGGATGGGCGAGGCTCGAGAGAAGTCCTGGAGGCGGATATGGGAGGAGGTGATGAGGTAGAGAGCAGGAGGTCTTGGGAAGAACGAAGATGGCGATTAGGTTGGTATTTTGAGACTAGGTTAGTGATGTAGCTGGGGGCAGAGTTGTGGATGGCTTTGTAACTTATTGTTAGTATTTTGAATTTAATTCGTTGGGCGAGTGGTAGCCAATGGAGATATTGGCAGAGAGGGGTAGCAGACACTGAGCGGTTTGTAAGGTGGATGAGTCTGGCAGCAGCATTCATGATGGACTGAAGGGGGATAGTCTGTTTAAAGGCAAGCCAATGAGGAGTAAGTTGCAGTAGTCAAGGCGAGAGATAACCAGGGAGTGAGTCAGGAGCTTTGTGGTTTCATTGGTTATAAAGGGACGTAGTTTAGAGATGTTGCGGAGGTTGAGGAGGCAAGCTTTGGAAAATGATTGGATGTGGGGCTGAAAGGAGAGTTCAGAATCCAGGATAACACCTAGCACCCTGACATGTGGGGACGGGTGGATGGTTTTGCCATTGCTCTTGACAGAGAAGTCAGGGGAAGAGGCACGTGGGGGAGGAAATATAAGCTCGGTTTTGGACAAGTTGAGATTGAGGAAGTGGTGTGACATCCATACAGATATGTCGGTTAGTAAGTTAGTGATGCCTGAGGAGACTGATGGAGTGAGTTGAGGGGTGGAGAGATAGATTTGTGTGTCATCAGCATAGAAATGATATTGAAAGCCGTGAGAGGCTATCAGCTGACCCAGGGAAGAGGTGTAGATTGAAAATAAGAGGTCCAAGAACAGAACCTTGGGGGACCCCGACAGAGAAGGGAAGAGGAGTGGAGGAAGTAGAATTGTAAGTGACACTGAAGGTGCGTTGGGATAGGTAGGATGAGAGCCACTGAAGAGCACAGTCACGGAGACAGAGGGAGTAAAGTTTTTTGAGGAGGAGGGGGTGGTCAACCGTGTCAAAGGCAGCTGAAAGATCCAGAAGTAGGAGTACGGAATAGTGTCCTTTGGTTTTTGCAGTTAGTAGGTCATTTGTGAGTTTTAAAAGAGCAGTTTCTGTGGAGTGTTGAGGGCGAAATCCATATTGAAGGGGATCAAGAAGGTTGTTTTTAATGAGGTGGTCACTCAGTTGGTTGTAAACCAGGCGTTCAAGGAGTTTAGAGGAAAAGGGGAGCAAGGAGATAGGGCATAGGTTGTTAAGATTGATAGGGTCCAAGGACGGCTTTTTGAGTATGAGGGTGACCAGTGCATGTTTTAGAGCATCTGGGAAGATGCCAGAGGTGAGGGAGAGATTGAAGATGTGGGTTAGAGAGTGTAGGATGGGGTCAGAGGGCGACCGTAGCATTTGAGAGGGAATAGGGTCCAGGGGACAGGTGGTTAGGTGGGCGATAGAAAGGAGTTTAGCAACTTCATCTGTAGTAGCAGATTTGAATAGGGGGCGTGTCAGTTGTACCTGTTGACATGGAGTCTTAGCTGGGGGAGATACCTGTCGAATGGAGATTTCATCACGGATTGTATCAGTCTTGTTTTTGAAGTGATTAGCGATTTCCTGGGCAGTGAGTAAGTCAGTGGGTGGAGGCGGTGGAGGACAAAATAGAGAGTTGAAGGTAGAGAAGAGTTTACGGGGATTGGATGAGAAGGTGTTAATAAGAGTTGTAAAATAGGTTTGCTTGGCAGTGTGGAGGAAAGAATAGTATTTTTGGAGGGCAGATTTGTATTGGTTGAAGTCTTTGAGAGACGTAGTCTTGTGCCACAGACGCTCAAGAGCGCGACTACGTTTTTTGAGAATTTTAGTGTCATCTGTTTGCCAGGGTTGTAGGGGTTGAGGCCTGATTCTGCGTGTAGTGAGGGGAGCGAACTTGTCCAGGGTGGAGGACAGAGATTTATTGTAGATGGACGTGGCTTGGTTGGGGCAGGACAGGGGAGAGATTTTTTCATAGAGGTGGTCAGTAGCAGAATAGAGGAGAGAGGAGTTGAAGTTGCGAAAGTTTCTACTGGTGATGGTTAGGCGATTGGAGGGAAAGGTGGTGGAAGACAGGGGGAGAGAGAAACTAATAAGGTGGTGGTTGGAGAGAGGAAAAGGATTGTTGGAGAAGTTGCATGGAGTGCATAGGTAGGAGAATACAAGGTCAAGGGTGTTGCCATCAGAGTGAGTAGAAGCCTGTACCCATTGCTTTAGGTCAAATGAAGAGGTTAGACTAAGAAGTTTAGAAGTAGCAGGAGTGTTTGTATTAGCAGGGATGTTGAAATCACCGAGAAGGATTGTGGGAATATCCGAAGAGAGAAAGTAGGGTAGCCAGGCAGAAAACTCATCAAGGAAAATTGATAATGGTCCAGGGGGCCGGTAGATCACAGCAATTCTTAGGGAAGTAGGAGAGAATAGACGTATAAAGTGGGCATCGAATGATGAGAGGGAAAAAGAGGGAGGAGGGTGAATAACCTGGAAGGTGCTCTGGGGGGATAGGAGGAATCCCACTCTACCTCCCTTGCGTCCATTAGGCCTAGGGGAGTGAGTCCAGTGAAGGCCACCCTGGGAAAGGGAAGCAGGAGAATGGGTGTCATATTCGTGGAGCCAGGTTTCGGTGAGAGCAAGTAGATTAAAGGAATTAGTGACAAAGAGGTTATGAACAGCAGTGAGTTTGTTGCAGACAGAGCGGGCGTTCCAGAGGGCGCAGGAGAGAGGGAGGCTGGTGTTGGGAAGAAGAGGAATGGAGACTAAATTGTGTAGATTGCGACTACTGCCAGAGGGTGTAGGGTGATGGGTGTGTTGGGCACAGTTAAATAAGGGAGGTTCAGGGTTTGGGGAAATATCTCCAGCGATTAGGAGAAGCAGAAGAGTGAGGGAGGTAATATGAGAATATGATTTGTATGAGGGGACATGCTTCAGTATCCTGGGGGGTATGTTAGCAAGTGGGCTTAGAGTTAGAAAGAGGTGATGAGTGCAGTAATAGGGGGAGGGGAGAAGTGAGGGTGATATGTACAGATTGTGTGGTGGAGCAGAGGGATGTAGAAAAGAAAGCTTGAGGGGAGAGGCTGCAATTGTGAAGAGGAGGAGAGGTAAAGAGTGCATGTTTCAGAGAAGGTGAGATAATATGAAAATGAGGTCACCTGCAGTCTGTTATAGTTTGCTTTGTGCAAATCGCTGAAGTGCAAGAGCAGAAGTGCCACTTATTTAAAGAACCCCACTTCTTTGGAAGAACCCCCTGTATGTTCCCCCGTAAAGAAATCCTTGTTATATACTGTGTTGGGTGTGGATGGAATCTGGCAATTAATCAGTTAGGAGGGCATATTAGGAACACAGCTAGCAGGGCATAACTTTCACACCACAATCAAACTGCAAGGGGACTAAAAGGCCAAAATTGTAAAGATAAGGGAACCCATAATTTAGGTGAGACTTAATGGCTAAATAAAACATTATAATAATGTGAGCATGGCTACAGATGTAGTTGAGACAGCGGTGACAAACAGATTTACCAAAAATGTATGTAAGCGGTCAGTCAATTTTCAGTTTGCAGGACATGGGAATATAAACGCAGATTACCAAAAATGTACGTAAGCGGTCAGTCAATTTTCAGTTTGCAGGACATGGGAATATAAACGCAGATTACCAAAATGTACGTAAGCGGTCAGTCAATTTTCAGTTTGCAGGACATGGGAATATAAACGCAGATTACCAAAAATGTACGTAAGCGGTCAGTCAAGTTTCAGTTTGCAGGACATGGGAATATAAACACAGATTACCAAAAATGTTTGTAAGCGGTCAGTCAATTTTCAGTTTGCAGGACATGGGAATATAAACGCAGATTACCAAAAATGTATGTAAGTGGTCAGTCAATTTTCAGTTTGCAGGACATGGGAATATAAACGCAGATTACCTGTGAAGAGAGAAGAAAATGTTCAGATGGATGGTGCAAGAGCAGAAGTGCCACTTATTTAAAGAACCTCACTTCTTTGGAAGAACCCCCTGTATGTGCAGCCCCCTGTATGTTCCCCCGTAAAGAAATCCTTGTTATATACTGTGTTGGGTGTGGATGGAATCTGGCAATTAATCAGTTAGGAGGGCATATTAGGAACACAGCTAGCAGGGCATAACTTTCACACCACAATCAAACTGCAAGGGGACTAAAAGGCCAAAATTGTAAAGATAAGGGAACCCATAATTTAGGTGAGACTTAATGGCTAAATAAAACATTATAATAATGTGAGCATGGCTATAGATGTAGTTGAGACAGCGGTGACAAACAGATTTACCAAAAATGTATGTAAGCGGTTAGTCAATTTTCAGTTTGCAGGACATGGGAATATAAACGCAGATTACCAAAAATGTACGTAAGCGGTCAGTCAATTTTCAGTTTGCAGGACATGGGAATATAAATGCAGATTACCAAAAATGTACGTAAGCGGTCAGTCAATTTTCAGTTTGCAGGACATGGGAATATAAACGCAGATTACCAAAAATGTACGTAAGCGGTCAGTCAATTTTCAGTTTGCAGGACATGGGAATATAAACGCAGATTACCAAAAATGTATGTAAGCGGTCAGTCAATTTTCAGTTTGCAGGACATGGGAATATAAACGCAGATTACCAAAAATGTATGTAAGTGGTCAGTCAATTTTCAGTTTGCAGGACATGGGAATATAAACGCAGATTACCTGTGAAGAGAGAAGAAAATGTTCAGATGGATGGTGCAAGAGCAGAAGTGCCACTTATTTAAAGAACCTCACTTCTTTGGAAGAACCCCCTGTATGTGCAGCCTCCTTCACTGGATGGTGAAGGAGGATGGGAGTTCTAACTGACTACAAGCTGCCAGATAGTGGAGTGCAATAATGTAATGTATTTTAGAAGGTGTATGTATAAGTGGAGGTATTGTCCCTGACAAATAATTAGAATTCGGTATCCATTTTTTTTTTGCATGACAAAAAATAAAAGCAAACGGGCAGCATCTGCTCTTGTTGGTAAATGCAGCTTTTATACTTCAATCCTATTGGGAATATTTTGATTTTTTTCCTTCGATCGAAGTATAATAGGATGCTATCAATCAGCGTTCAGATCAGTTTTAGAAAACATTAATTTAGGCAAGTGGGAAAATTCTGTGCATTGTGTAGACGCATTGCAGTGTTGAGAGGTCCAACCCTGGGCAATGTTTCCATTGCATTCACATCTGAGTGTATCATTTTAAGGCGTTTTTTTTTTTTGCAGCTTTTTTACAAGCTTTTTCAAAGCGTTTTTGAGGTGTATTACAAGTGTTCTTTATAGCTTCGGGCATTTTTGTTTAGCACTAGGGGGAGGAGAGGGAGAGCAAATTAGGGGTGGAGAGATGCTATTTGAGTGTGTTTTTGGGCATTTTACAAGCATTTTTCTGCTCAAGTCAAGTGTTTCTATTGAAGTCTATGAGGCCAAAAACACTTGTAATCTGCCAAAAGAGAAGCTCTTGTACTTTTTTGAGCTTCAGGTATTTTGCTTCAGGTGACAAATGCTCATATGTGAACAGGTGCCATTGAAATTAATGGTATTTTGCTTGTTGGGAGTTTTCAAAATTTTGAGATGAGTGTTTTATGAGCTGAAAACGCTCAGGTGTGAATGCAGCCTTAGGCATAAGCAGTTTATAAGCTACTGTCTTCAGAGATGTTGGACATGAAAATACAAGACTTACTTTCAGCACTGGTTATCCCGCAATGGTTACTTGAATTTAAACGTTAATGTGATTTTCTTCAATGTCCCAGCCTGCTCCACAAAACTGTTTTACTGATGATTAATTATGCTTTAATGTAAGCTTGTCACAATTTTGGGCAGTTTATAAATTGAGCATGGGATAAAAACATGTATAAGTAGAGGCCACCTTCATAAAAATCTACATATCAAAGAGATCAATAGAGCTGGACAGCTGAAACTATATACAAATCTCAACTTACCCCAGAGATTGCCATGCTCCAGTTAAGTGATCTGATAAAACATCTAATGAATTTAAAAAAAAAGACAATTTTGTAGATCTTGGTAGATCATATGCTCAATAATGGCATGCAATGCCAAGCTGCGGTTTCCAAAGCGAGTAGCGTCCTTTCCTATATTAAGAGAGGTATGGACTCCAGAGAGAGAGAGATCATTTTGCACCTGTACAAATCATTTAGTAAGACCTCATCTGGCATATGCAGTTCAGTTTTGGGCACCAGTTCTCAAAAAGGATATCGGGGAACTGGAGAAAGTCAGAGAAGGGCAACCAAACTGATAAGAGGCATGGAGGAGCTCAGCTATAAGGAAAGATTAGAGGAACTGAATTTATTTTCTCTTGAGAAGAGGAGATTAAGGGGGGGGGATATGATCAACATGTATAAATACATAAGTGGTCCATTTAATGAACTTGGTGTTGAGTTATTCACTTTAAGGTCATCACAGAGTATAAGGGGGTACTCTTTAGGTCCTATAGGAAAAAAGATTTAATTTCCAAATACGGAAAGGTTTCTTCACAATAAGAGCTGTGAAAATGTGGAATAGACTCCCTCCAGAGGTGGTTTTGGCCAGCTCAGTAGAATGCTTTAAAAACAAATCCTGGATTCTTTCCTTAATGTGCATAATATAACTGGGTACTAACATTTATAGGTAAAGTTGATCCAGGGAAAATCCAATTGCCTCTCGGGGGATCAGGAAGGAATTTTTTCCCCTGCTGTAGCAAATTGCATCATGCTTTGCTGGGGTTTTTTGCGTTCCACTGGATCAACTGTGGGTGAAGGATTGTGTATATGTGATTGTATGGTTTTTTTTGTGGTTGAAATGGATGGACTTTTTTCAACCTGACGAATTATGTAACTATGTATATGCCAAGCATTGCACTGATATCAAAGCATAACCGCAGGAGGCATGGAAGGTCTGCACTGAGGGCAGGAGCTGCCCAACTCTTCTTGTTAAAAAGTGAGTGACTGTTAATATGAAAGTTTGGGCAGCTCCCGCTCCTCCTGTAGACCTGCAGTATCTCCTGCTCTCTTCCCTGCTGTAAGTTCAACAGCGGCAGGCAACTATAAAGAAGAGGAGTCCACCCTGCCATTCCTACCTGCTGTGAGTTCAACATCAGCAGAGGTAGCAGGCAAGTACATACAGAAGAGCAGTCCACCCTGCCATTTCTCCTGCCCTCCTCCCTGCTGTGAGTTCAACATCAGCAGAGGCAGCAGGCGAGTACACATAGAAGAGGTGTCCACCCTGACATTCCTCCTGCCCTCTACAATGCGGTCACTTTTAACAGCTGCAGCGGCAGGAGGAGATGTGTCCACTCAGGCTGTTAAGTGGTGCAGTCACCGTCCGGACAGGACTGTCACATGGTCCATGTCCAGACTGCAGTCCGTCATTTAGTGACACCTGGTATAGACTAATCTAGAGGCTTATGTTGAGAATGGCAGGTAGCAGTCCCTTGTATACCATAGGGGACAAGAAAATTTATGTACACCTAAGACTCTGCAGTTAAACCCATAGTAAACATTCCTACCTGCACCTTGTGTTTTTCACCTGCATAATATGTGCATTTGTTAATGTAGTTTCATGATGTCATTTGTTGCCCTGTATGCACAGCCTATAGTACAATAAATCCTAAAAAGAAAAATGAGTCTCTCTGCGCTTAATGGTTCCGACACGTAAAATAAATGTTCAGTGTCATTAGGCTGTGTTTGTGCTAAAACATGAGGCATGTGGCTTGACACTACACAGAATCATGAATGACCTCTGTAGTGTGATACCTGACATTTCCTGTGAAGAAACTACATATCTAGGAAACCACAATCTCTGGGTCTCTCATTCTAGCACTGGTGTAGGTGAGAGCTACGCAGTATAAGATCTGACACAAGCACAAGCAGGCAGAGCATTCACAGACACACACAGAGCTCACTCATGCAATGTTTCATCATATTAGCACTCCCACATTTGTAATGAAACACAGATTGGATAGCAAGGCATGCACTGAATATTGTGTGACCCAGGAACAGGAAGTTGTTCTGTCCCCTTGGCACGTTGGGGCCAGCTAGCTTAAGCAATACATGGACATAGGAAAATTGAGCAGTCATGACACAACAAACTGTAGGCACAAAATGTGAGTGTACATTGCCTTTAAAAAAGAAAAACCTTTCCAAATAAGTTTCCCCATGGCTATTATGTAATCTGACCTAGGTCATAGCTTCAGCCTGACATTAAAAGAGAGTTATATATGAATCAGGCTGACAGTATAATGTTAAGGGAAGTTGAGTTGTGGATTATGGGAAAATGACTAAACAATGGTGTCTATGCAAGAAAATCTTGGCAAGTACATATATAGTGTCCGAAAGAGGCATTGGATAAATTCCAGTTAAGCTAAGAAATGCTTATGTTTTATAGAAAAAAGCACTCGATCCTGATCTGAATTGGCTTTGTGTCCCGCTGTTCCCATCTTTAGCCACATGGTCCATTGAAATTTCACTAATGTTAGCTAATGCAAACCAGAGAGGCCGAATTATTTATGTTGTTTAATATGAATTTGGGGGACCAATAGCCATGTAGTTTCTATACAGTGATCAGCAAGTAGAAGAGATGGGACTTGTGAACTGGTCATGATCACCCTCCTTCCTCTGCTCAGAAAAGTGAATGTAATCCTGACGGGTAGGAACCACTAGGAAGGAGTACATTTTTCAGTACCATTTTATATTTGCAGTACTGCGCCTCTGATTCTGTTTTGCTAAAATAGTTTTGAAGTATAATTTTCTAGAGAAAAAAATTCCTGCCATGTCAAGTATATATTGTATATGCCAGGGCCTTTGTCAGACTTCATAGCAGTCTTACCTGCTGCTTTTAATTTTATAGCTTACACCATTCCATGGATGCCATTCACTTTAGGATATACAGAAAGTAACACTCAATTATACAGAGGACATTTCTAGAAATTTGTGTAATGCTTTTGCTTTGTGTATTGATACCAGTTTTTATTTAAAGTTACATACTCTCAGTGTACTAGGCAGATTTCCCTCCAGAGATAGGGGGAGTGGCTGCAACACGCTAAATGTTCTATGGAATTACACAGTTTAATGTAAGATGAACAAGTGATTTAACTGTGCTCATTTTGTCCATTGATCCAGTGATATATGATAATATAAAGAACCAACAACACCACACTCCACTTTAAGTTCCTGAAGTTGCTCTCGATATGTTTTATCCCCCAGACCTTCCATCATTTTTGTTACTCATCTCTGAACTCGTTCTATCTTATCAATATATTTTTGTAAATGAGGTTCCAGAACTGGACACAGTATTCTAAATGAGGTCTCACTAAAGAGATATATATATGAATCAGAACCTCCTTCCTCCTGCTGGTGATCCCTCTAGTGATGCATCCTAGAATTCTATTCTTTTCCCACTGCCTGGTCACACTGTTTGCTCATTTTGCAATCATCGGAAAGAAGTACCCCCAAATCTTTTTCTTCTGTAGCTGGCCAACACTGTACCCCCAATGTTGTACTCTCTCAATGCATTCTTTTTCCCTAGGTGCATTATTTTACATTTAGAAACATTGACCTGCAGTTTCCACTGCTTTGACCAATCTTCCAGCAATGCCAAATCATGTTCCATGTTAGACACATCCAGGGATATCAACCCTATTACACACCTTTGTATCATCAGCAAAAAGACATACCTTGCCCAGCAAACCTTTAGTTTGATCACTTACTGTACATCGAGATTAACTACTTCCCACCCGGCCAATGTACATTAACGGCCGGGTGGGCACCCTCTCCTTCTGAGTGGACATTCAGGAACGTCCCTGAGAAGGAGGGGGATCGCGCGTGCGTGCCCACACAGCGGCACAAACCCAATGCGCTCGTGTCACCCGGACATGGTGCATCTCCGATCGGCAGGAGGGCTCTGTGATTGGCCCTCCTGATCACATGACGGCCATGTCCAATCACAGCCGTCATGTGATGTAAACACAGAGCCGGTTGCTAGGCAATCAGATCTCCTCTCTTCACACAGAAGTTGTCGGAGAGGAGAGGGGATCGCTGCAGTCGGCTGATGATCAGTGAGTATGAGCTGTTTTTACAGCTTTTTACTCACTGATCACCAACCTAGTGTCACCACACAATGTAAAACACACATGTCCCCAAAACACGTCCCCAAATAATAAAAACACCTGTCCCCCACATATGTCCCACTAAAATCACATGTCCCAATGATTATCTGCACACATATATCCATGATCACCTGCGCACATCTGTACATGATCATTTGCGTACATCTGTCCATGATCACACGAACCAATTATTATACACGTAACAGAATTTTTTTTACCAAAAACATGTAGCAGAATACATTTTGGCTTAAATTTATGACAGAATTCAATTTTATTGGATTTCTTTTAAAACAGAAAGAAGAAAATATTGTTTTTTTTTCCAAATTTCCGCTCTTTTTTTCAAAAAATAAAAAACGGAGTCATGAATAAATACCACCAAAAGAAAGCTCTATTTGTGCGAACAAAATGATAAAAATTTTATTTGGGTACAGCGTAGCATGACCGCACAATTGTCATTGAAAGTGCGAGAGCGCTGAATGCTGAAAATTGGTCTGGGAAGGAAGGGGGCAAAAGTGCCCAGTATTGATGTGGTTAAATACAACAGGAGCTAGTACAGTGCCTTGTGGTATACCACTAGTGACTGGTCTCCGTTTCGAGTGAACTCCATTTACAACTACACTCTAGTATCTATCCTTTAGCTAACTGTATATCAAATGAACCACCCATGGGTTATGCCTCAGCTTGTACAACTTTTGTATTAGATCATTATGTGGAACTGTATCAAATGCCTTGCTGAAATTAAGATATGCTATGTCCACAGCAGCACTCTGGTCCAAAACATTGGTAATATAGTATAAAAAAATCAATCAGATTAGTCTGACATGATCTGCCCCCTCAGTGAAGCCATGCTGCTTTAGTTCCAGCAAGGTGTGTGTTTTTAAGCAATGAATGATCCTTCTTTTCAGGAGTGATTCCATTAACTTGACTACAACTGATGTTAAACTCCTCGGCCTGTAATTGCCAGCTTCTACCTTGCTTCCCTTCTTGTGGATAGGTACAATATTAGCTGTCTGCCAGTCATGGGGAACTTCTCCTGTCAGAAGAGATTGATTTAAAAAGATCCGGTAACGGTCCAACAGCTATACCTCCAAGTTCTCTTAGAACTCTGCGTTGAATACCATTGGGGCCCATTGCTTTATTAAGCTTTAACCAAGCCAGTTCCTCTGCTACCTCTGTCTCTAGAAATCTTAAAAATGAACCGTCATTACTAGAACCAATATCATCCCCCAACTTGTTGTTAGAGCAATTTATTTCTGAGAAGACTTAACAGAAGTAATTGTTTAAGTGGTTTGCTACATCCAGGTCTCCCTCAACATAAGTGTTGTGCCCAGTTTTTATTTTAGTGATCCCATTGCATTTTTTCCTCCTTACACTAATGTACCCAAAAAGTTTTTTTTTCTCCTTTCTTAATAAATTTGGCAATTTCCTCCTCTTTCTGTTCTTTGGCAGCGCCGATAATGTGTTTGGCCTCGTTTTGTCTATTTTTATACTCTTCTCTGTCAGCTACACCTTCTGTTTCCTTGAATCTTCTATAAGCTGAATTTATTTCCTTTACTACCTTGCTTAACGTTTTAGTGAACCACATTGGTGTTTTCTTCTGTTCATTCTTACTAACTCGTCTGACATTTAATCTACAGTAGTTGCCTCCAGGATGGTAGACTTTAACAGTGCCCACTAACTCCTATTTTATTCCAACCTTTCAATTCCTTTTTTAACAATCTCCTTATTTCACCTAAATTTGTCCTTTTGAAATCTAAAACTTTTATTTTTTTATATGATTATTCAGTTCTTGTTTTAATATCAAACCAAAGAAATTGGTAATCACTAATATCCAAATTTTTTCCCACCTCAGACAGTCGATCCCCATTTGTCAGTACAATGTCTAGAATATGGTCACCTTGGGTTGGGCTTTTTACTAACTATTTTAGAGAAACCCCATTCAGTGCTTCCATTCTTGTAAAAAGCAGTTTGAGGATTCCAGTTAATGCCAGGCATGTTGAAGCCACCCATAATCAATACCTTTCCCTTCATTGTCATTTGAATTATCTTGTCAGTAAACAAGTTTCATTATCTTCAGTCTGTCCTGGGGGTCTATATACTACACCAAATCTAAGGGAAGATCCCTCTCTGGTTGTAAGGCAGACCCAGAGAGTTTTGAGTATTTAATTTGTTTTTTGAATTAATGTTAGCGTTATGCTATTTTTTACATATATGGCAACTCTTCCCCACTCTGTCATTCCTAAATAGTGTGTACATTGGTATAGTTCTTTTCCAGTCATTTGAATCCTTGAACCATGTCTCTGTAATTGCAACAAGGTCCAAGTTGTCCCTAGTAGACATGTGAATAATGGAAAAATTAGTTAACTAATTACAAATTTTCATAACGATTCGAATTTCGGATCAGTCTAAAAATGATTGACTAATTAGAATTCTGTGTGAAGAATAGCTGGTTGTCAAGCAGCGGGCTGGGAAGACGGCCGCCGCGTCCTTAACCGATGATTCGCCAGCTGGCTTTCCCACTGACAGCTGAATTGTAAACAAAACAATGCCAACAATAGAAAATTCTGAAAAAAAACAGCGTGGGGTTCCTCACCCCAATCCATACCAGGCCCTTTAGGTCTAGTATGGATTCTAAAGGGAACCCCCAAGCCAAAATTTAAAACCATACGGCGTGGGGTCCCCCCCAAAATCCATACCACACCCTTATCCGAGCATGCAGCCTGGCAGGCCAGGAAAGGGGGGGGTGTGAGCCATACCAGGCCACATGCTCTCAACATGGGGCTTTGCCCCCCCCACTCCAAAGCACCTTGTCCCCATGTTGATGACATGGGTCTCTTCCCCACAACCCTGGGCTGTGGTTATGGGGGTGTGTGGGCAGGGGGCTTATCAGAATCTGGAAGCCCCCTTTAACAAGGGGGCCCCCAGATCCCGGCCTCCCCCCATGGGAATGAGTATGGGGTATCTGCGATTTTTAGCAGGACTGCGACATTGCGGTGGACAAATCTGACCCCAAATGGCGATCAACCTAGGTGTGTTCTAACTGTAGGGGGGTGGGCTCACTGATCACTGGAAACAGAAGATCTGACATGTCATTAGGCAGAACGGGGTATCGGGTTGTTTACATAGGCAGTTCCTCATTCTACCTCTGTACACAGCGATCGTGAGTCGCTGGCGGACATCGAGTCCGAGGGCACGCTCCCGCACCGCCGGCATGGCGAGTGTGCCCGTTATCTTCCTTGCACGGACCATTGTACAGGTACGTTGGTTCACATGGAGAGCCGACCTGCCAGAGTAAATGTACGTGAGCTGGTCGGTAAGTGGTTAATGTCAGTGTTCATACCAGTGACTCCAGTTAAAGTGATTGTAAAGCTTTCAGTTTTTTTCATTAAAATAATAAACGTTATACTTATCTGCTCTGTGCAATGGTTTAGCGGGTCCCCCGCCAATGCTGCTGGCTCTGCCACCCCAAGGAGTGCCCTATATGAAACCACTTCCTATGGGGGCACTCGTGCTGAGCCAGGGTGTTGGCATCTATTCAGACACAGCCCTTCTCGGCCACACCCCCACTCTCTGCTCACAGGTTTTGACTGACCGCAGCAGGAGCCAATGTTTTCCGCTGCTCTCAGACTAGCCTGTGAGACAAAGGAGAGGGGATAAGAGCTGCTGCAGATGTGTACAGTGCTGGACTGAGATCAGACTCAGGAGAGTATTTAGAGTAGAGTGGGGGGGCTACTATTAAAATGTTTTTTAATAGTAAAAAACGCAATCGCTCATGACAGAGTGAGAACTGGAATCTGTGTGTGTAAACACACAAATCCCGGTTCTGTCAGGGGAGAGGAGGGAAATTGTGTGTTCCTACTAAGTAGGAACAACGATCTCTCTCCTCCTCTAGTCAGCCACATTCCCCCCACAGTTAGAACACATCTAGGGAACACATTTAACCCCTTGATTGCTCCCTAGTGTTAACCTCTTCCCTGCCAGTGACATTTATACAGTAATCAGTGGCTATTTTTGTTAAGTGTCCGTTGTGTCCGTTGCAATGTTACAGTCTCGATAAAAATAGCAGATCGCCGCCTTTACTAGTAAAAAAATAATAATAATAAAAATGACAAATCTATCCCCTATTTTGTAGACACTATAACTTTTGCGCAAACCAATCAATATACAATAAGTGATTTTTTTTTTTTTTAACCAAAAATATGTAGAGGAATAAATAATGATATTTGAAGCGCTTCACAATGTGCATGAAAATGAATATATAAGAATAAATATAAATAGTCAAATAAATCCAGCGGTGAGTAAAAATTCCTAAAAAATCCAGCAATCAAAATAGTGTAAAATTATAAAAAATTAGTGACACCATTACACATTTTTATAATTTTACACTATTTTGATTGCTGGATTTTTTAGGAATTTTTACTCACCCCTGGATTTATTTGACTATTTATATTTATTCTTATATATTCGTTTTCATGCACATTGTGAAGCGCTTCAAATATCATTATTTATTCTTTTTAAGTGACTCTGAAAACACTCTCTTTTGATAGCAGCCTCACTTGGTTTTATGTGTAATTATCAGCTATTTATCATCACAGCGCTTTGTGTTTTATATATATGTAGAGGAATACATATCGACCTAAACTGATGAAGAAATTTGTTTTTTTTTTTATTATTTTTTGGATATTTATTATAGCAAAAAGTACAAAATATTGTTGTTTTTTTTTCAAAATTGTCGCTCTTTTTTGTTTATAGCGCAAAAAATAAAAACCGCAGAGGTGATCAAATACCACCAAAAGAAAGCTCTATTTGTGGGGAAAAATGACATAAGTTTTGTTTGGGTACAACGTTGCACGGCCGCGCAATTGTCAGTTAAAGCGACACAGTGCCATATCCCAAAAAATGGCCTGGTCAGGAAGGGGGTAAATTCTTCTGGGGCTGAAGTGAAACCCTTTTGCCTTTTACAACCACTTTAATGTGATTTAAAGTTTGAATTTTAGGGAGCATGTAGAGTCATTTCATTAAAAAAATAGATGCATTGTCATGGTTATGCAGTAATCTTTCTCTGTCTGCTTACCTCTCCTCGTGTTTAGACTAAGAGGCCAGCGACTCTCACCTGGCTGTTTTTATAACCTCTCCTCTAAGCATGGCTCCACCCCAGGCCCTATCAGGGAACCCTATATTAACCTGTGCACTGCAAGCCAGCGGGGCTGATCAACCATTTTGTATTCATTGTGTGTTTGGCTTCCTGTTTCCTGCTTGCTGTGTGCTCTTCGTTTGTCTCTGTTACAGACCTTGGCGTGTTCCCGACTATTCCTGTCTGCTCATGACCCTGACCTTTTGGCGTGTCCCTGACTATCCCTGTTTGCCTGTGACCCTGAACCTTTGGCGTGTACTCTGTTGTTCCTGTCTGCTAGTCGCCCTGACCTCTGCTTTATCCCATCACTATCCTTGTTGTTCCAGCCTGCTGCTTCCTTCTCCTGTAGTCTACCATGAGCGTGAGCTGTGAGACCCTAGGGGCCACGACCTGGAGCCAGACTGCAGCGCAGTCCATCCTCACCACTAGAGGCTCTGGTGAACACCTGCTGGCTCTTAGACTCCGCGCCCTGGGTAATCTATGCTCTAGCTCCCACTGGGATCTGTGTTAGTGATCCAGTAGACCTGCTTCCTGAACCTCAATCCGAGGAGCACCCCCTGCCTGCTGAGGAACCTATGCAGCCGGGTTGGACCAAGTTATCTCCCGAAGAACGCGATACGCGCAGAACTCTGGGCCTGTGCCTCTACTGTGGGGTCAAAGGTCATTTTCATGACACTTGTTCTCTTCGTCGCTCGGGGCAAATGCATCTGGAAGGTGGAGTATTAGACCCTGAGATATATCCTTCACCTTCTCGTCTTCTCTTTTCTGTATTACTTCATGTCTGCGCTACCTCTCGTTCGGTCTCGGCACATCTGGATTCTGGAGCCGCTGGCAATTTCATGGATTGGGAAACTGCATCTTCCATGAGACTTACCCTTTTGCCCCTCACAATGCCATTGGTGGTCTTGGCGATTGATGGCACTGTTCTCCCAGGGGGCCCTATCCGCTTCCAGACCCTCCCTGTTAAGATGTCGGTAGGGACACTCCACCAGGAGTGGATATCCTTCCTTGTCTTACCTAAGGCTTCATCTCCTATTATATTAGATCTTCCTTGGTTACGGCTCGATTCTCCACACGTTGACTGAACTGCTGGACAGATCATGGCTTGGGGTTCCTTCTGTTTCTCTTCCTGCCTACTCAAGGTTACCCCAAAAGAAAAACTTCCTGTTGCCACCATCCCAGTATCTTCTGCTCTTCCCACTGTATATAGTGATTTCTGGGATGTGTCCTGCAATAGTCAGACTGATGCACTCTCTAGATCATGTGGCACTCTGGATGAGGAGCCCACCTATGAACCTGAGCCTCCTGAAACATCCACTCCAGTTTGCATAACCGTTTACCTTTGCCAGTCCCTAAACTCCCTTGGACGCACAGCCGGGCTAACTTGTCCGCAAGTTCCACAGTCACTACACCATGCGATTGAGATAGTCGCTACACCTGGCGATAATATTCAGTCGGCCTCTGCACCAGTTATGCCAGTCCATCCCATGCCCAGTGAGCTTCCTGCTTTTTCTTATTCAGGACCTTCTATAACCTGGTCTCACCCTACTACTACTACTATGTCCATTCAAACCTGTCTAAGAGGCTCAATCCATCCTTTGGATAGACTGCCCCATTCGGCCAGGTGGGGTTTTCAACCTTTTTTTCAGGACTCTCTGCATTCTGCTTGTGCTCCAGCTATCCAGCTTGACTCCTGTGACACATCACCTTCTAACCAACCTGGTCTCAGGGATCCACTGACCACTGCCCAGTCTGATGATCCTGTGCTGGATGTCCAGCTCATCTTTAAGGGTCTGGGGGACCCTGCTCAGACTCCTGATGGTCTTCTCATGCCCTTACCCATTCCTAAGAAGTCTTTAGTCCTCAATAAGCCCTCTTGCCCTCTCCCTACCTCAATTTCGGTCTCTGAGCATAATCTAAAGTACGAGGTTAGTCAAGTTCTGGATTCCCGGCGCCGTAGAGGCATTCTTCAGTACCTCGTACATTGGAAAGGGTTTGGTGCTGAGGAGAGGTCTTGGATCACTGCATCTGAGATCTTTGCACCTCGTCTGTTGAGGAGGTTTCATCTGGAGTTTCCCTTTAAACTTGGGCCCAGGCGGGGGAGTGGGAGGTCTCGTAAGAGGGGGGGTGGCAGTAATCTTTCTCTGTCTGCTTACCTCTCCTCATGTGTTCAGACTAAGAGGCCAGCCACTCTCACCTGGCTGTTTTTATAACCTCTACTCTAAGCATGGCTCCACCCCAGGCCCTATCAGGGAACCCTATATTAACCTGTGCACTGCAAGCTAGCGGGGCTGATCAACCATTGTGTATTCATTGTGTGTTTGGCTTCCTGTTTCCTGCTTGCTGTGTGCTCTTCACTTGTCTCTGTTCGCTTGTCTCTGTTACCAACCTTGGCGTGTTCCCGACTATTCCTGTCTGCTTGTGACCCTGACCTTTTGGCGTGTCCCTGACTATCCCTGTTTGCCTGTGACCCTGAACCTTTGGCGTGTACTCTGTTGTTCCTGCCTGCTAGTCGCCCTGACCTCTGCCTTATCCCTTTACTACCCTTGTTGTTCCAGCCTGCTGCTTCCCTCTCCTGTAGTCTACCGTGAGCGTGAGCTGTGAGACCCTAGGGGCCGCGACCTGGAGCCAGACTGCAGCGCAGTCCATACTTACCACTAGAGGCTCTGGTGAACACCTGCTGGCTCTTAGACTCCACGCCCTGGGGAATCTATGCTCTAGCTCTCTCTGTGTTAGTGATCCAGTAGACCTGCTTCCTGAACCTCCCTGGGTACAATCCGCAGCAGTCAGTCCTAGGGTCCACTATCTTAGCGGTGCACTTCCGACTCCTATGGAGTGCATCTGTCACCTGGTCTCAGGTGACCTGACATGCATTTTATATTACAGTAAACTTACAGAATCGTACTGCAAGTAATTGACGTAATTTTAATGGAAATAAAATAGGAAGCTAATGGTTTAGAAATTACCAAATCTTTTCAGGAGGAACCTTCAGCCATATACGATACTAGGCAATTTTACCTAATGCAGGATTTTGTTATTTTTCTGAGGAAATTAAAATGTCATCTTAGGCCTGTCAGTTAATGAATAAGACACCGGAGACCATCTGTGTTTGATCGGGACTGAGAATAGCAGTCCCAGCGTAATGTTGGGATGCTCCTGCAATCGTCACGCTGTTGATTTTGTAGCTGATATAAAATGCTGTTTTGGTTTCAACAGCTCCAGTTATTGTTGCTCCAGCATAAGTGTCTGGATTGGGGATAAGTGCACTCCAATCTTTTGCCTGCAGCCAAGGGATTACTGCTCACTGTTGGAGATTTCCTCCTTCCAAACAGATCATTGGCAGACAGTAGAACAGGCAGGCTTAGAGAAATGCTAAACAATTCCTACTGCTGTCTTTGGCTTGGGGCAGCAAACAGGTCAAATGGGAGTGCAAGGGTTAATGAGGCAGAAGAATCTTGTGTAAGTCCAGTAATCCTTTTAATTGCACCACAAGCTTTGAAGTAATTTATTAGGGGACAGTCATAAGAATTGCTCATTTTTTCATTATTTTTACTCCTCTTGTGTGTTCTATATAATTGTTTTTTATTAACATTGATCCAGCTGCACCCACCCATCCCACCCACCTAGTTGCAAGCAGCTGAAAAACAGAAAATTGTATACTCACCTTTCCATAATTTTCCTTTCCTGATGCATCTCCATGGCAGCACACACTGGGTTGTGACTCCACCCCCACAACCTGACAGGACTGGTTAGCTATAAATTTGAAAGGGAGGCATCCCCCTTCATTCTCTGTAACTATCATCTAAGGAAGGGTGGGATGCTGTGTGCTGCCATGGAGATGCGTCAGGAAAGGAAAGTTATGGAAAGGTGAGTTTATGTCCGTTTTTCTGACGCATCATGGCAGCACACACTGGGAAATAACTCATCAGTCGGGTGGTTGCAAGTAAAGTAGTAGTATTTATTTATCATATGGCTGTAGAGTTGGCCCGAATAATGGATCTTCCAAAATCTACTGTAAATAACTGAGCCGAGTCTATCTTGTAGTGGGACATGAATGTATGTCTGGAAGACCAGGTTGCTGCCCTGCAGATTGTCTCTGGTGACACCCTGCAATAAGCTGCCCAGGAAGTTGCCACTGCCGTTGTTGAGTGAGCCCTGATGCCTCCAGGTACTGGCAGATTCTGAGTGTCGTAGGCTTTTTTGATGGCCTTGACCAGCCAAGATGTGATGCGCGAGATGACGCCATGTGACCTCTTCTTCCTCCGTGAGGAATCACCAATAGGTTATCAGTCTTTCTGAAAGAGGCTGTAGCTGACAGATAGTTTCTAATAGTGGTCTTGATGTCCGAGGCGTGTGGTTACCCTTGATCGTCAGTAAATGATGGAAGGTTGATTTCCTGATTGTAGTGAAAGGATGATGTCAACTTTGGAGTAAAGTGGTCTGAGGGTTTCAGTACCACCCTGTCTGGGTAAAAGACCATTTTGGGTTCTGAAATCATTAACGCCTGTATCTCCGAGACTCTTTTAGCTGAAGTGATGGTGATAAGAAATGTTAATTTTAGTGATAAGTCCCACAATGTAATCAAGTCAACTGGGTGGAAAGGTGAACTTGATAATGAATTTAGGACTACTGATGAATCCCATGCTGGGAACGTCTGTCTTCTTGGGGGCCTAATCTTTACACATGCTCTTATAAACCGGATTAGAAGAGGGTGTGAGGCCCATTTGAAGCCTGTTTTTGCAGATATAGCTGAAATCTGCACTTTAAGGGTACTTGAGCTGAGTCCTCTAGCTAGGCCTGCTTGTGGAAACTCCAGGATCTGCGGAACTTCTGGAGATAGTGGGTCCCAGCCATTCTGCTGAGCCATGGACGTGAATCTTTCCCATATTCTATCGTAAGTAACGTTAGTTGTGCTTTTCCTGGCTTGGAGTAATGTTGAAATGCCTTGCTCTATAAACCTATTCCTCTCAACATCCATGCCATTAAATTGAGCCTCTATGGAGCTGGATGGGAGAACTGCCCCTGGTACAGTAGATCCTGGGACAATGTAAGAGGTAGTGGATCTACTAGGCTGAGCTGCAATAGAGTCGTGAACCAAGGCCTCCTGGGCCAGAAAGGAATCACCGCTATTACTGAAGCTGAAGACCTCCTGAGCCTGGATAGGAATCTTGCAATTAGCGGTGTTGGAGGGAATATGTACCCCAGACAAAAGTTCCATGGATGAAGAAGGCAGTCCACCCCCTCTGCAGATGGATATGCTGCTCTCGACAAGAACCTCTGGCATTTGGTGTTTGTTAGGGTCGCGCCCAGATCGATCTCTGGGATCCCCCAAGTTTGAGTCAGGAGACTGGAGGCTTGAAGTTTCAGGGACCAATCGTTGTTCGACAGGAACTCTCTGCTCAAACAATCGGCTAGTAAGTTCTGAGCTGCCGGAACATCGCTTGTAGATCTGTTAGAATTAACTGGACCCATTCCAGGATGGAACGGACTTCCTCCAGTAGAGTACTGCTTCTGGTACCCCCCTGTCTCTGAATATATGTTACTGCCACTTTGGATTAGGACACTTTTCCCCCTCAAGGATGGGCCAAAATCTAGAAGGGCCTGGAAGGCTGCTCTGAGCTCGAGAATATTCGATACTAGACCCTCCGCATGAAATCGCCATTGCTTTTTCACGATGTGGTGATAGGCAATCGACTGAAGCATTGATGTTCCGTTGCACTGAGTAAGGAATGAGAACTGCATAGTCCTCATGTGCCATTGCGCCCATTGAATCAGCGGTAGAGTGGCCGACATCGAGCCTAAGGTGCTCAGACAGGCTCTCGCCGGAAGGAATGTTGCTGTCGTTAGTCTCCTTAACTTCCGGATCAAGGGAGTGGGAGTATCTATGGGAGGTCCTGCGTAGATTTGGGTTTGGGCCTAAACTTTTACAGTGGATTCGGATGCTTTATGGGGGGCCCAGGGCGAGGGTCCGCACCAATAATTGGATCTCTGACCCCTTTCCCTTGTTCAGGGGAACTCTCTTCTGGTCTCTTTGCCCTAGCACTGGAACCCCTGGCGATTTCGGTCAGGGAATCCCGAGAGATCCGTGGTTTGCTGGTGGGGGGACTGGAGGAGAGGATATCCCTTTATGCGGATGACGCCCTGTTGTACCTGAACGATGCGGGGCCCTCGCTGGCGGCTGCCCTTGAAGTATTTGATGAGTTTGGGGTGTACTCGGGCATCAAAATTAATTGGTCCAAATCAGTGCTTTTTTCATTAGATGAGCAGGCAGCTGCCCTGGCCAGCCCATCCCCCTTACGTTGGGTATCAGAATTTAAATACTTAGGTGTCCTGGTGACAAGAAACACAGCACAATATTACGCCCGTAATCTTTTTCCTCTGATATCTCTCCTTAAAGAAAGATGCTCGGCATGGTCGGGGCTCCCTTTGAATCTCCTTGGACGCATCAATATTTTGAAAATGATTGTGCTACCCAAGTTCAATTATTTATTTCGAAATAGTCCAGTTTGGGTTCCGGCCTCCTTCTTCAGGGAGGTGGACAGGTGCACTGGGGCCTTTATCTGGAATGGAGCTGTTCCGCACCTGGCTAGATCTACACTTCAGCTTCCTACACAGTTGGGGGGTCTCGCGCTGCCCAACTTACAAATATATTATTGGGCCGCGGTTTTGGTTACAGCCTACTGGTGGTTTGAGGGGGCCCGTGCTAATGTAACGGTTTGTCTAGAGGCAGCATCCCTAGGATCGATGCTGGACTTACAGAGCCTGGTTCACAGGGGGCTGGGGCATACAGGGTTGTTCCAACTCCCTCTAAAACTACACCGCGAGTCTGCGTGGCCGCTAGGCGACGCTTCTTCCTGGAATATCGCTGGTCACCGGTACAGCCTTTATGGGGGAATCTACCCCATTTCAGATCAATCCCGGACCCCCAAGTCTGGGCAAGATATGGTATCAAGACCTTGCAGGACATAATGCCTGAGGGAACGTTGCTAACCTACCCACAGCTTTGCAGGACGTTTAAGTTGCCGGGTTGGATGTACTTTAGGTACATCCAGCTCAGGCACGCTGCCAGAGCTCAGTTCCCTTCTAAGCCCCTACTTCAACTAGACCTTGTTGAGATGGTTTTATCACAGGATGGGTTGAGAAAACCTCTTTCTGCGCTGTATGGGACTCTGCTTAAAACGGATTCACCCAAAGTCGAGAAACTATGGGCTCTCTGGAAGGCAGATATCCCCACCTTAGACAGAGAGCATTGGGACGATGCTTTGGAGCAAAATTCTAAACTGGTTATTTCGTCGAAAGATAAGTTGATACAAACAAAACTGCTTCATCGAGTTTACTACACACCAGTAAGATTACATAAACTATTCCCAGATAGGGACCCCCACTGCTCACGGTGCTGAACTCAGATAGGCACTCCAATGCATATGCTTTGGGACTGTCCCAAGATACGAATCTTTTGGTTAGAAGTCTTCAACCTGATCAATATTAGGCTGGGATTGTCAATATCCATGTCACCTGAGTTGGCACTTCTGGGAATCCCTGATGACGACCAAAGATCCCATCATAACAAACTCCTCATTTCATATTTAATGTACTATGCTAAAAAGGTGATCATTTGCAGATGGTCCTCTCCTAGTCCGCCCACTCTGTCCTCCTGGATGGCCATGATTGGATGCTGCATTACCACTTTACAAATTGACATATATTAGTCGTGGCTGCCCCTGGAAATGTGAGAAAGTGTGGCAGTCCTGGACGTCGGTATGATGGAGCCTCCTCATGGATCCTACTATAGTGCCTCCCGAGCTTGAACCTTAACTTTGGTGCCCTCCACTCCTCCTCCCCCTTGATGCTTCCTGGGAGGGATCTCTGCACCTCCTCTCGCCTCTCTGGATCTTTTGCGGCAAGAAATGCTGCTTATCCACGGAGGGTTGAGGACTCTGAAAAGGATGCAGGATATGTTGTGATGTCTTTATTACTGTTACCCTTCTTGATTCAGAAGCCTGGAATCGGATCTATATGCGACTTCCCTTCTGTGATTTTTCCATTCATGTTTCTGTTTTGGGCATATTTGATACTTACTGTTGTATACTATAATGTACTAACTGTGTACTGTGTTCTCATGTCATGGTTGGCTTATTCAGCCATTGTTCATTTGTTCAGTATTTAATCCTTCAATAAAAAGACATCCTGATTGTTTAAAAAAAAAAAAAAAAAAACTTCCCGATTAAGGGACCTATCTTTTCCCGAGGTAGACTGACTCTGATAAGTTCTCCCCTAGACAGGTCATGCTTTGTGTGGGCTGAAGGTTGCTCTTCTCCCAGTTGATTAATCACCCGAAGTTCTGGAGTGTGTTGATCAGTACAGCACGTGGTGAATTAGTGTTTCCCGACTGTCTGCTAGCAGTAGGATGTCATCCAGATAATGATGGATCTCAGGCCTTTCTCCCTTAGAAATGCGATAACAGGAAGGAGGAAGCGGAAGAAGAGTTTTGGTAATGGTCCAGATGAGATGCCGAATGGGAGGCACTGAAACTGGAAATGCTGGTGGTTGACTGAGAATCTCAGATATTTTTGAAAGGCGGAGTGTATAGGGACGTGTAGATAGGCAAACAATAAATCTATGGAGAGCATCCAGTCCATTTTGAAGGCTTTGACCTGAATTCCTCTGTTGAGCCTTTTTGGTCCATTACAGGGCGTAGATCTCCTGTCTTTTTCCTTACTAAGAATAGGGGGGAGTAATATCCTCTCCCTCTTTGGGGGGTTGGAACCTCCAGAATTGTTCCTTCTTTTCTAGCTCCATCACATACTTGAGAAGCAGCCTCCTCTTGACTGGTGATGATGGTAGTCTGGTTGACTGAAAATGACTTCCGGGCGCGTTGCCTATAAATCTCCATTTGTGCCTATGTTTTATTGTGGAAAATGTCCGTGCATCCTCTATGTGTTCCGTCCAGACCTGTTCAAATTTTTTGAGCCTGGCTCCCACTCTCCCAGGCAGGACAGGCGAACCCTCAAAGGGACTTCTGGTTTTTCCCTGTCGGGGTGGTCTTAGATTTCTGAAGCCTCAAAAAAGATGATTGTGGATTCTTCCAAGTTCTTTTAAATTCTCTTCCTGGCCTATATGTTCTCGCCTCCCTGTACCTCTCCGGGAGGTTGAGTTTGAACGAAGGACCTTTCTGTGGCTTAGGTCTTCTATCAGAGGGAATCAGTCCGATTTGCCTCCTGTCACTTTGCTGAGTCCAGTTTTGAACTAAATCATAAGGGATCTTGCACCAATTGGTCTTTGATGCTGCATTCGCCACCCATGGTTTGAGCCACAGGGCTCTTCTGGCCATGACTGAAGCCAACATAGCCCTTGCGGAAGAACTAATGACATCCCCTGAGGCCTCTGCTATGAAATCGCCTGCCAGCTTCAGTTCCTGAAGAGAACTAATTATTTTCTCCTGGTCAGCCCCTTCGCGCATGGATCTTTCTATATTGGCAGACCATCCAAAAATTGCTTTGCTGACTGCTGCTACTGCTGGCCTACATGCACCTCCTGCTGTGCAGTATGCTTTTTTCATGTCCAGATCAATCTTCCGATCCAGCACATCCCGGAAGGTTACTGCATCTTCTATTGGTAAAGTAACATGTCTTGCGAGCCGCATTAGAGAGGTGTCGACCAACGGTGGGTGGACCAGTGGATTCACTTTCACTTCCTTAAGAGGATATAGTTTTGCCAATCTATTATTCAGGATAGATCTTTTATCTGATCTTTCCCACTTATCCTTAATGAGATCCTCCAGTTCCTCAATGAAGGGAAAGGACTCCGGCTCCCTCTTTAGATTAGGAAAGTACTTCCGGATTTTGCGAGGGGCCTGTTTCGCTTCTTCTCATTCTATGGCCTCCTTTACTAATCCTTTTTTTTTTTTTTTTTCAATAAATGTTTATTAAAATTTTTCAGCTATACATAAAATCACAGTTATCGGGTATACATTGAGACAGAAGCTGTTAATACAATCAATAAATCATACAATCGACAAATAAAGCAGAAATGTAAGAACGAGTTCAAAATACGGCCAACTGAGCCTCTTACTAGGTCACTTCTGCACTAGTGGTGTAGGTGAAATTCCGACCCAGTAAAGTATTCCTATGGTAAAGCGGGAAAACCCTAATTAACAAGATTATAAACTAAGGATCATTAAGAATCTCTGTGTGAGGGAGAAGTGGTTGGTGTGGGGATAAGGGTCCATTCGGGGTAATGTTATGTACCGATCAAAGCCACCCTTGAACCCATTCACCCCAAAAGGGTTCTAACTGTGAATAGGTGGGGACCATGTGTAGTAATGTGTGTGGTTTTAAACCTATTCGGTACCCATATGATTGAGAGGAAGCTCCGTAATAATAATTTGTTATCAAGGAGTGAGGGGGGAGTAAGGAAACCAGAAACCATTGTGTGCTCCTGCCGGAACAGTGAAGGATTTATGTTGGTATCAAGTTGAGAGGGTGTGGAGATTGCCTAAGTAGGATCGGTGAGGATTAATTGGGTAAGAGGAAGGGTATGGACTGAGGGAGGGCACGATCAGCCAGACACTGACGTTTCTGCGACCGATCAGTATCGATCATGGCTGAGACATTGGGTCACTGGGCGGAATGATCTGCGTCGAGGAAACTCTAAATTGCAACCAGCAAGCCCATGTTGTATTAAATTTTGTCGGATTGTCTTTTGCTTGGTAAATTAGTTTTTCCATCTCGGCCCTTCTATCGACTCTTTTGAACCATTCAGCCACTGATGGTGGTGTGGAACTCCTCCAGTGAACTGGGACACAGAGGTTGGCTGCATTGATAAGGTGTAGGGTAAGGGATTTTTTGTAGGAGGAAAGGGGCAAGGAGGTGTGAGGGAGCATGTATTGGGCCGGAATGAAGTCTGGGGCGTAAGAGGTAATTTGGGTGATAAGGCGGTGAATTTCCGTCCCAATAAGGTAGGATAGGAGGACACTCTCACCAGATATGAATTAGAGTGTCAAGCACTGCATTGCAACACCAGTATGTCGGGGGGACCGAGGGGTGCATTTTGTAGATTTTATCCGGTGTCCTATACCAGTTAGTGAATATTTTGTAAAAAATGTACAGAAAGAAACTGTGCTATATACTCAAAAAAACATACATGTGAAATAACATGCCAGGTATTACCAAATCATAAAACCAAGTGAAATTATAAAGAATCAAACAAGTGTCTGACTAATACTAAGTGCCTATAAAAATGATGCCCAAAACACTTATAGTGAAAGTGAAATTAAAACACCAAGTCCATAACAAGATAGCCAGATGTCCAGTAGGTAGTGAGGAGAGACCCTAGATCGCTGTTCATAGGGATCGATATAGGGAGGTGGGAAATAAGAGAACACCCATTATAGTGTTCCACCACCACCTAAAATGCAAGCTTACCAGATAGCAAGCTTAATAAGCTTGTCACAGATCAAAAGCCGGATGGACATGGATCAGGAACGTCCCTCTGTATATTTATGGCAGGCAGCAGGCAATCTGAATGTATTAAGGATCTGGGTCTCCAACCAGCATTAGGGCATCCCTTTGGCGGCATGGCCGGGGGCAGGTATAGGGAGATACAGTCCCCGAATCACAAACAATCATGAAGTTAAAAGAAGAGCGAAAATCGCCGGCCGGCTGGCGAGCGCCCGTCCAAGTGTGGCTCCAAAAAAGGGATGTGTCACCAAAGCTCTAGGGATGGAGTTGTGATTGATCCAGGGTAGATGTGACAGCGGGGATGTAGCGAAAGAGTCCTCAAGTGTAATCCAGGCTTTATTGAAACGATGCAGATGCCAATCTACAATCCTAGTTAAATGATATGCCCAGTGGTATTTTTGAATGTTGGGGAGGCCAAGGCCCCCTGATAGCTTGGGGAGTACTAGCCTATCCCAGCTTAGTCGGGGGGTCTTGGACGCCCAGATAAAAGTCCTGCACAAATGCTTGTATGATGTAAAAAAGGAGGTGGGTAGCTTTATGGGGATTGCCTGAAAAAGGTAAAGAAGTCTGGGCAGTACATTCATTTTTAATATGGCTGCCCTACCCAACCAGGAAAAGGACCCGAAATGCCATTTATTTAAATCAGCTTGTATGTTTTGAAGTGTGGGTGGAAAGTTTCTCAAGTATAGATCCTGTAATTTAGTAGGTATTTTAATGCCCAGGTATGTAATGTCCTGTGATTCCCATGTAAAGGGGAATTTCTGTTTGCATTGGGTGACCAATGTGGCTGGTAGGGTGATGTTCAGTGCTTTCTATTTTGTAAAGTTAATTTGAAGGTTTGACAAGGTTTTGAATAATGAGAAATCTTTAAGAAGATAGGGGATAGTGACTATAGGGTCCGTGAGGAAGAGCAAAACGTCATCCACATAGGCTGCTAATTTAAAGTGGTTATCACCAATGTTAATGCCTTTGACGTCCGGGTTGTCTCTTAATCTGCTGAGCATTGGTTCCATAGTAAGGATGAATATGAGCGGGGATAGGGGGCATTCCTGACGGGTTCCGTTTGAGACAGAGAAGGCGTTCGACAGGCGGCCATTGATCCTAAGTTTAGCTGTAGGTGCAGAGTATAGCACCAGGATCATTTGGAATAAATGTGATGGGAAACCCATTACTCTTAAAGTCGCTTCCATATAGTCCCAAGCCACCCTGTCAAACTCCTTCTCCACGTCCAAGGACAGGAAAAAACCTTGTGTGGGAATGTTTCAACTGTGAGGTCTCTGTCACTGAGCGCATGGATATCGAGCCTGAGCTCCAAAATGGTGGCAGATAAGGTGTCTTTGATATCTGCTGATGGTCCGCAGGTCCTGCATGTTTAAGTGTGGCTGTGGTGAGAGTTCAATGCTATTCCTATCCGTGTGAGGGTTTGGAGATTCCGCGTGTGGCGGTTCTGTCAGGGCCGCCTCAGAAGCCTGAGAGTGTGAGTGTCTGTGACGGGAAGGTGCCATGTTCCCTCTGCCGGTACGAAGCATTTCAGGAATATTATGACCCCCGTCTCCTATTTGTTCATGGGGGGAGCGGGAGGCAGAAGAGTTCCGCGATGCAGTCCCCATGATTTGGAAGTGTTTAGGCAATTTTACCTCAGTTCCAGTCAGCTTTTCCCTGTGGTGGCAGGAGCTCAGGGATTAAAGTGGATTTAAACCCATTGTCATCCTTTCTAGGGGTTATCTATAAGGATATACATGCCTCCTGCATGTATCTTTACCTGCCAAATGTCTCCCCTCTGTCTGTTATTAGACCCGAAAAACTGCATATTCTGTGGGTGGGTCTGTTGTCTGGAGCTCGGTGGGTGGAGTCATGATGTCAGTAGACTCCCCGCCCACCTCTACACTCCTTGTTAATATGCATTTTCTCCTGTGTATTTCTAACACTGAACTTCTGCTATGATCTCTAACATCCAGTGAAAAGACAGGAAAGTAACCACATTGCTTCATCATGCCAAATCATGCTGAGGTGTGGAACAGCCAATCCTTGCAGAGCTGCTGAAGAAAGGAGTGGGGGAGGAAATTAAAAAATAATGCCTGTGTCTTAGGCTGTCACTCACAGCAAGGGGGAGTATTTGACAAAGTTTTTCTCAGTTTGTCAAGATTTATTTCACTGAACAATAAAAGAGGATTGCTCAGAGATGGATTAACTCTGCGTGGCAAGACTGGGCTCAAATGATAGGAAATCTTATACTCTACAGTATGATATCCACAAAAAAAAAATTTCGGGTTTACATCCACTTTAAGCGACCATCTTCCTGCTAGGTCCAGCCACGCCCCCTTCTTTACTGATCTTTTAAAGGGTTCAACGAGAGTAAAGTCGAATCCTGTAGGGATCTCTGAGTCTTCATTGTCAGAAGCTGATTCCAAATCTATAGAAGGATTGGGAGCTACGGAAGTTGTGCTTGGGCCTGCCTTGTCTGGTTCAGGGACTGATGTCTCCAGGATAGATTCCCGCACAGACTCTCTGATGAGGTCAGTTACCTCTCTTGCGTCAGACTCCTTCTCCCTGGTTGCTTCGTTGAAGCATGCGCGGCAGGCTAACTTGTCTGCCAAAGCTGAAAATCCACACACCCAGCAAGCATTTTCTGCAGGACTGGTGTGATAGCTCCTCTTGTGACGGGGAGAAGGTGACCTTCTGTGTGAGCGTCTATGGCGTGAGCGTCTGTGACGTGAATGACTGAGGCCAGAGTGGTGATGGCGAGATAAAGATTTTGAGCGACTTCTCCTAGATCTCCTATGGCTTGAGGTATGTATGGCTTGAGCGACCTTGGTGCCTGGAGTTTGTAGATCTTGACCTGGAAGGGCTGTCAGAAATTCGCAGCATTAGAGGTCATGCACTCTTTTTCCTCTTCCATACTTACCAGACATGCTGGGCACCTCTTACCTTATATGCTGAGGGTGGTCTGCTTGGGCAGTGACCTTGAATGCACAGGAAAACAAGTAAAACGTCATAGAATTACAGTGCAGGTAAAAGGAATAACAGCTACAAATGAGCAGATGAAAGAGGTGTGGGACTTACCTGGGACTGAGGGCAGTAAGGAACGCAAAAGAATCCCTTCGTAATGCCTGCAACCATCAGCAACTACTGACAGGATCACAGGGCTTTTTAAATTTGTCACCGCTGTCGCGGCAGAAATGACGTCACCGTGCATGCGCAGACACGATTTGCTGTCCGGGGCGCCATCTTGGAGAAGGGCAGAGAGACGTGCCGAGCTACCTCACTTCCCCCGGCGCATGCGCAGAGCGCCGAAGAGGTGAAAATGCCGCCATGATGGAAATGGCTCTATCCTCGTGGAACTACAGGGATCAGTCAGCCTTTAGAATGAAACAAAAGAATGAAAGAAATACCTAAATACCTGAGTGAAAGAGGTGAAAGGTAGGAGGTCACTGCGGTAATCTAAGCTTCTTTAAAGCTTGTATGAGTGCCAGAAAATGTGCCCCCGAGACCACCAGATTGGGGTTCTCTCCGTAAAGGCTCCTTTAGAGACTGCACAGGAGAGACTTCCAGCCAGGAGAGGCTTAACCTGGTGGGGCGAATGCTGTAAGGGTGCGGAATCCATCTCAATCTTGTCAGGTGAGGATAAAAAAAGAGAATGAAGGGGGTGCCTCTCCTTCAACTTTATAGTTAACCAATCCTGTCAGGTTGTGGGGGCGGAGTCACAACCCAGTGTGTTCTGCCATGGAGATGCGTCAGGAAAGGTGATTTGTCTTGAAGCAGAATAACAGGCCATAAGGGCTCTTTCACATTGGTGGCAGTATAGCAACGGCTGCCATGCATTTAGTAGGTGACCCTGCTACCTAATGAAAGTCTGTCTGTTTGTACTACATTACTGCAATGCAAAGCTGCAAAACCATTGCTTGGCTCACTGTTTCAGTGCACTCCCATTGACTTTAACAGGCGCATTTGACAGACAAATCCTGCTATTTAAGATAATATTGCAGCGGTTGTGGCATGTGCAGGCTTGTCCAGCTATAATAGATTTTTTTGGGGGAGGTTGGGGGTGGGGGCTCTAAAACCACAGCACAACCGCCTGTATTTCTACGCCTTCCCGCCCAGTTTGAAAATTTGTTACATCTGAGATACCGATATTGACGCCCAATATTCGTGAACAGATCCTCTGTTGAATCAGATCAGAATGGAAAGGATGTAAAAAGTGACATCCGAGCTCTTTCATATTTTTGTTGCGTGTAAATAATGGAGATTTCTGAACCCACAGACCTGTGGTGGGCCAGATGTAAATGGACATGCGACCTTTTAGGCCCCTTTCTCATGGACAACATCCATTCAGTCACATTCCATTCAGTCAGCTGTGCAATTCTGTGACCATTGTGTCCAGTAGACACAGCGGATCACAGTCCTTGGTGCCTGGCTGCTCACAGGGTATCATATGATCGCTATGGTTGGTCATAGCGATCTCATGATTACAGTATGAAAAAACCATCATGAATGGTTTCCATTCATGACTGCTTGTTTAGTATTGTGAAGCTGTGACTGGCTCACAGCATTCACATGGTACCTTACACCCTGTAACATGTGATTAGCTGTAGCCAATCACAGCATGTCAACAGAAAGAAAGCTGCGATAAATGGAAAGCCATTCAAGTTAAGTGTTTCTTATACCAGTGAAATGAGGTAGGCTGTCAGTACATCAGGATTGATCAATTTTCAAATGTTACATAGTCAGGTTGAAAAAAAGTCTATCTAGTTCAACCAAGGGGGAAAAAAACATACAATCCCATATACACAATCCTATACCCACAATTGATCCAGAGGAAGGCAAAAAAAAAACAGCAAAGCATGATCCAATTTGCTCCAGCAGGGGAAATATTCCTTCCTGATCCCCTGAGATGCAATTGGATATTCCCAGGATCTACTTTACTTATAAATGTTAGTACCCAACTATATTATGTACATTTAGGAAAGAATCCAGGCCTTTTTTAAAGCAAACTACTGAGCTGGCCAGAACCACCTCTGGAGGGAGTCTAGTCCACATTTTCACAGCTCGTATTGAGAAGAAACCTTTCCATATTTTGGAGATAAAATTTATTTTCCTCTAGATGTAAAGAATGCCCTCTTGTCCTCTGCGATGACCTTAAAGTGAATAACTCAACGCCAAGTTCACTATATGGACCCCTTATGTATTTATACATGTTGATCATATCCCCCCTAATCTCCTCATCTCAAGAGAGAATAAATTTAGTTCCTCTAAAATTTCCTCATAGCTGAGCTCCTCCATGCCTCTTATCAATTTGGTTGCTCTTCTCTGCACTTTCACCAGTTTCCTGATAACCTTTTTTGTGAACTGGTGCCCAAAACTGAACTGCATATTCCAGATGAGGTCTTACTAATGATTTGTACAGGGGCAAAATCATACTGTACATTTATCAACATTAAACCTAATTTGCCGCATACATTAGTTGCCCAATTAGTGCATTGAGGTCAGCTTGTAAGTTGGAGACATCCTGTAAGGTCGTTATTCCACTGCATAGCTTACTTCTGCTTTAAAAAGTAAGGGTCCCAACACTGAACTTTGGGGTACACCAGTGATAACCTTAGACCATTCAGAGTAAGAATCATTAACCACTACTCTGTCACTGTCTGTCATTAACCACTAATTCTGTCTTTTAGACAGTTTTCTATCCATTTACAAACTGATCTTTCCAAGCCTGCAGACTTTACTTTACACATTAGCCGTGCGTGGGGAACTGTATACTGTATACCATAGTTTGTCAATGCTATAACCTTCACACAAACCAATTAATACACACTACTTTTTTTTTTTTTTTTTTTTTTACTAAAGACATGTAGCAGAATATGTTTTGGCCCAAATTTATAAAGAAATTATATTTTATAACTGAAAGTAGAGAATATACATTTTTTTACAATTTCAGTCTTTTTTCCTTTCCATAGCAAAAAATAAAAAACATTATGGTGATCAAATACCACCAAAAGAAAGCTCTATTTGTGTGAAAAATGTAATTAAAATTAAAATATTAAAATAAAGTAAAAATAAAGTGTTGCATGAGCGCGCATTTGCCAGTTAAATTAGCGCAGTGCCCAACAGCAAAAAATAGCTTGGTCATACCTTAATGCAGGGAAAGCATTAAGGTAAAAAAATGTCTTGGCTTTAGAACCCTTTAATATTACTAATATTCTTTAGCAGCCTTTCAGGTCATTATTCCCTTGTTGCTGTGGGTCTACTATTTATGTATCGTTTTTCATAAATATCTTCCATTATTTACTGTATGGCAGCTACATAATTTAGATTGAAATGGATGTCAGGCTTTCTCGGTAACATGTTATATCCTGCATAAAGGAGAAGCCTAAGTGGTGATGACAGATTGCAGTGAGTCTTTAATTCCTTGGTTCCTTGGCTCACTGTTTTCTGAAGACCCAGTTCCCCTGTCAACGTGCTTGAGCTCCCCCTGCCCTTTCAAGTCAACATCTCCTGTGTGTCTTGTCGGCTGCTTGAGACTCAGTCTGATGAATGTAAACTGTCTACAAGTATTAGGAAGTGAAGCACCTGTGGTTAGGATGTCATTCCTCAGGTGTTATTTAAGGTTGTAGATCACAGCGTTCCAGCATTACTTCTCAAGTAGCTGAATTATAGGGCTGTCTACATATAGTTACAGGTGGATCTATTAAAGGATCAGTCACTGTGACAGATTCACTGAGTCCCCCTATGGCCAAGCAGAAAACTTGTGAAGTGGTATTTATGCCTGACAATGAAGCATAATAACATTACCATTTAGCTGGTTCTTTGATGTGTATTGTAAATGCTCTTTTTATGCTGTAATTAATGTTGGTGTTACTGTAGATAAAAAGTACATTTTTTATTCTATGTTATCCCATTTGTAATGACACTAAAATGATTCTGTGGTCACCTTTATCTGTAGAACAAAATATACTGTATACAACAGCCTTCAAATTTTTCACTCGCCTACTTGCATTTTGCGAGTGGAAAATGAGGGCTGGCGTGCGTGGGCTGCGAGCACCACCGGCAGGCGGGGTTGAATAGGAGCTGTTCTCCCAGTGATCCCCCAAGAAGGAGAGGAGAGGGAAGAGAGAGCAGACCGGATCATCAGCGCGTGGAACATCACTGTAGCAGCTTTCATTTTAATTAGTGTGTGTTCTCGCCGCTCGCCATCACATATAGCCTCGCCTCCTGCCCCAGGTACTTTGATAGACAGAACACCCGTCCAATCCCGGGACGTGTGACATGTATCAAAGTCGCCGGGCCAGGAGGCGGGGCTGTATGTGACAGCGAGCTGCAGGAACACAGCAATTGAAATTAAAGCTTTTACAGCGATGTTCTTCAGCACTCTGATGATCCAGCCAGGAATCCTCTTCTCTTCCTCTCTCTTCCCCTCTCTTCCCCTGCACAGGTAGGCTGCATTGATGGACACAGGTAGGCTGCATTGATGGACACAGGTAGGCTGCATTGATGGACACAGGTAGGCTGCATTGATGGACACAGGTAGGCTGCATTGATGGACACAGGTAGGCTGCATTGATGGACACAGGTAGGCTGCATTGATGGACACAGGTAGGCTGCATTGATGGACACAGGTAGGCTGCATTGATGGACACTGGTAGGCTGCATTGCTGGACACAGATGAAGCAACATTGCTGGACACAGGTAGGCTGCATTGTTGGACACAAGTGAAGCTGCATTGATGGACACAGGTAGGCTGCATTGATGGACACAGGTGAAGCAGCATTGATGGACACAGGCAGGCTGCATTGTTGGGCACAGGTAGTGGGGTCCCACAGGGTTCTGTGCTGGGACCATTCCTATTTATTTTGTTCATAAACGACCTGGAGGATGGGGTAAACAGTTCAATCTCTGTATTTGCGGAGGATACTAAGCTAAGCGGGGCAATAACTTCTCCGCAGGATGTGGAAACTTGCAAAAAAAAATCTGAACAAATTAATGGGGTGGGCAACTACATGGCAAATGAGGTTTAATGTAGAAAAATGTAAAATAATGCATTTGGGTGGCAAAAATTTGAATGGGAGGAGAACCTCTGGGGTAATTTAGGATGTAAAAGGACCTGGGTTCCTAGTAGATGATAGGCTCAGCAATGGCATACAATGCCAAGCTCCTGCTAACAAAGCAAACAGAATATTGGCATGCATTAAAAAGGGGATCAACTCCAGAGATAAAACAATAATTCTCCCGCTCTACAAGACTCTGGTCCAGCCGCACCTGGAGTATGCTGTCTAGTTCTGGGTACTAGTCCTCAGGAAGGATGTACTGGAAATGGAGCGAGTACAAAGAAGGGCAGCTAAGCTAATAAAGGGTCTGGAGGATATTAGTTATGAAGAAAGGTTGCAAGCACTGACCTTATTCTCTCTGGAGAAGAGACGCTTGAGAGGGGATATGATTTCAATTCCATTCTAGTGACCCCACAATAGGGATAAAACTTTTTCGTGGAAGGGAGTTTAACAAGACACGTGGCCACTCATTAAAATTATAAGAAAAGAGGTTTAACCTTAAACCACGTAGAGGGTTCTTTACTGTAAGAGCGGCAAGGATGTGGCATTCCCTTCCACAGGCGGTGGTTTCAGCGGGGAGCATCGATAGTTTCAAAAAAACTATTAGATAAGCACTTGAACAACCAAAACATACAGGGATATACAATGTAATGCTGACATATAATCGCACACATAGGTTGGACTTGTGTCTTTTTTCAACCTCACCTACTATGTAAGTAGGTAGGCTGCATTGTTGGCCACAGGTGAAGCGACATTGATGGACGCTAGTAGGTTGCATTGATGGGCACAGGTGAGGTTGCACTGATGGCCACTGATAAAGTTGTTGTTAAAGGGGTTGTAAACACTCATGTTTTTTCACCTTAATAAATCCTATGCATTAAGGTGAAAAAACTTCTGACACTGACCAGCCCCCCAGCCCCCCCATTCTACTCACCTGAGCCCGTTCGTTCCCACTGCGTAGAAGCACTCTACCTCTCTGGCCGTTATGTCGGCTCTTGGTTGCATAGATTGATAGCAGCGCGGCCTTTGGCTTCCACTGCTGTCATCCAAATCCAATGACGCAGGGTGTGGGGCCAAGTCTGGCATTCTGTGTCTATGGACGCAAAAGCGGGACTCGGGAGCGCACCCGTACAGTAACCCCCAGGGAGAGCTCTTCTCCTAGGGGGTTTACTGATGCTGGGAGGAGCTGATAGCGCCGCCGGGGCACCCCAGAACACGTGGATCAGGGCCACTCTGTGCAAAACGAACTGCACAGTGGAGGTAAGTATGGCATGTTTGTTATTTAAAAACAAAAAAAAGAAACAAGTGTTTACAACCCCTTTTAATATTTATTTTTTTAACTTAATTCTGCATAAAAAATTTACGTGTCATTTCATGAGATTATTTATGAGGACGTGTTTAGGGGTGGAGCAGGGTAGGGATTGGGTGGGGCAACTGGTGGCGAGTAACCCTTGAGGCCTGGCTAGTAGCTCAGGACTTGAAATTTTGAGCCCTGGTATACAACGTAACAATAAGGGTACACTGTATTTCTAAATCACACTGAATAGTGTTTACAAAGAGCAGTGGCTCCAATGCACAGCTATTCCCAGCTGTTATTTGGACAGCTGACAAACTCTGGGGTGGGTATTGGTGTGCCCAGTAACGTTCATATCCATTTCGTACTGGTCCTTCCTTAATACCCACCACAAAGTTTGTCATCTGCTGAGCGTTCTTTTTGTCACAAACAGAAAGGTAGCGGCCTGGGACTAGAAGAAGGACCCTCTATACTGTACCTTCATTGCGCATTCGCTTCTTTTGAAGGACGACTCACTATCCACCCCAACCAAGCCTTGCTTCTATTGGTGCAGTGCTATCACACACACATGTTTGGACAGCTGGGAATAGTCAGCAAATGCAATGTGGGTAGTTGAAATGGCCATATAGGGACATGACTTGCTAGTCCCAATGTACTTGGTGCCCAAGTACATTGGGTGCCCAACCCATGGCCCTTTGGCACTTACTGTGCAGCCCTTGGAGCCTCTACAGACAGTAGTCTGATTTGGTGCTTACACAAGCCAGTGAAGGAAAAATATTCTTCTTTAGTATTTGATAGTTTGGTTTATTTCTTGTGCACTACATTTGCACTCAGTGGCGGCCGCCCCCCCTAATCTCCATACGCCCGGCACCTAATCTCCATGCAGGGTGCCGGATGCATTGCTTTCAAAGGGGGTTTTTTTTTTTTTTTTTTTTAGAAGCACGTGATTAGAGCCTGAGGCTCTAATTGGCTTTAAAAAGGGTGGGCTCAGGGCGCAGAGCACTGCGCCTGGAGCCCTCCAACTTGTGTGACATTAGCGAATTAATATTCACTATGGTCTTCCTGCTTCTCCTCCCAGCCAATCAGGAAGCGAGGCTTAAAACCCGACTGGCTGGAAGGAGGGCTGGCCGGCCCGAGCCGGCTTCTTCTATCTGGGCACTTCCTACCCATCCCTTCCTATGGGGAAACGAGCCCAGCAACATCCCCATCCCCCAGCAACCGGGCAGACACTGAGCTGTAGGAAGCCCAAACGAGGAAGTATTGATTTGTAAGCAGTAGTAGTAGTCTCTTGAAGAATCTCCCCATTTTTCAACACGTTTTATAGCATGGTCACAGCCTATGACTCTCCTTTTACAATGGCTGACAGTTTCCAGTAGCATTACATTTACTGAATATTATGTGTGGCTCTATGGTAAGGTCAGGGGATGCATTTGAGACCCCCTCTCAGTGACCACTGTCTCAGATGAATTTTTTATGGCCGTATGTAGCATGTCCAAAATCCACACCTTGTTAAATGTATGCAAATCCAAAATCTATTTTTAAGTATTTCTGGTATTAAATGTCTCATGGTATAGTTTTCCTAATCAAATAATTTTTGTGAATATGTTGCAAAGTTTCTGATCTAGAGAGCCTGGCTTCCTGTTGCAGGCTGACAACACTAAGCTTCTACCTTACGATTATCAGCAATTTTGTCAGCCTGCAGTATGCACTCTCTGTTAGTTGTTGGACTGCCTACCATGTCTTGTAGATAGGCAGCCAACTGAACGAGCACTCAAAGCAGGATAACAGCACTGCTGTTATTTGCAAGGCAACGGCTTAGCACAGTTACTGGTAGGATCCTCAGGTAAGAAACTTTAAAATACATGTTTTCCTTAACGACTTGAACTTGAGTGAGGTTGCTAATGTAATTTTCCCAAAATGGAGATCTCTTTTCACTTCTTGCCACAAAGAAAGTAAATCTCCCCAAAGTGTGGGGAATTTGACAGTTGTCACTAGAGCAGTTCCTGTCAGTGGTCGCAAGAACAGATCCTGGGATTGAATCTCTCCAATGGAGATACAACAATACAAACTTTACAGGGGTTCTAGCCCTGCTATATTCTACTAAAAACTAGAAATTCTCTAATTCAGGAGTATGTCAATGTATTTATTAAACAGTATATTTTACGTACATTTATTTGTCATAGTATTACCTTTTCATAATTGCCTGCACTGGGCAAATTGAGTGGCAGCTTTATGATTATGTTAGGCTGTATTGCACGTACAGTCATTCTAAAATCATGATTCTAGCTATGACATTAGTTATTATAGGTAATTCTTGATTTTAAATTTTACATGTACACTAAAAAACTTAACTTTGGACAAAGTTTGTGTTAGTTGTATGTGGAATGAGGTCTTTATTGACCCCAGTAGAAAAGGTATGTTTATCTCACAACTAGGGTTTTACTGTAAGCTGAACTTCTTTTTCCACTCTCCAGTGTATCCTTATGGAGAAATCTCTAGGGACCATTGATGATACTGTTGGTGCTTGTTACTTACAGAAATATTCATTTGCAATGCTGTTTATAAAAAATGCTCTTGGTAGATAGTAGCCCGGAAGTTCAGCTCACAGTACTGCTCTGGCTTTGTCTGTAGGATAGGAGGTGGGGAGGAGATCTCTATACAGGGGTCACATAGGACTTTGGGTATCGAAAGCCAACCCTCTTAGTTGGTTTACCCATTGTAAAACTTACCCTCTTCTGTCCTTAAGATATCTCAAGAATGTTGGATTTGCCATCACTTTCTGCCTTGGCAATAATGGTTATCAAGTATAGTAAGGGTGAAAGTTCCCACAGGGACACATTATATAGGTTTAACCCTTCCCCACTCTATCCAAAACCTAAAGGTTATGGCTTTGCATAAAATGTAAGACCTAGCTGGTGATTACATTTTGGAAAAACATCCTCTGTATAACCCCTTCCACTCCCAGCTAGCCTTAGTTTTTTAGTTTTTGTTAGTGTCATTAGGTGATGAACAAGCTCTCTCCCTTCTGGGAGGAACTTCCTCTTTTTTTTTTTTGTTGAAATTGAAATTTTAACTGCTCAACTTCAGATTCTCCCACGGCCTTTTGGATTGGTTGACACCTTGGCTGAGTTTTTGGGGACCGCGGAAGGATCGCTGCCTGGAAGAAGATGCAGTGCCAACCTATAATGCCGCTTTGGGCACTGGATCCTGTGTGGGTGCTCTAGCATGATGTGCATGGTGTTGAGCGAGCTACTGGGTGCTGTACAGGTCCAGAGCCAAGGTCCATCGGCTTGTGGAGCCCAGTCTCTGAAAAAACACCTTATAGTTTGCTCATTCAGGAGGGTGAAGTGGGAATCGGACTTGTCTGTTTTTTCCTGCATTACTTGGATACAGACATCTACTGTGGTGAGTCCAACCTAGCGCCCTTAAACTTGGTCCCAGTATGCTGGCTGTAATTCCTGTCGCTGGTTAGTGGAGGGGGCTGTAACACTTTTGAAATAGTGTGCTGCAGCCAAGGAGTTGGAGCACCGGTTGTTTAAATATGGCACAGGTTTTCAGGGCCTTTTTGTCATAGCACCCCTGCTGTATTCCTGCTGTATTCATGTGTTCATGTGCATGCCATCTTGGATTCTCTGGGTGTGTTATTCCTGGATGGAAACCCAACTCCCAAAGGTGCAGCACAAAAATCCTTCAGATGTCACCTGGGTTTTCCAGCAGCCTGCAGTGCCTGACACAGGCAGCTTCCCCTCGCCCCTAAGCAGCATGGCGGATATGAGTATCCCTTTTAGGGACATCTAACACAGCTCGTTACAGATTGAAAGAGAAGTAGCAATTGGGGATCAAAGGGCCTCGCTGGCTTAGACCCAGCTGATAGCTCAGGTTGGGGTGTTAGCCTCCCATCACAGGATCCTAGTCTCCCCATTTTGTTTTTCTACCCTCCTCTGGGGTTCATCTGTCCCTTCAGGCACACCGTCTCCTCATTTTTGCCTAGAGAGGAATTCTCTGCTGCCGTGTTTGACTTTATAGGTGAGCTGTCAGCCCTCTTGAAGACTGTTCATCAAAGGGGTCAAAACCAGGGCTCTTCAGCCTCCCTTCCAGGGTTGGTCCCTGACTTTTTCCCCTGCAAACACTGCACTGCCTTAGGAAGGGAGCAAGGAGGAGGAGGAGGAAGGTGAGGAGGTATCTGCTTTTGTAGAATGGAACTCAGAAGAGATGTTCTCTACTGAGATATCTCCTAAACTAAAAGATGCCGTTTTGGTCCTTATTGATGAGGTGCAGTCCTGTCTTGTCTTAGAGCAGCCTGGGTCAGCCACCCTCCATAGGTCTATAGCTTGGGCTCTGTATACTGCCCATACCTCCTAAAACTTTTCCTGTCCTCTTGCTTCTAGAGCCAGGACTGAAAGGTATCTGGCCTCATCCTGATTAGATTTTTATATTGAAGAGGGGTTCCTGGGGAAAAAATGGTCTGTCCTCGTTGTGGACCCAGCCACCACTTACCTTAACGAAACCTTGATGTTCCTGTTTTTAAGGACATGGTGAAAAAGAGGCCTTATTTGCCCTCTCTGAGCCCACCAGGCAAACAGCTGTTGCATCCATGGCAGTCTACCAGATCCTGGCTGTCTGGACTAACTGTATTACTTGTGACCCTGGATCCATTTTAATGGACCCCCTGGTCCACCATCACTTATGCCTGTGATCCTATGATATTGCGTAGAGGTCTGGGTGTATCTGCTTCATCAACTATCCAGGATGAACATTCCTTGTGGTCACATGAGGAGTATCCTCTGGTTGAAATGTTGTTCAGCGGAATTTCCATGTAAAAAGTTTCTCAAAAGGTTGCTCTTGGAAGGGATAAGTATGTTCAGCAAATAGCTGGGAGTAAATATCTCCACAGAAAAAGAAGGCACATGGTCCTGCAAGTAAGCCTTCAGCTCCCATGTCTAAGAAGAGTTCCTTTCGCCCCCTTCCTCCTTTGACTTTGGGCTCCAAGCTGAAACATGGGGCACACATCTGTTTGAAAGCATGAAACTCAAAACCTAGCGGGTCTGGGAGCAACACCCTCTTTACAATGAAGGTATGCCCCCACTGTCCAAGTGAGGGGATGCCTGTTAGCCTTTTTGGCTATCTGGTCCCAGGAAATCTCAGATGTTTGGGTCCAGAATATAGTGTTCAGGTGCTACAAACTGGAATGTTATACTCTGCCTCCATTCTACTTCATTCTTTCCAATTTGCCTTCCTTTCCACAAAGACAAGTGGATCTTTGCACTGTAATGCCCTGTACACCGATGGAAAATGTGTGATAGGACCTTGTTGTCGGAAATTCTGACCGTGTGTAGGCTCCATCACACATTTTCCATCGGATTTTCCGACACACAAAGTTTGAGAGCAGGATATAAAATTTTCCGACAACAAAATCCGTTGTTGGAAATTCCGATCGCGTGTACACAAATTTGATGGACAAAGTGCCACGCATGCTCAGAATAAATAAAGAGATGAAAGCTATTGGCCACTGCCCCGTTTATAGTCCCGACGTACGTGTTTTACGTCACCGCGTTTAGAACGATCGGATTTTCCAACAACTTTGTGTGACCGTGTGTATGCAAGACAAGTTTGAGCCAACATCCGTCAGAAAAAATCCTAGGATTTCGTTGTCGGAATGTCCGAACAAAGTCCGACCGTGTGTACGGGGCATTATTCTGCAGCAGCTCACACAGGAAGTTATTGTCCCAGTTCTGGTCAGGATGTTGTCAGGGGTTTTACTCCAACCTTTTCATTGATCCTAAGGCAAATTGAGGTGTTCACTCCACTCCAGTCTGGATTTCAAGACCGTCAACCTTTAGGGGTTCAGAATTTCCACATGGAAACTGCCAGGCTGGTCATTGCTTCTCTCCTACTAAAATATAAAGAATTCCGTGCTTAATGCAATTTCATATGTTTAAGATTAGACTGCAGCACAAAAATCTTGCACTGAAGTGACCAAAGAAAATGTCCAGCAAAAAGTTAGTAAGATCACAGCGCTTCTCACCAGTGTAATCCCTTCAGTGCTCCACCACCAATGCACACTATCACTCTTTACAAGACAATTAGACACATCTAAATACTTTGTTACTCCATCATTGTCCATTTAGCAGAATGAAGTAGGTAGGTAAGCAAGCTGCATTGTTTAACTGTGCTAGAGTTCCCAACCAAGCAATGCAGCGTGGCAGGGATAACATCTATATGTACTTAAAATAGAACTATAGGCAACTTTTTTTTTCATTTTGGATAAAGTGAGGCAGGGTTATAATCCCTGTCAGATTTTTTTTTCTCCATCATCTGTGTCCCATTGCTGGGACTTCCCTTCACTTCCTGTCCCATAGCTAAACAGGAAGTGAGAGGAAATCCCTGCAAATGAAGGGAATTCCTTAGGGACCCACAGGTCACCAGAACTAGTGTCCCAATGGGGAAATTTCCCCTCTATTACTTTTCTGGGGACAAATTAAAATTTGGAATTGTTTTTTACTTTCACTTTCAATGATAATGGTAAACAGGACAAATAGAGAGGGGTTCTCTTTCTAACGGGGTACAGACAGCAATGAAAACTGAGAAGTGTTCTAATCCTTCCCCACTCTGTCCAAAACTCAAAAAAAAGTTTTGCCTTTAGTTATACTTTACTTTAAACTGTATTTTGCTGTTGGGCTGAAGTTAGAATTGTACACATTGTGTTAGCTCAAATTTAACGTTCCCTCTACTACTGACCAAAGTTTGGGAATCATTGCCCTCATGGAAGCAGGGTGTTGTACTCCCATATGCTTTTGCAACAGCGCCATCAAGAGGTCCTCATTCAATACACAGGAATTTCTTTTAACCAAAATATATAATCTCTTGTATTCATGCTGTTGGTCCCTTTACATAGGAACAAAATATAATTTGTCAGAAAATTTCTAAATGCTCATTGTGAGCCATAAACCTACAGTAACCAAAAAATATTGTTTTATGGGAATACCTTGTATAGAAAAAATAATAGTAGATTTTCCAGCAGCTGCCAGGAAGATAAACCTCCCTCTTCCAGAAATTGGGAATGTACATTATGCTGTAAAGAGAAGGAATTCTGTCAGCCTTTTTCCACTGCTGCCCTTGACAAAGGCAATCTTGTGTGGAATGGCAGAGTTTCTTGCACTTCCTTGGTCCTGATAGGAGATGTTTCCATTAGGAAAAGCTTCTGCACCGTGTTTGTTTTTGCTGGGTCTTGAAAGATGACTTTTTAGTGTGCATACAGCACCGGTGATGAATGGGTGTGAGGCTGGGCACAGCGGACAGGCTCCAAACATCGAGCTTCTTGTCTCACCTTCTCATCAGCCTCTTCCTGCAACTGCTTTGCACCCTCCATGGCCGAAGAATTCTTCCTTTGTTAGGACAGCCTCGTTCATATACAGCGGCGACTGTCCCGAAAGTCTAATTGCTGTACCTTTTAAACGTCCAGGTTTTACAAGGTTGCTTCCTGGCCAGAGTGCCATATCCCTTAAAGCTAATTTCCAGCCAGCTGTTAAAGACACAAATAATTAAGCCCTATATTAATTAATTCTTAAATTATTTAGTTTTTTAATGCAAGCAGTGTAAGTACATACATTTGACCTGGTATCAGCCCCAGTAGTCCCTGTACAGCAAAGTTTAAATTAGGGAAAGGAACACCACAAGAAGTTAATCAGTTGTGCTATAGTGCAAAGATCAGGCTGATTGGAGGAGAGCTCAGAATGGCGAAGTATTACCTCTTTAGTCTACAGCTTTTTTTTTGCTGACCAGGAAGGAGGAGGAACACAAGACCTGCAAGTATTACTGAACTGCAACAGGGAAAAATCAGCTGTCCTGCCTTACCAGACAGGACTTTTCTGTGTGGGAGAGCTGTGTAAAACTCAGGACTGGTTAGACGGTAATGCAAATACTTTGACAGGTAATTTATACAGTGCCTTGCAAAAGTATTCACCCCCTTGGCTTTTTACCTATTTTATTACATTACAGCCTTTAGTTCAATGTTTTTTTTAATCTGAATTATATGTGATGGATCAGAACATAATAGTCTAAGTTGGTGAAGTAAAATTAGAAAAATATATACATAAAACTATTTTTCAGAAAAAAAAAATTAAAATTGGCATGTGCATATGTATTCACCCCCTTTGTTATGAAGTCCATAAAAAGCTCTGGTGCAACCAATTACCTCCAGAAGTCACATAATTAGTGAAATGATAATTAGTGAAATGATGTCCATCTGTGTGCAATCTAAGTGTCACATGAGCTGTCATTACATATACACACCTTTTTGAAAGGCCCCAGAGGCTGCAACACCTAAGCAAGAGGCACCACTAACCAAACACTGCCATGAAGAACAAAGGAACTCTTCAAACAAGTAAGGGACAGTGTTGTTGAGAAGTACAAGTCAGGGTTAGGTTATAAAAAAATATCCAAATCTTTGATCCCTAGGAGCACCATCAAATCTATCATAACCAAATGTAAATAAAATAGCATGGCACAACAAACCTGCCAAGAGACGGCCGCACACCAAAACTCATGGACTGGGCAAGGAGGGCATTAATCAGAAAGGCAGCACAGGGACCTAAGGTAACCCTGGAGGAGCTGCAGATTTCCACAGCAGAGACTGGAATATTTGTACATAGGACAACAATAAGCTGTACGCTCCATAGAGTTGGTCTTTATGTTAGAATGGCCAGAAGAAAGCCGTTACTTTCAGCAAAAAACAAAATGGCACGTTTTGAGTTTGCGAAAAGGCACGTGGGAGACTCCCAAAATGTATAGCGGAAGAAGCTCTGGTCTGATGAGACTAAAATTTAACTTTTTGGCCATCAAAAAAACGCTATGTCTGACGCAAACCCAACACATCACATCACCCAAAGAACACCATCCCCACAGTGAAATATGGTGGTGGCAACATCATGCTGTGGGGATGTTTTTCAGCAGCCGGGACTGGGAAACTTGTCAGGGTTGAGGGAAATATGGATGGTGCTAAATACAGGAATATTCTTGTATAAAACCTGTACCACTCTGTGTGTGATTTGAGGCTAGGATGGAGGTTCACCTTCCAGCAGGACAATGACCACAAACACATTGCTAACGCAACACTTGAGTGGTTTAAGGGGAAACATGTAAATGTGTTGGAATGGCCTAGTCCAGTGATGGCGAACCTTGGCACCGCAGATGTTTTGGAACTACATTTCCCATGATGCTCAAGTACAATGCAGATTGCATGAGCATCATGGGAAATGTAGCTGCAAAACATCTGGGGTGCCAAGGTTCGCCATCACTGGCCTAGTCAAAGCCCAGACCTCAAACCAATAGAAAATCTGTGTTCAGACTTAAAGATTGCTGTTCACAAGCGCAAACCAACCAACTTGAAGGAGCTGGAGCAGTTTTGCAAGGAGGAATGCCAAAATCCAAAATGCAAAAATCCCAGTGTTAAGATGTGGCAAGCTCATAAAGACTTATCCAAAGCGACTTGAAGCTGTGATAGCCGCAAAAGGTGGCTCTACAAAGTATTGACTTTAGGGGGTAAATAGTTATGCACATTGACTTTTTCTGTTATTTTGTCCTATTTGTTTGCTTCACAATAAAAAAAAAAATTCTTCAAAGTTGTGAGCATGTTCTGTAAATTAACCACTTCAGCCCCGGCAGAATTTACCCCCTTCCTGACCAGAGCACTTTTTGCGATTCGACACTGCGTCGTTTTAACTGACAATGGCGTGGTTGTACGACATTGCACCCAAATAAAATTGACATCCTTTTTTCCCCACAAATAGAGCTTTCTTTTGGTGGTATTTGACCGCCTCTGCGGTTTTTATTTTTTGCGCTATAAACAAAAAAAGAGCGACAATTTTGAAAAAAAAATTGCTATAGTAACTATTCCCATTTTTTTTTTTAAAAAGCACATTTTTTCTCACTTTAGGTCGATATGTATTCTTCTACATATTTTTGGTAAAAAAAATCGCAATAAGCGTATATTGATTGGTTTGCGCGAAAGTTATAGCGTCTACAAAATAGGGGATAGATTTATAGCATTTTTATTATTATTTTATTTTTTTACTAGTAATAGCGGCGATCTGCGATTTTTATTTTGACTGCGACATTATGGCGGACACATCGGACAATTTTGACACATTTTTGGGACTATTGGCATTAATACAGCGATCAGTGCTATAAAAATGCATTGATTACTATTAAAAAATGTCACTGGCAGTGAAGGGGTTAACTGTGTTCCCTAGGAGGTGATTCTAACTGAAGGGGGAGGAGACTGACTAGAGGAAGTGATGGATCGTGGTTCCTAGCTAATAGGAACACACGATCTGTCATTGCTCTCAGAACAGAACAGGGATTTGTGTGTTTACACACACACTTCCCTGTTCTGTCCCTCGTGCTCGCGATCGCTCGTGGCCGGCGGTCATCGCGACCATCACCCATGAGCATCGACACTCCCGCGCGCTCCTGGTATCCCGAGCCGACGTATAGCTACAACGGTTCGTGCAGGGGAGCCAACCTGCCGCAGTATAACTGCGCCAGCTGGTCGGGAAGCGGTTAAATGATGCAAATCCTCAAACAATCCATGTTAATTCCAGGTTGTGAGGCAACAAAACACGAAAAATGCCAAGGGTGTGAATACTTTTGCAAGGCACTGTATCTGTAATAAGTTGTTTACCTATAATTCAGCTCTGAAGCTTCATACAGCTTGAGAGAAAGTGCAGCAGACTATGAACAAGCAGAAAGGCTATATATAAAGGAATCTTGTCGTGGAGAAATATGAAGTCTGCCATTGCTCACCTTCTAAAAATGCTAGCTGCCTTTCCCTGGCTTTAACACTTTCTTAGTCATTGACCAGGAGCAAGCGTACATCAAGTAAAAACTAGAGTAAAGCTGGTCTTCCTGATCTGCATACTTACTGTGGGTCAGGGACAAATAAATATTGACGACAATAAATCCGCTTTGCAGACAGGCAACTAGTATTTTTTTTGTAAGGTGAGGCCGGCCATACACTGTTCCTGCTGATCCGGGCAAGATTTGAACCGTTAATGGGAAGGCTGAATGTACCAAGTTCATCAATCTATCAACTTTGGTACAACCATCCTGCTGGATTCTCTTGCGATTATCACTAGCGGCTGCTATAGCAGCCGCTAACGATAGTCACTGTCTTCTCCCGGCGGCGACGGCTAAGTAATTGCAGGTAAAATTTTTCTGTCAGTAAAGAACACACATACTCTTCTGCTGGCTCTACATCAATAACTGAGCAATTAAAGACCACTGATCTCTCGGTTCTCAGGTCTGCTCATTTAATGCTTTGTGCTCTGCTCTCCAGTCCTTACTGGAGCGCCAGACAGTGAAGGGGGGCAGGAGCAGCTGGCTCAGCCTCTCAGCGGTGTGCTGAGAGGCTGAGCCAGCTGCAAGTCAGCCTGGACCAGCTCTGTGATGTCAGACTCTGGGTCACAGGAGTGCAGAACAAAGTGCACTCCTGTGACCCAAAGGAGAAGTATGGTCAAAAACGCTTTGGCCATAGATTTCCTTTAAGTTTTGTTGAGAAACATGGTTTCCTATGTTTATATAGTAAAATAGAATATGAGCATCATAAATCATAAGTAAGTTTCTTCTGTGTGTAGAATGTTCTATGTTCATGTATTCAAGAACTCCATGCTCCATAATTCTCTGGCAGCCATACTCTTTCTGCCATGTTGAATGACCCATTGAAGTTAGGTCATAGCTGCTTTGGCAGTCACGGCATAGGAAAAGATGAGATTTTCCTAAGTAAGTCTCACTTGGCTCCCATTAGATTTGCAGCCATCAGCTGAAATGAAATTGCGTAAACTCTGCAACCTAAGAATGAATCCATAAGCTTCACGTAAGTGTAAATCCTCATTCCTTATAGATCTGGTAACTCATGCTTTCCAAGAAGTATACACAGACTGATTTCGTAAAGAAGAAGCAACTCTTGTGGATTAATGTCCATGGCTCTCTTCTTGTCACCGTCTGCTGCTGTATTTACTGTTCCAACTATAATCAATAACAATTTTGAGACTGAAAGTTTGAAGAAGAATAAGTTGTACCTGTACCTTGAAAACTGTGCTAAAATATGCCATGTAGAAGTAATTTTGGATGGAATTTCTATACACGTACATCAGAATAGTAAATAAAGTAGATGTAAACCCTAAATAAATGACATTTAGCTTGGTAAAGCACTAGATATCCTAGTAACAGTTTCCCTGTGTTATAGAATAAAACGCAGTGCCTTTAATTACATATGGTGGGAACGAGCTGTACTAGAGAAAAATGCACATCACAAAAACATTGTGAGATCCAACATATGCACCACACCTCATGAAGTGGACTTCTAGGCAGGATTTGCATATAATATACTATTGGCTTTGGGGGATCCCAGGGCATGCAGGACCAGCTCTGGAATAGTGAAAAGAAATAGGCAGATGTCTGGGATATGCTATGTGGTAAATATCACTCCAATAAGTATAGTTCTGACACGTTCACTTTAAGATCTCCATAGGCAATTAAAAGAGCTGACAATGAAATGTATATAAAAATAATTAATCCCACAAACAAGCATGTTTGTATTGGCTGGCTCAGTATGTATATGCACAATGTAGGTACACTTTGTACCATCCTAATCTCAGGAAATCTGTAAAGATCAGTGCGCAGAGAGCAATATGGCTGCTACTTCTGCACCAGTCATGGATCTCTACTGTAGACATATGATCTCCCAGTTCAACCCTAAAAGGCTTGTCATGGATGGAATAGTAGGTGATGGTCATCTCAATTGTTGGCCACATTTGAAGTCTAACGCTATTTTTTTATTTTTTGGGGGCTAAAGTGGGGAAGAGTTTTTTTTTTAATTGCTGTCTGTATTTCATTTAGGGAGATTTCGCCTTTTTCCAGTCCCTTTGACTCCCGTATTACTACTCTTACTAAGTTATTTTTACATCTCATCAACCAAGGCAGCAGTGACCATTATACATTTATGTAAAGCAAGGAGGACTATTTATATTGTGTTTCCTATGTGCAGTTATAAAAAGATACATCATAGGCATTGATAAGCAAAATAAACTTGAGGTGTTCCTCAAGTGTCAGCTAACTAGGTTCCATCTGTAACTTTTCTACTGAAGGTTAGAATATAATGCTAAAGGCAGACTGTAAACCTGAAAATAACAGGCAAAGCTTCTGCTTCCTGAACTCATAGGTCAGGGGCATACATGTCACCCAAAAACAACAATTGCTTGCCCCTCTAGTCATGAATTGCCTAAATACAGACTCAATAGATAAATATTTTCATGGTTTGTAAGCTACAGTTGGGAAAATAATTATTTGATCTCCTGCAGATTTTGTAAGTTTGCCCACTCACAAAGAAATGAAGGGTCTATAATTTTTTTATCATAGGTGTATTTTAAATGATAGAGACTGAATATCAACCAAAAATCCAGAAAAAACACATTATACATATGTTATAAATTGAGTTGCACTTCAGTGAGTGAATTAAGTATTTGATCCCCAAGCAAAACATGACTTAGTACTTGGTGGAGAAACCCTTGTTGGCAAGCAGAGAGGTAAGACGTTGGTGACCAGGTTTGCACACATCTCATGATTTTGGTCCACTCTTCTTTACAGATCTTCTCTAAATACTTAAAGTGGATGTAAACCCCATTCATGAAATCTGACCTAGGCACATATATCTGTAGTGTTTTTCTGCTGCTTCATTATTCTGTTATCAGCGTAACTGACAAGTTCTCCATCACGGGAGGTAAAAGCATCTGGAAATTTATGTTGGGGAGGTAACTTAGAGACCGATTAGCAGAAAGCTTGTCTATTCACAGCACAGCTTTGCAAGTTTCTTCATTCCTCTGCCTATGAGGGGGAGGGGGTGACTTTCCTCCAATCAGAGTCTGGAAAGCTGGAGACAGCAGATATACATGTAAACCTTAAGTAGGGAGATTTGTTTAATCTCTGTGTATCAGCTGAGGCGGTTCACTTCACTGGATATATGTGAGGGTTTACATCCACTTTAAGGTTTCTTGGCTGTCACTTGGCAACTCAAATTTTCAGCTCCCTTCATAAAATTTCTATAGGATTGAGATCTGAAGAATGGCTAGGCCGCTTCATGACCTTAATGTGCTTCTTCTTGAGCCACTCCTTTGTTGCCGTGGTGGTAAGTTTTGGGTCATTGTCATGCTCTGGCTGAGGGAAGAAGGTTCTCATCCCAGATTTTACAATACTTGGCCCCTCAATGCAGCAAAGTCGGCCTGTACCTTCAGCAGAGAAGCAGCCCCAAAGCATAATGTTTCCACCTCCCTCTGCTTGACTATAGGGATGTGTTCTTAGGGTCATAATCAACATTTTTCTTCCTTCAAACACTGTTGAGTTGAATTAATGCCAGAGAGCTCAATTTTTGTCTCATCTGACCACAGCACTTTCTCTAAATACTTCTCTGAATCACTTAAATGTTCATTGGCAAACTTCAGATGGCCCTGTACATGTGCCTTCTTGAGGGGGGGACCTTTCGGGCACTGCAGGATTTCAATCCATGGGGGCGTATTGTGTTACCAATGCTTTGTTTGGTGACTGTGGTTCCATCTGCTTTAAAATCATTCACAAGCTCCTCCCGTGTAGTTCTGGGCGGATCCCTCACTTTTCTTGTGATCATCCTCCTTTCCCCATGAGGCGAAAATTTTCATGGAGCTCGAGACCGAGGGCGATTGATGGTTGTTTTGTGTTTCTTCCATTTGTGAATAACTGCTCCACTAGTTGCCTTCTCACCAAGCTACTTGGCGATGGTCTTGTAGCCCATTCCAGCCCTGTGCAGGTCTACAATCTTGTCCCTGATGTCCTTTGACAGCTCTTTGGTCTTCCCCATGATGGTGAGGTTTGAATGGAAGAAAGAGACTCTGTGGACAGGTGTCTTTTATACACATAACGAGTTGTTGTTAGGAGCACTTTCTAATTGACAGGACTAGCCTGTGTACCACATGAGCACATACTGTAGCCAGTCTGTGGGAGCCAGAATTACTGTTGGTTGTTAGGGAATCAAATACTTATTTTACTCACTGAACTGCAACTCAATTTATAACATTAGTATCGTGTTTTTTCTGCATTTTTGGTTAATATCCTGTCTCTATCATTTAAAATACACCTATGATAACAATTATAGACCCTTAATTTCTTTCTAAGTGGGGAAACTTACAAAATCTGCAGGGGATCAAATTATTATTTTTGCCACTCTGAGGTAACACAATTCAATAGCCTCAAGTTTAAATGGCATCAAAAGGAAGTGGAAGTAGTTTTCGGCATGTTTCAGTCTAAATAGAACTTGTTCCTGCTGGCTATTTTAAAGCCTGTGTTTTTTTTTTTGTGACTTTAAATAATAACAATGGCCATTTTTGAAAAAATGCAGAAGTGGCAGCAGGTATCAACAGAAAAAGGTACCCAGAAAAAATATGCCAATAATAGAGAGTGGAACTTTCACTTAAGCGGAAGCAAAGTTCCGCTTTAAATGATTTGTTTGGACCCAGCTGGTCCCAATGAACTATTTGCATCACATGTGCACCTGTTGTTAGGGCTGTAGCTACATACAGTATACAGCGCTGTGTTCTGGCAGCAGAGTGGGGACTTCCCATCCCGCTCCCGGGAAAAAATCACGTTGGACTGAGTGCTGCTCAGTAATCATCGTAGAAGCATCGTATTTCATCAATGAATACAAGGCTTCCTGTGGTTGGTGGTGAAGAACATGACATCATCCGCAGGCCTCTTCATCTCAGCCAATCACAGGAAGCCCAATAATTATTGATGAAATACAATGCTTACTGTGAATGGCTGAGCAGCGCTCAGACCTGCTTGATTTTGTTTCAGGAGTGGGACAGAAAGTCCTCATCCTGCTGCCCAAACACAGCAGTGTATACTGTATGTTGCTGATGCTACATACAGTTTATATACAGTACAGCGCTGCCAGCAGGTGCATCTATTAGTGAAGACAATCTTGGTCCAAACAAACTATTTAAAGTTGTAAGAAGCCTGGAATTAGGCTTTAAAAAGATAATTTTATTTTGTATTTTGGTGTGCAGTAGTCCTGGTGCAATGGCCTGCACATACAGTGTGGTTTTTCTGCCCCTGTAATGGCAAATGTAAAGGAAGGTATCCCTGTGAATGCACATCCATCTCATCCCAGATACCTTCCGTTACACTGAGTGATCTTAGGAGCTGGGATGATCTCCCTCCCGACAAGCACTCCCAGCCATGGACATTAAGGACTAATAACCCCTTCAGTGAGCCTGAGTGGCACATGATACAGGTCTTTTAGGTCACTGTAATGGCAACTGCCTATATTGGTAAGAGGTGCTCATTGCTGAAAGCTGGAAAAACTTTCTGTGGCCAGACACATTGCTTCTCTGTCCTCTATGTAGAAAAACCAAGGAAGAAAGTATTGCATTTATACTGCAGTCACTGTCAGATGGGAATAAAGACAATTCTCTGCACGGAGAGATTGCTAGCTCCCATCACTTGGCTCACAGAGAGATATCTTACTATATGTTGCTATTTCCTATGACCTATTTCCCTGTTTATAGATGAGCCTTACTGTGTGGCCAGAATTAGATTTATTGGGACAACAATATATATTATAGTGCTTGCATGTCTCCACACTCTGTTTACTTTGTCTAGTAAGATTCTAGAGAAGAACCTGCAACCTATTATAATAGATTCCCCCCGGGCAGTGTAGAGCTGTTACATTTCCGCCTGTGTCATTAATTACTTTAAGGAGCTTTTTGTTCTCAAGATTTTCATCTTCATAATAAATGACTTTAACTATGTCAATAAGAATACAATCAAATCTACAATCATTGTCTGCAGGGTTTACATGTACCTACCACCTACAAAGCCAGTTATATGATGAGGAACCGGTGACATCATAGAGGGATGGTGCATAGTGACTGAGGGATTAGAAGTTGGTTCAGATGTGGAATGAATTGCCAGGAAAATTGTATTTATATTTTTTATTTTTATTTCAACCTTTTTATTCAATGGGAGGAAAAGTATCAACTTATAGGCAACATGGATAGACAGAAATTGTAATAAGTAGAGATGCAAAATAAAGATTGTTATGAACTTAATTATCAAGACCATAGGGTTACAACAAACAGGTGCCCAGTTATATTGTAAACGATTCACAGATAATGTGTCCATCAGTCAATTATTAGTAGTTGGGCCTCATAATTTGTCATTGCTGCACAAAAAATACAAATAAGTAAAGGAGTAATAGGGGAAGGAAGAGAGAAAAAGAAAAATGAAGTGTGGTTAAGAAGAGAGATATACCAGAACCAAAGGAGTGATTGTTCCCGAAGCCTCACTAAACCACCGATATGTATCAAATCCAAGGAGCCAGGAAAATATTAAGAGTGCCCCCCCATAGACCTAGATCTCATTTTCAGAGACATTCGCAGCAAAATAATAATTCTGCAGCGCCACCAGATTGTAAAATGTTACAGTTCACCACAACCAGCAATATAACTCTCAATGGGATTTTTTTTTTACCGATCACATTTCAATTCACAAAGTTCTCTTAGAGCAGTGAATCTAAACCTTATTGAGGCCAGTGGCCAAAAACATTATTCCCAGCTTTGATGTCAGTCGATGCATTAATGGTCCTTAGCATTGGTATCAATGGCTGCAGTAATGACCCCCAGCATTGGTATCAATGGCTGCCATATCCCCCAGCATTGATGTCAGTCATAACAAAGCTAACCCCAGGATATCAGTAATAGCAGTACAGGTGGCAGTAATGATCCAACATTGGTGTCAGTGACTGCAACAACCCTCAGCATTGGATTCAGTGGCTGTACTACTAAACTCCTTCTCTCCAACATTGGTGGCCATCTGTAGTCCTGTTAAACATCCTTGCACTAATGGCCAATGACCATTCTATTTACTCCCCCCACATAATACTGCCAGTACCCTCAGTATTGGCAGTATTATTTAAACCTACTTGACCTAAACAAGGATGTGACCCTTGCAGTGCAGGGGCAGTCCTATGACAAAGGAGCAAATTTACTTTCCTCAGATTTGGGCTTTTAAGAAAGGAAGGTTTCAGCATCACTGCAGTCATTTTTTATCCTAGCACTTCTTTTCTAATCTGAAAAACTCTGGAATCCAGTTGCTGTGGGCACTGCAGCCACTTTCCTTGCGCAGCTGTAGCTTTTTTATCAGTCTTACTCTTACTGGTCACCTGTTCATAAAGAGATTCATCAGAAGCCAGTGTTGTCTTCACCTTAGCTAACTCAGTGACCCCCCTGCCAATAAATCATAGACATTTCTGACTCAGTTCAGCTCCGAGATGTGATGCTGATCAGGAAGAAATGTGAAGCACAAGCCTCGGTTAGTGGGAATGCAGTGATTGGGGGCCGGCTTCAGGATGAGAGTAAAAGGACACAGCTGTTTGTTTTCCTGAAAGATTTTTTTTTTTTTCACCCCTCTCCAAGCAGGCTGAGGGGAAAGGAAAGGAGGAGGGGGGGGGGGGGGGGTTAAGCGACTGGGCTACAAGTGGGAGGATAGCAGGACAAGGGGGCTTTTGACTTGGGCCCTCTGCAAGAGCAGCATTGAACAGCACACGGGAGACACCTGCTGCTTGTTTTTCATATTGCAACTAACCTCTCCTCTTTTTCAGGGTGCCAGAGGCCCTGATGGACCAACAGGAGGACCTGGGCACCCAGGTATCAAGGTAAGTGCCCTTTAAGGTGTCAGCTCCTTTCTTCTAAATTTACCGTGCAGGCAGCTGATTTGAGATCCCAGTATCTGACTTCACACGTTTCTGTCCACTTAATGTGGTTAACCCTTCAATTCCCTGCATCAGAAGCCTCTAGTGTGTTACTGGTGCTGTGCTTATCCCTCCTCCTTTTTTTTTCTTTTTATAAACCACTCTTAATCTCAGTCATTATATTGGTGTAGGTGAATTAGAACTCCCAGCATGCGCTGTTACCAGTAATTGTACCACATGCGGGTTAGTCTTAAATTGAGCATTCCTGTCATGGGCACAGATGCCTCTCATGGTGAATAAGTCTTGCAGCACCCTTTTCCCTTTAGAACAAGGACCTGTTCACACAGATCTAGCTGCCTGCCAGCAGAAATAAGACTGCATGTTTATTTCAGTGGCCTTAAAAAAAATTTAAAAAGTAGTGTAAAAAAGTGTTTCTATTTATGGAACCAAGCTGAAATCCCAGTATTGCACCGTGATAAACACAAATTTGGCAGCAACATTTGTGCATGTGTTTGTGTTGATGCTGATATTGGAATTCAAAGGGATGTGACAATAATACCTTGGGGCAGGGGTCTTCAAACTATGGCCCTCCAGTTGTTCAGGAACTACAACTTCCCATCATGCCTAGCCATGTCTGTGAATGTCAGAGTTTATTTATTTATTTATTTCAGGTACTTATATAGCGCCGTCAATTTACGCAGCGCTTTACATATACATTGTACATTCACATCAGTCCCTACCCTCAAGGAGCTTACAATCTAAGGTCCCTAACTCACATTCATACATACTAGGGACAATTTTAGACAGGATCCAATTAACCTACCAGCATGTCTTTGGAGTGTGGGAGGAAACCGGAGTACCTGGAGGAAACCCACGCAGGCACAGGGAGAACATGCAAACTCCAGGCAGGTAGTGTCGTGGGTGGGATTCGAACCAGCGACCCTTCTTACTGCTAGGCGAAAGTGCTATCTACTGCACTACTGTGCCGCTACAATGCCTCATGGGATGTGTAGTTCAGCAACAGCTGGAAGGCCGTAGTTTGAGGATCCCTGCCTTAGAGTGTTCGACATCCTCCTCTGTAGCCCTTAAACCATAGATTCAAAATTATCAGTAAAGCAACAGCTACACTACAGTATAAGAGAATAGCTGTGTGTGTGTATATATATATATATATATATATATATATATATATATATATATATATATATATATATATATATATATATATATATAAATGAGTGCTAAGTGGAAAGGTCTGCTTGCTATATTGATGTATTAAATCCCACTGCATATCCTGACTGCTGTAGGTGAGCAGTAGTCTTTGAAGCCATCCCACATAGGATAAATCACCTGAGTACCTGTATTTAGGTTCCCAGTTGTATGCAGACTTCTGGGGATGATGGCAATTACAAATCTAGGGGGAAGTTCGGTATTTTGTACCCTATGTAGTATTTCATGGAGTCAGCCACAAGTTCACAGAATGGTAGGTTACACAGAAGTGTTGCCTATTGAATTGTACAAAGAAATACATATTTTATGAGTAATCGACTTTACGTGACATATTTTAACACTAAAAAGGATTACAAATGAATTTAAAGCAAGAAATACGAAATACAGTACAAAACACAAATCACAAACAACAAAACGTAACCGATTAAAAAAGCAATCAGCTTAAAGAAAGTAATTTTGGAAATTCTGTTTAAAAATATTAAAGTGTAACTAAACCCAAGGCAAAAACTTTTTGCCTAGGATTTAATAGTGATGGAATACCTACTTTTGTATTTATATATCTTTTTTTAATCAGTTGTTATTTATACCTAGTTTGTTTCAGTTCTTTAAAGTATATGCTGCTCTTGTTCTGGCTCTTCCCTCAGTGGCTGCCTCTTTCTGCACCTGCATCCTAAGTGTGGGTGGCTGTCCCCTAATGATGATGTTGAAAACAGCTGCCCCTCATGTTTCCTCTAGGGATGGCGACTGAACATGCAGGTGTTGTTAAATCAGCCTGCAATCCAAAACAAGAGTGAGCAGCTTAGGGTGACAACACTGTTCTTTTGTAGATACAGTGCAGTGAGTGTTGTCACCCTAGGACAGGACAAGTGCATCTAGATCAGTATTTTATACTATACAGTTGGTAATTTCAATAATATTTATTATAAAAGATCCTCCAGAATAGCAGTTGTTAAACTATAAGATTAAGGGCCCGATTTATAATGGAGAAAGGATATCGATATCTGCTCTCTGTTATACTCCCCTTTGCAGATTGTACCCTTTATTTTAAGACCCATTGTTAAACTTTGGGTGGCAGTATGTAGCCTCTATTGACCTACAGCGTTCTCTCTGATTAATGCAGCAGTGAGAGTCCCATGATTGGAGGAGAGTTGGTTATGTCACTTTGACAGGTCACATGACCAGACTCTCTCTTTTTTTTTTTTTTTTGTACACAACTTTCATCAGAACTTTTTGTATTCTGTGAAAGGCCAATGGGATAGGGGGCAGAAGAACTACACTGGTGTTGGAATCTAATTAGACCTGCAGCTCTCATATCCAAAGCAGTATAGCAGGAGCTGTAGTATCTGTCATTAAGTGAAGTACAGAGCAGCGATGCTGCCATGTTTTACACCTGAGCGAAGGTAACAACACAACAAAACTTACCAAAATCTCTGTGCTTGGAATTCTTCTTTAATCCAAGCTAGAAGCCTAGAAATGTTCTTCTGCTGACAACAGTAAAATAAATCTCAAATGTTTCCAGCCATAATGTTATTTATTTATTTATTTTTGATACCTGGCCTCCTGAGTTTTGTGCTCCCGTTATACAGGGTACTCAGAAAATGAGCCGTCTTCTGAAACACAAGGATGAACTTAAATTTAAACTTAACCTAAAGTGGAACTCCAGCCCAAATATTTTTTACATATTAGAACCTGTGTTAGGTTTTTAAAGCTCTTTGTGTCTCCAGTTTTCATGTATACAGTCAAGTCTTCTCCCCATGACAGGGTGACAGAGAAACAGGAAGTGATGGTAAATCTCTGTATAGAAGACACAGACAAAAAATAGCAACTTGACAGAGGCTGTAACTCTTCTCTATTCTGTCCAAAACAGAAATGTTTTGGCTGGAGTACAGCTTTGATGTGGCTATGTGAATTTTACAGAATGAAAAAAAAAATTAAATCTAAGCTTGAGCTCATTCATTCTAATGCCCTGTACACACAATCGGACATTGATCGGACATTCTGACAACAAAATCCATGGATTTTTTCCGACGGATGTTGACTCAAACTTGTCTTGCATACACACGGTTGCACAAAGTTATCGGAAAATCCGATCGTTCAGAACACGGTGATGTAAAACACGTACGTCGGGACTATAAACGGGGCAGTAGCCAATAGCTTTCGTCTCTTAAGTTATTCTGAGCTTGTGTGGCACTTTGTGCGTCGGATTTGTGTAGCGTCGGATTTGTGTACACGCGATCGGAATTTAACCGATTGGATTTTGTTGTCGGAAAAAGTCCGATGGAGCCCACACACGATCGGAAGTTCCGACAACACAATCCGATCGCACTTTTTCCGTCGGAAAATCCGACCGTGTTTACAGGGCATAACTGTGGAGGAGAAAGCTGATGTGATCACCAAGCATCCAGCTCATGTTTGCTGTGTTGTTTCAGCTGGGATTTGTTCCTATGTATTAGTTATGTAGACCAACCGTGTCCAGAGTTGACAAAGCATGTGACTTGTGTTATGAGCACAACATGCTGCACAATTGTTGTGTCGTCATTAACAAGTTACAGTTGTGGTAGGTAGGCATTAAGAGAAAGCCTTAGAGTATAGTTCTTGATATTGTCCTTATGAATGCTGTAGATTTATATTAAAGCCCAGACTTTGAAACAACCGAGTTATAATGCCTGGGATCCATGCTGTTTGGAAGGAGGGGGTGTCCCATCTCCCTCATGCATAGCAGCAATCTGTTTGCAGCTGCTGACAATATGACATTGAGATAGGCTTCTGTTATCTGATGTTTTGGGCCCCCATCACCATCAAAAGGAACAGGGGATAGTCTAATTTAGAACCCAAATTTTTTTTTTTTTTTAATTCATGTATTTTTTGTTATCGGTAGATTGGAGAAGAGATTGGTCACTGCTTGGTCTTTACACCTGGCAAGCAGAACCATGCGGTCGTTCATTTAGCTAGCAGCATTGTTTATATATACGCAAACAATTCACCAACTAAAAAGTGAGTGAGTCAGCTCTCATTGACATAAAATGGTATCTGTATGTAATATATACTGAAATAACAATAAAATAAATAAAAATAATGCAGACTATGTAAAACAGAAAATGAAAAGTAATAGACAATGATTCCAGTCCAACTAGTCCATGAATAGGTAAGAACCACAATGTGACTCAGATCAATGGGAAAAAAAAGGCAGTATATTGTGACTGGACAGGATACATACAAGCCGGCAGCTCCTTGTTGAGGTTTGGGAATCCCTCGGAAACACAGATGAAAAGGAGAAAAACAGGGCGCCAGGTCAGTGTAAGTAAAACCAACAATACTTTATTCCAATATCCACTTACATCCAGGAAGCTTGCAAACTGCATGTAGAGGTGCTGTGTTATCATGTTATCCAGGACGGTAGACAGGGTGGACTAGAGGGCTGCTGTGAGTGTCCTGACTTGCTGGTAAAGTCATCTGAGACGGACAGCGCCAGCAAACTCCAAAAGACTCCCACCCCCGAAAAGCTGAAGGTGGACACACCCGATGAAGGAACCACCGCCTACACTAGCCGGGACCTGCCACATAGAAGAGCAGCGGCGTCACCGGCTCTCACATGCCTCTAGGAGCTGCAGCAAATAGGACACACAAGGTGTTGGGGGGCAGGTTGCAATGCGTTTCCGAGGCCTTCAGCCTGAAGGAGGCGGGGTCTTGGAAGCGCGTTTGCGACCCACCCTCTCCACACCTTGAATGTCAATGATTCATGAAGAATCATTCTTGCCAAACCAATCTATTAACCTTCTATGAGGAGGTGAGTTGCCATCTAGATAAAGGGAGGCCCATAGACATGGTGTATCTGGATTTTGCAAACAGGGTGCAGAGGAGCTCACTCACAGTTCATTTAAACTGAAATCTGTCTACTGCAGTGGCAGATGGGACATCTGGTTTCTTCATTCACAGATCTCTTTGATTCAATGACGCTCTTGTGGGGGCTGAGCTCCGCACAGCTACTCCATTTAGTGGGATAATGAGTGAAGGGAGAAGAACTCCTGCTCCATCACAGGGGCATTGAAGGGGAAGAGGAGAGGAACTAGAACACGTTACACCCTAGATACGGGTGTAACATGTGATATGTTCTAAAAGGTGAACTTAGCCTTTAAGAATTGGGGCAGGGGGCTGCATTTGAGTGTGAAGTAGTGGAAGATAGGTGCAGGGTTGAGAAATAGTGAAAGAGGGGTGCAGGGGTTGCACAGAGTAATAGAAAACAGGTGAAGGGATGAGAAGTGGTGGAGTAGAGGTGGAGAGGGGTGGATGGTGGCATTGGGGAGGTTACTTTTGGAGGGAGAATTCTGCTGGTAAGCTGTAGACAAGAAGTGCAGAGGAGGAAGATGGATGGGGTGAAGGGAAAGGATCAGAAGACAATAGTGGGCAGGTGGTGCAAAAAGTGTCATGTGAATGCTTAGGAGTGTGACAATGCATTTGAAAAGATTGACAAATTATTTAAAATCAGTAGTCATTTCCCTCTAAGGGAAGTATTCTGAAAGTGGTGTATATTTCATATGGCTGCTAAATTTGACCAGGATTTGCAGCCCAAGAACTAATCATTTGATGCCAAGCCTCCAAGAACCACAAAACGTCATCACAGGATCTGCAGTTGGTGTCAAAGTGCTTCATTCTGAAGTATGCTTGAAAAGAATGACATGTCTGGAAGCTGAAGATGAACCAAAAATGAATCTTTCAATTTGATGCAAGCTCTTGAAGGGGATGATAAGGGACTATATACAAGATTTTAGTAATGAAAACTGTATCATTAGCAGTAATCAGCATTGATTTATGAATATTTGTTCTTGCCAAACCAATCTATTAACCTTCTATGAGGAGGTGAGTTGCCATCTAGATAAAGGAAGCCCGTAGACATGATGAATCTAGATTTTGCAAAAGCATTTGACACAGTTCCCCATAAACGTTTACTGTACAAAATAAGGTCCGTTGGCAAGGACCATAGGGTGAGTACATGGATTGAAAACTGGCTACAAGGGCGAGTTCAGAGGGTGATGATAAATGGGGAGTACTCGAATGGTCAGGGGTGGGTAGTGGGGACCAATCATGTTTAATTTGTTCATAAACAACCTGGAGGATGGGGTAAACAGTTAAATCTCTGTATTTGCGGATGATACTAAGCTAAGCTATAGGGCAATTTCTCCGCAGGATGTGGAAACCTCACAAAAAGATCTGAACAAATTAATGGTGTGGACAACTTAATGGCAAATTAGGTTTAATGTAGAAAAATTTTAAATAATGCATTTGGTTGGCAAAAATATGAATGCAATCTATAAACTGGGGGGTGAACCTCTGGGGGAATCTAGGATGAAAAAGGACCTGGGAGTCCTAGTAGATGATAGGCTTTGTAATGGCATGCAATGCCAAGCTGCTGGTAACAAAGCAAACAGAATATTGGCATGCATTAAAAAGGGGATCAACTCCGGAGATGAAACGATAGTTCTCCCGCTCTACAAGACTCTGGTCCAGCCGCACCATGAGTATGCTGTCCAGTTCTGGGCACCAATGGAGCGAGTACAAAGAAGGGCAACAAAGCTAATAAAGGGTCTGGAGGACGTTAGTTATGAGGAAAGGTTGCGAGCACTGAACTTATTATCTCTGGAGAAGAGACGCTTGAGAGGGGATATGATTTCAATATACAAATACCATACTGGTGACCCTACAATAGGGATAAAACATTTTCACCGAAGGGAGTTTAACAAGACACGTGGCCACTCATTCAAATTAGAAGAAAAGAAGTTTAACCTTAAACTACGTAGAGGGTTCTTTACTGAGCGGCAAGGATGTGGCATTCCCTTCCACAGGCGGTGGTCTCAGCGGGGGGCATCGGTAGTTTCAAAAAACTATTAGATAAGCACCTGAACGACCACAACATACAGGGATATGTAATGTAATACTGACATATAATCACACACATAGGTTGGACTTGATGGACTTGAGTCTTTTTTCAACCTCACCTACTATGTAACTATGTAATAAATCATTCATTCATTTTTGTATTCATCACCTTTTCTATTTTGGATACAGAGAGGAAAGATTACATCCCCTGACTGTTTTTTTTTTTTAGGTTGCCTGATTTCCTCTGATGAGATTTTGCATCATTTGGGGGTCTATTTATAAAAAAAATGGGTTGGAAGTATGTCACAATCATACACCCAGCCATCACAAATTGTGACCATATTTTGCCTAACAACATGTTGATTTTCTTACAATCATCAGCTCCATCTACAACCCCTGGCAAAAATTATGGAATCACCAGTCCTTGAGGATGTTCCTTCAGTTGTTTATTGTTGTAGAAAAAAAGCAGGTCACAGACATGGCCAAAAACTAAAGGCATTTCAAAAGGCAACTTTCTGGCATTAAGAAACACTAAAAGAAATCAAGAAAAATAATTGTGGTGGCCAGTAACAGTTAGATTAATAGAACAAGCACAGGGAATAAATTATGGAATCACTCAATTCTGAGGAAAAAATTATGGAATCACCCTGTAAATTTTCATTACAAACACTAACACCTGCATCAGATTAAATCTGCTTGTTAGTATGTAGGTAAAGAGGGTAAATCATCACGCAGTGTTGCACAAGATGTTGGTTGTTCACAGTCAGCTGTGTCTAAAACATGGACCAAATACAAACAACATGGGAAGGTGGTTAAAGGCAAGCATACTGGTAGACCAAGGAAGACATCAAAGCGTCAAGACAGAAAACTTAAAGCAATATGCCTTGAAAACAGAAAATGTACAACAAAACAAATGAGGAACAAATGGGAGGAAACTGGAGTCAACATCTGTGACCGAACTGTAAGAAACCGCCTAAAGGAAATGGGATTTACATACAGAAAAGCTAAAAGAAAGCCATCTCTAACACCTAAACACAAGAAAACAAGGTTACAATGGGCTAAGGAAAGGCAATCGTGGACTGTGGATGATTGGATGAAAGTCATATTCAGTGATGAATCTCGAATCTGCATTGGGCAAGGTGATGATGCTGGAACTTTTGTTTGGTGCCGTTCCAATGAGATTTATGCAGAGGACTGTCTGAAGAAAACATGCAAATTCCCACAGTCAATTATGATATGGGGCTGCATGTCAGGTAAAGGCACTGGGGAGATGGCTGTCATTAAATCTTTAATAAATGCACAGGTTTACATTGAAATTTTGGACACTTTTCTTATCCCATCTATTGAAAGGATGTTTGGTGATGATGAAATCATTTATCAAGATGATAATGCATCTTGCCATAGAGCAAAAACTGTGAAAAAATTCTTTGAAGAAAGACACATAAGGTCAATGTCATGGCCTGCAAACAGTCCGGATCTCAATCCAATTGAAAATCTGTGGTTGAGGTTAAAGAAAATGGTCCATGACAAGGCTCCAACCTGCAAAGATGATTTGGCAACAGCAATCAGAGAAGGCTGGAGCCAGATTAATGAAGAGTACTGTTTATCACTCATTAAGTCAATGCCTCAGAGACTGCAAGCAGTTATAAAAGCCAGAGGTGGTGCAACAAAGTACTAGTGATGTGTTGGAGTGTTATTTTGTTTGTTTTTCATGATTCCATAATTTTTTCCTCAGAGTTGAGTGATTCCATAATTTATTCCCTGTGCTTGTTCCATAAATCTAACTGTTACTGGCCACCACAATTATTTTTCTTGATTTCTTTTAGTGTTTCTTAAAGCCAGAAAGTTGCCATTTGAAATGCCTTTAGTTTTTGGCCATGTCTGTGATCTGCTTTTTTTCTACAACAATAAACAACTGAAGGAACATCCTCAAGGACTGGTGATTCCATAATTTTTGCCAGGGGTTGTAGTAGCCATAATAATTATTTTTCCCCTGAAACACATAATACCACATTAGAGCCAATAGATGAATTATATTATTATAATTGTTATTATAGGAATTCAACATATTAAAGTAGTTGTAAACCCCTGAAATTAAAATTTAACAATGCATAGCCCTCTGTAATATATACTAGCCTCAAACCAAAGCACCTAATGTGGTTCCTCTCCAATCTCCCCTCCCTCTGCTTTCTGCAAGAATCACATTTGTCAGTCTAACTCAACACCAAGCAATCCTGGGGGCAGATGATTGACAGCCTCAGCTGTGCATGTTTCCCTATGAGTGAATGTAGTCCATTAAGTCCACTCCCTCCACTCAGGTCTCAGATTTTACTGCGTTCTGCCTTCTGGAGCTAAGAAAAAAACTTTGATCTGTGTGTTTTAGAAGGCCGTAGAGGAGAGAGGGCTGCAGAGAAACAGGTACAACCTATGTAAGAGGATTTTTTTCAATCTCTGTATATCACCAGAGGCAAGTTACTTCACTTGGGTATATGTAAAGGTTTACAACCACTTTAGGAAAAATACATTCAGACTTCATGATGGCTAAGTAAATGTGTGTGAAATTTGACCAATTACTTTTTTATAAATAGACTCCTCGATGTTTAAGAGACATACAGCAAAAAAACCTGCCCCCACTCTAACTAAACGTTTTGGCTGGAGTCCTACTTTAAAGAGACACTGTGACACTGGCCATTTAGTGCAAAGTGACCGTGTATGCTGAAAGCCCACCTCCCCAGTACCTTATGCACCAATCCGCTCTCCTTTCCCACTTCGTTGGTACAATTCCTCTTTAAATAGCCTTTGTTTTTGAAGCAGGTCTGCTTGACCCAGTTGCTTCAGTTACAACTCGTAGGTGGAGAAAGGTGGATATTCTGTTTATCTGCCGCATATCATTTAATTGAAGATATTTTTATAATGGGCTCTTCTTCCTTAATGCTTTGAACTAAGGCTCCTCTGCTACAAAAGCAGTGTTTCATGATTCTACAGTGTCACAGAGATCCCCCCAATTCTCAGGGCTTCTTTCAAGAAGAATTAAACAAGTTTGAGGTTGAAGTATTTTCGCATTCCTCCTTCAGCACTGTGAATGAATTTGGCATTGTAGAGCAGCTCCTGTGACCTGTGTAAGGATACAACCAATCAGAATGCTTGCTGAACAGACCATTGCAAGGGGCACCTGTTAAAAGAAAGTTCTGTTGGCTATTCTGAGATAATTGGTCACTTTCCACAGGCTGAATTATAATGCAATAGCTAGAGCCTACATAGCACAAAACTTTTTCTATGTGCAATGGTAAAGTTTGACATTCTGATGAGGATAGGATGCTGGGAAATCACATTATCCGTGACAGAGCAGATCATCCGCACCCTGATTTCAGGAGGGGTTGGGAGGGAACGTTACCCGTCTTCCTGTTCCCACAGAGGTGTTGTTCTTTGTCATTGATTTGTTAAGCCACCCGCAGACAGTCTGTGTATGCAGTGATGCTTTCAGGCAGACTAAGCAATGCTGGGGGCATGCAGTGTGTCCACTGTAACAATCACCCCTGACCTGCAGAACACAAACTGACTGCTTTATTTTAACTGCATCAGTGATTTATGTGTCACTGGCCAAGGTAACATTCCTCCCTCTCTGATTACAGAGACTGCTCGACATTTTGTACTATATGAGCTGGCCAGAAGGTGCTAAATTCAGTGATGATAATTCACTTATAGCAAACAATTCTAGTTACTTAAGATTTTAGTGGTTTAGAAGCCAACACAGGCCCATAGTTGCAAGTGATTCAACCAATTTGTGCATTGCATATAATGATTGGCATATAGGATTTTCCTTGTGAGCAGTAGGGATGAGCCCAACACCCCCTGGTTCGGTTCGCAGCAGAACATGCGAACAGGCAAAAAATGAGTTGGAACACTTGAACATCGTTAAAGTCTATGGGACATGAACATGAAAAATCAAAAGTGCTAATTTTAAAGGATTATATGCAAGTTATGTCATTAAAGTGTTTAGGGACCTGGGTCCTGCCCCAGGGGACATGTATCAATGCAAAAAAAGTTTTAAAAACCACAGTTTTTTCGGGAGCAGTGATTTTAATGTTGATGGGGACAAGGGCCTCATTCCCACAACCCTTGCCCAGTGGTTGTTTGGGTCTGCGGGCGGGGGGGCTTATCGGAATCTGGAAGCCCCCTTTTACAAGGGGACCCCCAGATCCTGGCCTCCCCCCCTGTGTGAAATGGTAACAGGGTACAAATGTACCCCTACCTTTTCACAGAAAAGTGTGAAAATGGTAAAAATGACATGGCATGGCTTGGGGACAAGTTCTTTATTAAAAAAATAAAACTGTCCCACAAAGTCGTCTTCTTCTCTTGCTCCGCCAATGGACTGAAAAAGAAAAAAAAAATGCGACCGACCCGCCGCCATGGGAGGCACCCGCCGTAATGACCGTCCTCTCAGGTGACAGCTCTTTTATAACTGAGGGCGGGGCCACACGGAGACATCCCCGGGTGACCCTGCCCCCCTCTGATGCACGGGGACATCCTATGGCTTCCCCATAGCGTCAGAGGGGGCGGGGCCACCCGGTTACGTAAGGGGGGCCCCCTCCTTTCCTGCGGCCTGCCAGGTTGCGTGCTCGGATAAGGGTCTGGTATGGATTTTTGGGGGGACCCTATACCATTTTTTTTTTTATTTTGCCGCGGGGTTCCTGTATGGATTTTGAGGGAGGCCCCCACGCAATTTTTTTTTTAATTTTGGCGCGGGTTCCCCTTAATATCCATACCAGACCTGAAGGGCCTGGTATGGAATTTGGTGGGGACCCCCACGCAATTTTTTTTTAAAAAATTTTGGTTCAGGGTTCCCCTAATATTCATACCAGACCCAAAGGGCCTGGTAATGGACTGTGGGGGAATCCCATGCCGTTTTTTTCAATGACTTTTATGTGCATTTCCGGGACCGACAATTCATTATAGCCCTGCGAGTACTTTTGAATGACTTTTTTTCCTTTTAGAAATGTCATTTTGTGCAGGGACTGTTGTAAACATGGGAAACATGCACCACTTTACAGGCATACTATAGACACCCCCCAGGTACGAAATTTAAAGGAATATTTCACTTTTATTGTTTCACTTTAAGCATTATTAAAATCACTGTTCCCGAAAAAACAGACATTTTTAAGACTTTTTTTTGCATTGATACATGTCCCCTGGGGCAGGACCCGGGTCCCCAAACACTTCTTATGACCATACCATGCATATAAGCCTTTAAAATTAGCACTTTTTATTTCTCCCATAGACTTTTAAAAGGTGTGCCGCGGCTTTCGAATTTGCCGCGAACACCCCAAATTGTTCGCTGCTCGGCGAATACCCGATGTTCGAGTCGAACTTACGTTCAACTCGAACATCAGGCTCATTCCTAGTGAGCAGCAATGACTATTTTTGAGCTTCAATGTTGTCCATTACCACACTCAGGTTTTTCTAAGGTGTTCTTTGTGAGCATATTTGCATGCAGGACACTAGATTGGCACCACATGTATTTTATCTAACAGTTGTCCCCTCTTCATCACTGGGGGCCATATTGTCCTCTTCCCACAGACCATATTGTCCTTCTCCAATGGGGCCCGTATTACCCCCATCGGGGGCCGTATTGCCTTCCTCCCACAGAACCATTGTGAAGGTCATTCATTTTCTTTAGCTGAGCTCTCCAAATATTTGGGTATACTGGGAGCTTACCCACTTTATTCTTTAAGCAGTTTGTGTTTGTAGCATATAAGAGGCTGAGACTACTCAGTAATAATCTGGTGGAATGAATAGCCAGTGGGACATTGACACAACATGTATCTATATGTTCTTTTGAAAATAGTCTATTTAAAAAGACATTTTTAAGACCAAAATCCAAAATGAAAGTGATACATGCATTTCATTCAAAACCTGGGGGAAAAGCATAGAAACTGCTTCTCAAAATGCGACCTGCCTGGTTGTCATTCAGACTAGTATTGCCTGCTCCCTGCAGCTATTCTTTCCCCATTATTAAAATATCATGCCTTGTTCTGTGTCGAGGCAGCCATCTTGGTAGAGGAGCAGGACTTTGCATCCTCATCTCAAAGCCTGATGATTGATGAGAGGTGGAGGAAGCGCAGGTCCACAGAATAGATGAGGCAGAAAGAGGGGGATCCTTGCACTTGCAGTGCAGGTCCTTGGATACAGTTTCCTCTGTAGCAGGGAGAACAGTGAGCAGCACAGTCATGATATCACCAAATTCCCTATGTTCTGAGACTTGCAGTGAGAGGCAACAGTGCCTTAGATCCTAGACTGCCAATATACAGCTACAAGGCTGTAGACACGGGAGTTCCCAGGCACAGGAAGTGCACTGATATTTTTTAGAAGGCATTCAAGATAAAATATAGATTTTTCAGGTCACTGCTTAGAATTTACATTTTTAGATTTTCCCCAAAAAGATAACAATTCTTCACAGTTCACGTCCACTTTATCAATTTTACTGTAGTTCCACAGTCATTGCATGAGCTCAGTACAAATGACCTTCTGTTTTCATCACATTTTCTATGAAACAGAAGGATATTCTTATATGGACAAGGCTCTTAAACTGTACTGTCCAGTAATTTGGGATTTTTTGGTATAGTCGCAGTGGTGTCAGAAATCGTGCCATTGTACAAAATAGGCTGTATTACCCAGAGTAGAAGTTGATTTTATAGTTGGTGAATTTTTCTCATTATTGCATTAATGAAGTTATGTGTTTACAGGGACCTCATGGAGTGCAGGGCAAGGAAGGACTGGTTGGTCAACAGGTGCGTAGACACATTAGACATCTGAAATGATCATGGACAGATAGTAGATTGGCTACGTCATTTACATACTGTTTGTACACAGGGCAAGTTGGGAGAAAGAGGACCTGTAGGCCCACGTGGTTTTCTAGTAAGTAAAGATACATCACTTTCAGTTTTGAACTTTTCTTTTGCTGTAGTTGATCTACAATATATAATTTTACAGGGAATTCCAGGACCATCCGGCTCAACTGGGGAAAAAGGAATTCCAGGGAATCCAGTAAGTATCATTAATAACAATACTTAAAGTAGTTCTGAATTCTAAACCTCAATTAAATACAAAACACCCTGTACATTAGTAAGCCTCACCCCAATTTCCAAACACTTAAAGAGTAAAGAAGGGTGGTACAAAGAGTATGGGGAATAAACACAGTTTTACAACTGAATGTCATACTTTCAGCAGTCATAAATAGCATTGGAAATTTGTAAATGCCACATAGTCCATCCTATACTTGTCCTTCTGCTTCTCTGTTGAATATGATTCTCGGTCCTTTAAAATGCCATGTGCATTGTATTTTTCCTAGAATACACAAAGCTTGCCTATCACTTCTCCCCCCATCCTGTCCAAATAACCAAATATTTAAAATTATACATGGTGTCCATGTACCTTTGCCATATCTCTACTGAGAGAAGCCTGTAAACTGCCATTGCTGATACCCTTTTGAAAATGTAAGTTGCCTGGCTGTTTTTGGCGTCACTCCCCTTTGGAAGAAATATTTGGAATAAATATTCAGAAAGCGCCAGAAATCCTGATACTTGTTTTGGATCAGTCAGACAGCATAGATGACAAAGAATCCACATAAAAGCTAGAGCACTGGTATTTTCAGAAGTAAATCTCAGCAGTGGCAGGACATATTTTTCTGTCAATATGAGTCACCTCTACTAGAAATCTTCAATTACTACTGATACAGCGGGTAAAATAAGTATTGAACACGTCGCCATTTTTCTAGGTAAATATATTTCTAAAAGTGCTATTGACATGATATTTTCACCTCACGTCGGTAACAGCCCATGCAATCCGTACATACAAAGAAACCAAAACAAACAAGTACAGAGATAAAGTTATGTGTAATAAAATGAACAACACAGGGAAAAAATATTGCTAACATGCTAACTGAAATTTATTTAATACTTTGTACAAAATCCTTTGTTGGTAATGGCAGCTTCAAGACGTCTCCTGTATGGAGAAACTAGTCGTATGCATTGCTCAGGTGTGATTTTGACCCATTCTTCCACACAAACAGTCTTCAAATCTTGACGGTTCCGTGGGCCTCTTCTTTGAACTCTGTTCTTTATTTCTTTCCATAGATTTTCAATTTGATCCAAGCCAGAGGATTGGCTGGACCATTTAAGCAGCTTTATTTTCTTTCTTTGAAACCAACTGAGAGTTTCCTTGGCCTTTGGTTTGGGATCATTTTCATGCTGAAATCTCCACCCTTGTTTCATCTTCATCATCCTGGTAGATGGCAGCAGATTTTTTATCAAGAATGTCTTGGTACATTTTTCCATTCATTCTTCCTTCAATGAAAGGAAGTTTGCTAGTACCGTATGCTGAAAAACAGCTCCACACCATGATGTTCCCACCTCCAAACTTCACTGTTGATATGGTGTTTTTGGGTGATGTGCAGTGACCTCAAACATGGTGTGTATTGTGGCATCCAAAGAGTTCAATTTTGGTCTCATCTGACCCGACTATATTGTCCCAGTATTTCACAGGCATGAGTGCATTATTTGTTTTCTTTGAAACAATTGTACCTGCTAATTCCAGGTCTTTCTGAAGATCTCCACAAGTGTTCCTTGGCTTGTGGACAACTCTTCTGAATAACTCTTTTCACTCCTTTGCCAGAAATCTTGTGAGGAGCACCTGGTTGTGGCCGGTTTATGGTGAAATGATGTTCTTTTCACTTCCGGATTATGACCTCAACAGTGCTCACTGGAAGCATCCAGAAGTTTAGAAATCCTTCTGTAACCAATGCCATCAGTATGCTTGCAACAATAAGGTTGCGAAGGTCTTGAGAGAGCGCTTTGCTTTTACCCATCATAAGATGTTTCTTGTGTGACACCTTGGTAATGAGACACCTTTTTATAGGCCATCAGTTGAGACTGAACCAACTGATATTAATTTGCACTGACAAGGGGCGGGATTGCTTTCTAATTACTGATTTCATCCGGTGTCTTGGCTTTCCATGCCTTTTTTCCCTGTGTCATTCCCTGTGACATTCCATTTTATTATGCATAACTTAATTTCTGTACTTATTTGTTTTGGTGTCTTTGTATGTATGGATTGCATGGGTTGTCACTGACATGTGGTAAAAATTTCATGTCAATAGCACCTTTAGAAATATATTTACTTAGAAAAATGGTGGTATGTTCAATAATTCTTTTACCCTCTGTATAATCAGATAAAATTAAAGTGGCACTAAAGGCAGGATTACTTACTTTTGCTTCAGCAGCCCTTCACCCACAAGGTCCCTCACCTACATCTTCTCCATGGCTTCTTTCAGGCCTTAGGTCATCCTGATTGGCCAGCGACAAATAACTTTTTCAATACTAAATGGCTGTTCCCTTAAATAGACATGAGACCGTTCAAAAATGTGAAAATATTTCAATTTATTGTTTTAAATTTTAGAAATATAATGACTGAACAATAAAAACTCAACTAAACCCTAGCTACGTATTAGTGTATACAATATACAACAATAAATCTTGTTCTCCTTTACTTTTTTTAACTGCCAAGTGTAGCAACAAGTACCATGTGCTGACAGGCCACTGTTCAGGTGAGTGGATTGGATCACTTGAGAGCCAGGCTGTTGCTTTGTGTGAGAGATCCACAGTCTGACTCTGTTATGTGCTGTCAGCAAAGTAAAATTGCCTCATACAGTATGTATTACTGTATAAGCAGAATGACTACATTACATTAATATATAGCAAGGGTTTAATTTTGGCTTGAAGGTTTTAGGGAAATTAAGAAATTATATCCCTTTTAACGTAAATGAATGTTAATATTTTACCGTTTTAGGGGCCACCTGGACCTGCAGGACCTGTGGGGGCTATGGGAGAAATTGGACATAAGGTATTTATACAGTAAACTCAGAGGCAGCATTTGGAAGCAAACTCTTTTTTTAATCAGCCCCTATTGGATTAATCATCAATGTATGAGTTAGGAGTCACACAACAAATGATCATTTAATGTTGCTGCTTTATGTGTATTCACTGTAGGGTAACAGCTGAACTAGGGAATGTCCTCTTAATATTCCCTTGGGACTAGTTTGATTCAGTATCAGTTCTAAATGAGCATAATGTTTACAACTGTATATAATATGATATTGGGCCAAGTAGTATCATCTTCTTTGCACACACACAAAACGCTGACCTGCTTCGCTTCGGAATATTTTTTCAGCCCTCATATCTAAACATCTGAACATTAAAAACAAATGTTAAAATCATTATAAACTCGTTACAGTTTGTGTACCCAGCCCACAAAGTAATCTGGGGTTTAGAAATGACATTTCTGGCTTCATGATTTGGCTACAAAGTAAGTTTTAGTGAACTTTATCCTTAGCTTTTTTTTTTTTCCAAATAACATTTTTATTATTTTCCATTTTTGCAGTACAATATGCAATAACAGTTGGCGTTTGTGACAGTAGTACAGTAGTGTTGAATTCTTGTACACAGTATCAATAATCAAATGCCATGTTCCAATATTAAAGTTTTACAAAATGCCAGCTTAGTGTCATCGTCTTCCATGTACTATATTTGCTGGTAAGTTTATAATCTTACTGTAAAAGCAGAATCAAAACTTAGTTATCTGTTGCTAAGAAGTTGCAGGTATGTATAACATAAAGAAAAAGAGGTGGGTAGTGGAGAGAGAGGGGGTTAGAGAGGGGGGGTATAGTAGGTATATCAACGGTGGTGTTACCTGGTCATGGTGGGTCCTCCCGGAGGTGCCATAGCTCCCAGACCCTGTTATGTGCTTCCAATGTATCCTGTATTCTAGCTGTCATCTTTTCCATCACTTCTATGTCCTTTATTCTAGTGTACAGGTCCTCAGCAGAGGGGGGTGAGGAACGCTTCCAATGTAATGCTATAAGGCATCTTGCCGCCGTCAGTATGTGACGTACCAGTTTTTTATATGGGGTGGGAAATTTAGGCGGCGGTAGGCCCAGGAGGAAGAATTTCGGGGAAGCCTGGATCTGTGTGTCCAGGAGGCGTTCCAGTAGCTGCTGGACCGTGGACCAATAAGGAGTCAACATTGGGCAGCTCCAGTATATATGTAGGAAGGTGCCCCTCGCTCCCTGGCATCTCCAGCATCTATCGGAACTTTTGGGGAATATAGTATGGAGAACATCTGGGGTCATATACCACAGCATGAGGATTTTATAGGAGTTTTCTTTATATAATGAACACATTGAACTCTTCGCTGTTTGATTCCAGATTATCTGCCATTGCGAGATAGGGAGTTCCTCCCCAAGGATCCCCTCCCATCTAGTCATATACAGGTGTTTACCCTGGCTGTCTTCTGAGAAGACGTTCAAAATCTTGTATATGCTCGATATAAGCCCCCTCTGATTATTGCCCGCTAAGATTGTTGTTTCAAACGCTGATGGTGGTGAAAATTGTAGGGTGGGTGTAATAGTGAGTGCGTAGTGCCGAATTTGTAGATACCCGTAGAGTGCCTGTCTGGGGAGGTCATGTTTAGTTTGTAGTTCGCTGAATGGCAGCAGTTTCCTTGTTCTGGGGTCCACCAGGTTTCCATAGTGGAACAAGTTCCGGGCTGTCCAATGATGTGACATTTGGTAGGTTAGACTGTCCGGCACTTTGGGGTTACAAATAAAAGAGGTCAGGAGCGATCTATCTGAGGAGAGATTATGTTTGGGGGCCAGGGTGCGCCACAGCCGTCTCAAGTGGGACATGGGACCCAGCATACGCTCAGGGGCTACGTCCGCATTCGCACTCCACAGCAGATTATTTGGATGTATGGGAGCAAGCCATAGTTTTTCGATTTCGGTCCATTTGTTATAAGATTTGTGGGTATACCAGGAGGCTATCGCTCGTAATTGAGCTGCGTGATAATATTTAATAATATTAGGGAACGCCAATCCCCCTTCATTGCGGGATGCCATGAGTACCGACCTCGGGACCCTGTGCCTTTTGTAATTCCATGTGAACTGTAATAGATCGGATTGGAGTTTTTTCAGATGGGCAATCGGGATTGGTATAGGTAGTGTTTGGAAGAGATATAAAAGCCTTGGGAGGATAGTCATTTTTATTGAGGCTATTCTACCTAGTAGAGAGATGTGGTGTTTTTTCCATTGAGTCAGTGAGGATCTTATAGATCGAAACAGTGATGGGAAATTTTCTTGGTATATGGTACTAAATTTGGGTGTAATAAATATGCCTAGATATTTCAGGGAATTTGTTTTCCATGTGAATGGAAAATTAGATTTTAAAAGTGAGACCTCGTTAGGAGGAATGTTAATTGGGAGGGCCTCTGATTTTGATGCATTTATCTTATACCCTGATAATGCGCGGAAGCGATCTAGTTCTGTTTGCAGAATTGGAAGAGTGATATGAGGTTGAGTCACTGAGAGTATGATATCATCTGCAAAAAGGGAGATTTTAAACTCCCTCCCTCTAACTGATATTCCTCGTATGTCTGGGTTTCTCCTAATGGATGCGGCTAGGGGTTCGACGCAGAGTGCAAATAGCAGGGGCGAGAGTGGGCATCCCTGCCTGGTCCCGTTCGCCACTGAGAATGTAGGGGATAATGCAAAGGGGGTCCTGACTTGGGATGTTGGGCCTGTGTATAAATGTCTGATTGCTTGTAGGAAGGGGCCTCGAAAGCCCATGAATTGTAGAGTGGCAAATAGAAAGGGCCATCCCAAGCGATCAAACGCTTTTTCTGCGTCTAAACTGAGCAACAGTGCCGCCTGGTGTTCTCTATTCACCACTTCCACCAGGTCTATGATTTTTCTGGTATTGTCTCCAGCCTGACGCATCGGGACGAACCCTACCTGGTCTTTATGGACCAGTGAGGGGAGAATCTGGTTTAGGCGATTGGAAAGTAGTTTGGTGAAAATTTTAAGGTCGGAGTTCAGTAATGCAATGGGTCTGTAATTGGTACATAGGGAGGGGTCTTTGTCTGGTTTAGGAATTAAGGTGATAAAAGAACGGTGCATGTCCAGTGGTATATCGGCCTTGTGAAGAAAGGCATGGAAGACCTTGCTCATATGTGGAAGCAGTGTGGGGAGAAATGTCTTATAATATTCATATGGGAATCCGTCGGGTCCCGGGGCTTTATGGGACGGGATTTAATGGTCATCTCTATCTCCTCATCTGTAATCTGTGTGTTCAAGGTTAGTAGGTCGGAGGGTGTTAAGTGGGGGACTCCACTGCGTTCTAAGTATTCTCGCATTTTATAAGACAGGTCGGGGGAAGGGGGATTGCTAGGTATGTCTGGGTTATTGTATAAGTGTTTATAGAAGTCCGCAAAAACTTGAGCTATTTCTTTGGGGTGGGAGACTATATGTCCCGACTTATTTTTAATCTGATGTGGTGTCTGCATGTGGAATTTGTCCCGCAGTTTGTTAGCTAAAAGGGAATGTGCTTTGTTACCTTTATCGTAGTATATTTGCTTTAGTCTTGTCAGTGCTTTTTCTACCTGGCCTAGTGCGAATTCCTTCAGGGTTGTGCGAAGGCTAATGACCTTCCGGAGCAAGGGTATGGAAGGGGTGGCTTGAAGTTTGCGTTCAGACACTCTAAGGTCCTGTTCAGTTTTTAGCTTTGCGGCTAGGGAATCTTTTTTCATTGCGGAGGACAAGGCTATGCATTTGCCGCGTAGGACTGCCTTGTGGGCCTCCCAGAGGGTGGTTGGCGATATATCCGGTGTGTTGTTTTCAATGAAGTAGTGTTTTAAGGTGGTATTTAGTTCGACCTGGGAAGGGAGGTGCTGAAGGAGAAATGAGTTAAGCCTCCAGTTGTAGGGTTTACGGTTGGGATTATCTAGTTCTAGCTCTAGTAGAATCGGGGCATGATCCGACCACGAGATGGGGAGTATTTGAGCTTTTCGTGTAAGTCTGAGTGTATGGTTGTTAACAAAGAAATAATCTATTCGTGAGTGTGTATGGTGGGGGGCGGAGTAAAATGTATACTGCCGATCTCCCGGGTGAAGGGCCCTCCAGGCATCAAAGAGCGCATAGCGTCTGGAGATTTGTCGAAACAGTCTAGAGCCCCGGAGGACACCTGGTGGAGATACCCTGGAGCCCACCACCTGGCGATCGACAGTTGCTGATTGTACAAAATTGAAATCTCCCCCCACCACTAAGATCCCGGGGGCTGACTTGAAAAGACGCTTGTATATTTTAGAGAGGAGATTGTGTTGTTTAGTGTTAGGCGCGTATATCGCGCACAGCATAATAGGTTGTGTATGCCAGTGCCCCTGTAGAATAATAAAGTGGCCCTTAGGGTCGGAGTAATGGTTTGTGCAGGTGAAGGGGGTTCCCTTTTTGAATAATATAGCCACTCCTGCTTTTTTTTGGGTGCCAGATGAGAGATAGACCTCCGGGAAGTATTTGGAGGCGAATGCGAACGAGCCTTCCTTATTGAAATGTGTCTCCTGTACCATTACGATATCAGCTCCCGACTGTCTGAACTCCCGCAGTGCCAAATGCCTTTTTCTGTTAGAGTTCAGGCCGTGTACATTTAGGGATAGTAACTTTGCCATCTAATTATATGTGGGTAGGTGTGTGTTTGCTTACCTAGTGATGGAGCACCAGGGCCTGGGGATAAAGGACCAGGATCCGACACCATCCGGGAGGAAACCAGGACCGCTCACCCGCACCGCTGCGGGAGGTTGATTCCTACAGTAAGGGGAAGAGGAGGGAGAGGGCTGGGAGAGAAGAAGAAGGTTAAGTAAGACCAGGTGGTGATAGAACGCACACATTAGCAAACTATAAGTGGCCAATAGGCCTAAGTAACACGGAATTCCAAGTGTCCGTCCGCCGGTCGCTCTATTGGGGCGGCCGGGGGGGGGCCACCAGGGGATCCGTAACCAATGTAGAAATATAAAACACTTATTTAACTTCCTGAACTAAAAATCAGGAACGGGGGGGGGAGGAGACGAACGGTAATGCGTCTACTCTCCTGGAGCTCGATCATAGCAAGCCCTTGGTATTTATGTGAACTGTGGCGTAGGGGCAATTTGGGGGGTACTGAGCTAGTATGTTTGACCAAACGTTTAGTCCTGGACATGAAAAGTCAATACGTTGAGTTAATCACGTCTTGCAGTTTGGTGTGGACTGTGGTAGAGCAGTGACGTTGATCAGCGTCTGGGTTTGGCTGGTTTGCGGGGTACTTCTGGGTTTCGAGGCCGGTTTGAGGAAGATACTTTCTGCCATACTGTAGGCGGTGATGGGGAGATGGTTACTAAGTCCCATTCCGGTAGCTGTGGAGGTTGTATTTCCAGGGTATTGCAGAATACTCGGAGATCTTCGGGGTATCGCAGAACTGCGGAGGTTCCCTGTAGTTTTGCTGTGAGAGTGAAGGGGAAACCCCATCTATAGGGGATTGCTTTGTTTTGCAGCTCTTGTAGTAGTGGTTGAAGAAGTCTTCGTTTCTGTAGGGTGATCCAGGACAGGTCAGGGTAAAGCTGAATTTGTGTCCCAGCAAAGGTGATTTTGCGTGTTATTCGTGCTTGTTTCATGATGGATTCTTTAAGGGGATAAGAAGTGATTCTGCAAATGATATCCCTTGGTTTTGATGCAGGGCCTTTAGGTCGCAGTGCTCGATGGGCTCTGTCCATCTCTATATGTTTCGTAAGGGGTTCTCCCAGTAGGTTGTTGAAAATGGTTTGCAAGGTGGTTTGCAGGTCTTCGCTGCCCTCTGACTCCGGGACACCTCTTATTCGGATGTTGTTGCGGCGCCCCCTGTTGTCCAGGTCCTCTATGTGTCTTTGCATATCTCTAAGGAGAGAACGGTGCTCCGCTCCCTGGAGCTGTGTTCTGTGGACTGCTAACTTGGTTTCTTGGATCTCCTCCTCCGCCACTTCCACTCTATCTGCTAAATGTTTGAGTCCCGTTTGGAGGACCTGGATTTCAGAACGGCAGGTTGATTTGACATCCTCTATGAGTTGTTTGAAATCTTGTTTGGTGGGCATCTCTTGAAAATAAGCGTGCCATGGGGGTGGTATATATTGGTCATGTATATGGCCCGCTCGGTGGTCTGGCGAGGCTGGTGCCGGAGGGGGGGAGCGTGGGCTAAGTGAGCCCGCCTCGGGTGGCCGATGGGATCCTGTAACAGGGGGGTCCCACGGTTCATTCCACATCAGGGCCTGCGGCAGTTGGGGGGGTCCCTCATGATGGGTAGCTGTTGAGGAGCCTGGGGGGGCGCTGGCCTTTTGTGCGTATGTGAGGATATTAGAGGGCAGCTGTTTAGAGACACCATTGTCTCCGGATCTGGAAAGTCTCTGCGTCTTGGGTGGGGGGGGGGACGCTGCCATGGCCCATAGTGTCCCATCCTCTCCCCCTGGTGAGAGATGCAGATCCGCTGATGGGCGAGCGGGACCTGGAAGGGGTGGAAAGTCCTGGGAGAGAACTGATGGTGTTGGAGATAGAGGAGACTGGTCCTGGAGGTAGGGATCTGAAGCCGCGCGTAGCAGCCGTGGAAATGCCGCCGAGCACTGAGTATAGTGCTGTGAGGAGGTGGGTGGTCCGGATGGCTGCGGCGCATGTGTCTGCCAGGCCTGGGGGTCGGGGGAGGTGGATGGACTCACCGGTCCTGTGTGTGTTGCTGGAGAGACCGAGCCTGTCATCGCTGGAGAGGATTCGGCGTGCACTCGCTGCTGTGTGGGCTGCGGCAGTTGGTCTCGTGGAGAGCTCCGTCCTCCCTGTGCCTGTGTGATCGGCGCCATCTTGGATCCTCCGGCCGGGATGTTCTCTGGCTGGAGAAAGAAGGACCGGAGGTCCGTAGAGGTCCCCGGAGGGGGTTGAGATGTACCTCTGCACCGTGAGGATCGGGTGGTCCGCGATCTGCCCATGTGAGGATGAGTTTTCGACCCCCAAATTGCCAATATTGCTGCGGGCTGCAGGAGCTAGGAGATCAAGCGTCCATTAAGGTCGGCTTCCTATCCTTAGCTTTTAAAAACTATAGGATGGGAGCTAGGTATGATGAACTGGGCAGAACTGGGTCTAAATGTGGGGTCAGAATATATGATCCTTTTTTTTTTTTTATATAGTTTTTATTTCACTCTTTAGCAAAACACATTACAAACAGTACATTACAACAGAAAATAGCCTGCAAAACAGGCGGAACAATAACCGTCATATAGTACATAACAATGAGAACAATAAAAAAATGTAATGCACATCAGTAACAGAGTCCTCTTATCTATCTCTTGGAACATTAGAAATCTGATCACATGGAAAACATCAGTGCAAAACAAAGCCCCTGGAACACATTATTCTTAACCACATAGCACTCATATGTAAGCGGGGGTCCGATCAGGTCAGGCTTAAGCCAAGAGAACGTTTGAACCTGAGTATGGACATATATGAGAATCAGGAAGAATCAGAAAAGGGAAGGGAGGAAAAAGAAAAAAAGGGGGAGAGGTGGGGGTAAAGGGCACAAAGACTTGTGCCCATCAAGAAAGCCAAAGGTGCAGAGTAGCTGATCTTTACTGGAATGGAGCCAGTGCAACCTGAGAGGGTGAGTACGAGGCATAGTCGCGCATATTTTGAAAGTCATGCCAGTTAATACCACATTGTATGGAATTGTTCCTCTTTACATTTTCATACATTTCACATTTCTTCGTCCGGCATGTGATGTCATCACATGCCAGATGAAGGGGTCTTGCGTGACACCTAAACATTGTTTGTGATGTAATCATAACTCAATAAAGACTTTTGGACTCAACTTGAAGATCCGTGGTGTGCTGGCAAATATCGACACTGTGTCATGTAAAATCCAGTCTCCAGCTGGTGGTTGCTGCAGCACCCAGTATCTTTTCAGGAAGGTGTGCAATGGGCTTATATGGATGGTTATCTCTGATTTGAAGTAATATGCAAAACTAAAAAAAAATTGGACTCAAGTATTGTTTTTAAATTTGCAATTCACACGACTCAATAGTTCCCATATCCACACTGCCAGATAAAATTAAAATCTTTACAAAGAAGTAGTTTCTTTTTACCATGAAAACAAATGTCTTAAATAGTTAACTGGTCTCAATGTATTCCAGGGACCTCCAGGGGCAAAGGGAGAACCGGGACCACCAGGTGAACCAGGAATGAAGGTGAGACATAGCTTTGGCTATCTGGAAGTGGACACTTGTACAAGATGAGATTTTAAGGAAAATTCATAGAGCAATTGATAGTGGGTGCCTGTTTTCTATGCCTTAAAATTCTGAAAGTCATCGCTGTTGTTTGATATACAGTGTCTAAAAGCCCACAAATGTATGAAGTCACATGGCTTGGAATGGAAATGGGCACAGGGAGCGCCGAGTGCCAAGCCCAGTGCAGAATAGCTCTCTACTTACAACAATGATGAAATGATTATTGGGATAAGATTTAGGCTTCGGGTTAAGGGTCTGTTTTAACGATTAGAAGTATTAGGATTGAGGATTAGGGTTAGCATGAGGTTAAATATTAGGAGCAAGTTAAGTGTCTATAATAACATTTAGGTTAATGGTTACCCATTTGAGGGAATTTAAGTTTCATTTGTGGCTTAGGGTACATTTTAGGGTTTCGGGGGAGGAAAAGTGTGTGGGTCACAATAAGTTTTGGATTGTCCAGGGCACTTTACAATTGTTTCTGGCATTAACCAGGCTTTGGAAACCATTGTACCATGAAATAGTGCCCTATAGGTGACAATCTACCTACATTTGCATGTTTATTCACACAGACTGGATGTTAAACAGATCTCTTTAAAATCTATAGACTGGCCCCTTCCTTATCTACCTGTACATCAATGCTATTTCCATGCATAGTTGGCCACCAGCAGTTTGAATGTTGGATCCTTCACTCTTTTGCGTTGGCCATAAATGGGACAGTTTTCCAATATGCCAAAGATCCTACAACCTTCTCCAGCAGTGTTTTTGGTATACAACAAGATAATAAAATCATTCTTTGCAGGCCACCACTAATGAGTGATGTTATCTGTACAAAACAAAGCAGTTACTTGCACATAGCGCTAGACTGACAAACAATCTTTGGTAAAAATCATTCCGTTTTTGAATAGTCATTTTTCACTTCATAGGGACAGGACATCTTAAATTAAGGAATGCCTTTATCTAGTAGTACTTTTGCTTTGTGAGAAATTACCTTTGATGCATCACTAAAATAGAGATGAAAATTTAGCTTGTGAAAAATGCTGGAGAGTTAAATTGTGGTTTCTTAAAGCAATTTTGTGTGTTTACCAATGAAGGGCAGTACAACAGGTAATTTCCCCTCCCCATCAGAAAATATTCACTATTCAATTGCTCCTCCATCGCTACATTCAGCTGCTGAGCAGGAAGGGAAATATCTGGTAATTTCAGATATGAAAGAGCATGTGACTCCAATCCCTTATCGTGGTGACAGCACTGCTGGTACTTGCTGATTGCTCCAGCGCTGTCACATGAGGTGGGGAAAGAGCCCTCCTGGTGGCTAAAAGAAGGGTATGTTGCTGGGGATAAAGGAAATTAAAGTGATACTAAACACATACTATTTATATTATATAATCCCTTCTCTTTATGTATATGGTTGAAGACACTGTATTTATTTTAATTAAAAAAATAAACAAATCAGAGTACCGTTTTTCATAATCGATATACAGCTGTCATGGGACCTAGCTCTTTCCCATCCCATCTGCAGGAAAAAATTAGTGGAAGCTTCTAGTTACATGTTAAAAAAAAAGCCTTTGAAATACAAAGGAAAAATACATAATTAATATCAAATAAATGTTTTACATTGTCATACAAGTATGTATTTGAACTCAAATCTGGTGTGGGCTATCTAGGGGGAGGTTCTGCCAAACACAACCTGTTTCACATCCCTCCATCCTGTGTCTATTGTTTGTATGAGCTTAGACTTACAGGGAGTTAATGCCTCTATCAATCAACATGTAATATTCCACCCCATTGTGTTTAGCTGTTAAGTGGGCGTGGATGAGGAGCGAGAGAGTGGGCTTTCATTTATCTGGAGTGTATATGCCCACTTGTGTGACTCTATAGCCACTTGGGCAGCACAGAATAAAAAAAGGGAGGAAATGAGCAGTTTAGAAGGGGGCAGAAACTGGAGCATGCTCAGTAGATCTGGGAAAGGCTGGTTTACACAATCTGTCTGCAGCGGGGGCACAGATAAAGAGGGAGGAACAGTAAACTGCAGGATCAGCCAGATTTTTTTTGTAGAATACAGAAATAAATTCCATAGTGACTGAGTGAGTATGAACATAATGTAATACAGCATGTGTTGACAGTTTTTAACCACTTCAATACTGGACACATTTACCCCCTTCCTGTCAAAGCCAATTATCAACTTTTAATGCTGTCGCACTTTGAATAACAGTTGCGCGGTCATGCAACATTGTACCCAAATTTAATTTTTATAATTTTGTTCACACAAATAGAGCTTCCTTTTGGTGGTATTTAATCACCACTGGGTTTTTACTTTTTGCTAAATAAATGATAAAAAACTGAAAACTTTGAAAATAAACGTGTTTTTCTTTGTTTCTGTTATAAAATTTTGCAAATAAATAATCTTTCTTGAAAAATTTAGATCAGAGTGTATTCTGCTACATAAAAATAACCCAAATCAATGTAGATTATTTAGTCTGTAGGAAAGTTTTATAGAGTCCACTGATGGCCTATCTCATTTCTCGAGGACCGAAAATGCCAGTACAGTACAAATACCCCCCAAATGACCCTTTTTGGAAAGTAGAGAGTCCAAGGTATTTAGTAAGAGGCATGGTGAGTTTTTTGAAGTTGTAAGTTTTTGTCAGAATTTTTTGGAAAAGTAAGAAATTAAAAAAAAAAAACTTTTTTTTTTAACATATTGTCACCAGTGCAGTAAAGCCTTATATAAAGGGTGTGGCGGTGAACAACAGGGACGCTGTCTGATGACAGTACAAAAAAAATAAAAATCTATATTTTTATTTCTTACATTTCCTTTTTAAGGAATCTTTTTTTTATTTTTTTAACGCACTGTAACCAGAGCAATATAATGTTACCATAGTAACATTCTACTACTCTGGGAAAGTGATCAGGATTCTTTTTTTTTACACATTATATTTGCATATAGCAATGCATTACATTGCTACAAGCAAGCATTTTACTGAATGAAACAGATTCATTCAGTCTGTTTTGTTTTGATTGGCCAGAGCTAATCACATGGTACAGATGGGCTGTGATTGTCCCTGTCTGTACCATGTGATCACACTGACCAATCATAGCTAGCAACACAGTTATATTTAATGGATGGCATGAAAGGAAGCCATCTATTGTTTACAACTCATTTGACCTGCTGTGATGCAGCATGGCGATCACATGGTACTAGCAACAAGTCGGTACTGCGATCATCGGCCGTGTCCCGTGGACGCAGCCTGTGGCAGATCGCGCAGCTGCGCGATTGGCGCATCCTGACAGGACGTCATGTTACACCCAGTCAGGATAATTGAACCACCGGTCGGCCGTCAATTTGCTATTGGCCTGGTTGGAAGGTGTTAATGATGTGGGTTTACTGACACTTTAAAGTGAACCTAGGGATTGCCCTGGTATGAATAAAGTAAAGATTTGTTTTAAGCCCCGTTCACAGCCATGCAATTTGTAATGCAATATGACGGTTCCAAATCGCATGACATGTCACACCCCAATGTCGACAATGTAACCATTCAAATTGCTGCGACTCTGAAAAAGGTTCCTGCCCTATTTTTTGGTGATTTCATTGCAACTAGCATAGACTTCTGTTAAACGAAGTTGCAAGCCGCAATGAAATCGGAGGTGCAAATTGCACTGATTTGCAACTTTAAAGTAGCGTGTTTTTAAAGTTACACCAGTGGGAACCAGTGCTAAATCTCCTAAAGGTCTCCTGTGCTGAGCTACAGTGCCTTGAAAAAGTATTCATACCCCTTGAAATTTTCCACGTTTTGCCACATTAGCACCAAAAACATAAATGTATTTTATTGGGATTTTATAAGATAGACCAACACAAAGTGGCAAATTGTGAAGTGGAAGGGATATGATAAATGGTTTTCAAAATATTTTACAAATATCTTAAAAGTGTGGTGTGCATTTGTATTCAGCCCCCTTTACACTGATACCCCTAACTAAATTCTAGTGTCACCAATTGCCTTTAGAAGTCACCTAATTAGTAAATAGAGTCCACCTGTGTGCAATTTAATCTCAGTATAAATACAGCTGTTCTGTGAAGTCCTCAGAGGTTTGTTTGAGAACCTTAGTGAACAAACAGCATTATGAAGGCCAATGGACACGCCAGACAGGTCAGGGATAAAGTTGTGAAGAAGTTTAAAACAGGGTTAGGCTATAAAAAAATATCCCAAACTTTGAACATCTCACAGAGCACTGTTCAAGCTATCATCCGAAAATGGAAAGAGTATGGCACAACTGTAAACCCACTAAGACATGGCTGTCCACCTAAACTGACAGGCCCGGCAAGGAGAGCATTAATTAGAGAAGCAGCTAAGAGGCCCATGGTAACTCTGGAGGAGCTACAGAGATCCACAGCTCAGGTGGGAGAATCTGTCCACAGGACAACTATTAGCTCTGCACTCCACAAATCTGGCCTTTATTGAAGAGTGGCAAGAAGAAAGCCAATGTTGAAAGAAAGCGATAAAAAGTCCAGTTTGCAAGAAGCCATGTGGGGGACACCGCAAACATGTGGAAGAAGGTGCTCTGGCCAAATGAGACCAGAATTTAACTTTTTGTCCTAAAAGCAAAACGCTATGTGTGGTGGAAAACTAACACTGCACATCACCCTGAACACACCATCCCCACTGTGAAACATGGTGGTGGCAGCATCATGTTGTGGGGATGCTTTTCTACAGCAGGGACAGGGAAGCTGGTCAGAGTTGATGGGAAGATGGATGGAGCCAAATACAAGGCAATCTTAGAAGAAAACCTGTTAGGCCGCGTACACACGGGCGGACTTTTTGACCGGACTGGTACGACAGACTTTCCAGCGGACTTTCGACAGACTTTTGACTGACTTTTTAACGAACTGACTTTCCTACACACGATCACACCAAAGTCCGACGGATTCGTACGTGATGACGTACACCGGACTAAAATAAGGAAGTTGATAGCCAGTAGCCAATAGCTGCCCTAGCGTCGGTTTTTGTCCGTCGGACTAGCATACAGACGAGCAGATTTTTGGGTCCGGCGGAGTTACGACATAAAGATTTGAAGCGTGTTCCAAATCTAAAGTCCGTCAGATTTGCGACTGGAAAAGTCCGCTGAAGGTCCGGGGAAGCCCACACACGATCAGATTGTCCACCGGATTTGGTCCGTCGGCGTCCATCGGACAAGTCCGGTCGAAAAGTCTGACCGTGTGTACGCTGCATTAGAGTCTGCAAAAGACTTGAGACTGGGGCAGAGGTTCACCTTCCAGCAGGACAACGACCCTAAACATACATCCAGAGCTACAATGGAATGTTTTAGATTAAAGCATATTCATGTGTTAGCATGTCCCAGTCAAAGTCCAGACCAAAATCTGGAGGCTCTCCATCCAATCTGACATGAGCTATTTTGCAAAGAAGAATGGGCAAAAATTTCACTCTCTAGATGTGCAAAGCTGGTAGAGACATCCCCAAAAAGACTTTCAGCTGTAATTGCAGTGAAAGGAGGTTCTACAAAGTATGGACTCAGGGAGGCTGAATACAAATGCACCCCACACTTTTCACATATTTATTTGTAAAAAAAAATGTGAAAATTATTTTCCTTCCACTTCACAATTATGTGCCACTTTGTGTTGGTCTATCACATAAAATACCAATAAAATACATTTGCGTTTTTGGTTGTAACATGACAAAATGTGGAAAATTTCAAGGGGTATGAATACTTTTTCAAGGCAATGTATCTATGCCTAACAAAGCTAGGTCAGCACACCTGCAGCAGCAAAGACAAGGGGATTCCACTCTCCCTTTTTTGTTTTTGTAACATATTTTACATTGTGGAGATGCAACAGAAGGTGTACAAACACCCCAAGATGAACAGGAAGAAAATTGAACAAAACTTCAACTTGGGCAGATGCTGAATTAAGAGTAATGGCAGACTAATTCCAGCACTGGTTCTTTCTGGTAAAAATGGCTTGATGACCAATAAAGCATCTGACATACTGACATGATGTTATAGGTCAGAAGCACACGATAGAGAGGACTTTGCCATGCCTCATTTTAGGTGGAAGATCATAAAGTAAAATCTATTTCTGAGTGTCCGGTCTCTGGAGTAACAGGTGTCCCCATCAGATTTGTTCTTGGTACTCTCTCAAAGACATTTTTGCTTTAATGTCATCCTGTTTATTTTGGAGGTTGCCGTTTGCAGACTTTCTTCTTTTACTGCGCCTCTGCATTTTTCAGAACCCCCCCTGTATCATTGTTTTTGGCAAATCATCCTTGGCTTATGACAGAAGCTACTGTTCCCCTTTTGTGACAGAGGTGAAACTTGAACCATCCTCCCCTCCTGTCCATTTTTTCCGCGAACAAAACCCCATTGATGCGCATGGTGTGGCCATTCAGAAACACGAGGCTCACAGTAGCTGACAGCTTTCTGTGCCTGCCAGCATGAGACTCTTATCTCTGCTGGAGACTAGACAGCTATGGATAGATTGCACAAGCTACCTCCATGTCCTGTTCTGAAGGTTTCCATGTCCTGCTTAGCTGGAGAGCTGAAGACTGTGCACACAGCACAGCTGCCTTTCCCAAGACTCTTCCCTGTGCCTAACAGCAGTAGTTTGTTTTCTGAACAAAGGGTCAGAGCATCACAGGCAGCAAACTAAGAAATATTTATAGTATAAAAACAGGAAGAAAGAAAGGTCTGGAATTAAAGCCGTGCTTTAAAATAGAAAATTGCAAGTAATGTCAACTAATTCCCGGAGTGAGCTATCTTTGCTGTGCCAGCTGTTGCTGAATTAAGCATTCTCAACATGCTGATGGACTTAAAGTGGACCTGTCACCTGTTCACAACAAAAGCAATAAAGAAAACCACTGCTGAGGGAAATTCGGTGTCTGCTATTGCTGACTTCTTCCATGATAGAAATTAGTTTCCTGGCTGTTAAAGTGAACCTGTGCATTTTGGGCAAAGAAACAGGTTCAGTTTTTAAATTTGAACTTGGGGCAGAAAAAATGCATGCAGATATTTGTGCAATAAAATTATGTGAGTGTATTTAAAAAAAAAAAACAATTTGTGTAAGTTCTTTGAATTTGACCTGGCATCAGGCACTTGCAATCCTTTTTACAGCGGAGCTCAGACTGGGAGAGGGTGATGCAATCAGAGGCCATTTAGGTGTACTGCAATGCTCATGGTCTAACAAAGAGCATGCTGGTAGGATTAGAGAGTGGAGAGAAGAGCTAATTCGTTTTTTGCTTTTCCTTCACTGACCAATCAGAACCTGCGTTCTGGCACCAGACATAACAACATTATTTCACTGCAAATGAGAAATGTCAGGTTTTCAAGATGGCTGTACTTTCTGACAGGGCTATGTCAATCTGAGCAATTAATGGACAGAAATACAAATCCCTTGGTAGGTAAATCAGTTCTTAAATCTGTACTTCCATTTGTATTTTGCTGGTTGTCTGGTGTTCAGCTTTAATATTGCATCCCTCCCAGCAACTTGTGCTTCCCATCTTTTCATATATTTGCCACTGTTTGCCAGAAGAAAAAAAACTGTATAAGCTCCATGTCGATGTGTTTGAAGCTTACACAGGGCTAAAGACTTTCTCCCCGCACCACATGACCGAGCTCAGGTCTAGAAATTAGCTACATGATAAGCAAAGTCCTCTCCAGTTTTTCCTCTTTGGTGGTGGGCGGACCTGAGTACTTCATTGATCAATGCTCAGATTATGATGTGTGACCATCATTCTTTATAGCATTCTCTTGTGAGTCTAAACTGCAAGATGACTTACCCCCAGGGGCTCACAAAAATTCTGGGTTTATCCAACCTACATAAGGATCAGCTGAGGAGGAAGACTCAGAGGGCAGCGCTTGAGCATGGAGAGGGTGAGTAGTGCTGTGCAAAATGTTATCTTAATCGTACAGTACAGGGCACAGGCAACATATTTATACCCCATGGTATTTCGGCATGTACCTTCAGTTTATTGGACACTGGCAAACTTTTGAGAACACACACACTGGGACTCCTCCCCTAGAGCTTTAACTCACTCCATGAATCTTACGTTTGTGCTAGTGTCTGAAGACGATGCCTTATTCCTTATGTTTTTTTAATTCTTCAATTAACTCTTCACTGTCACCCAGTTCCTAAAGAGTCCTTCAGGGGTGTGCCCATCTGGAAATTGCGACAAGTATGCCAGGGTCACCCTACATCTATGGTCATTACTGTAAAAATGGAGCTAAGTTTGGAAAGTATTCACTTCACAGTGCAAACTTGGCACTGTAATTCAAACCACTTAGAGGTCAGTCTCAGGTGGATGACCAGGTGTTACATCATACCACTGGTTGCATACGTTACACTACGTTAATACGTTAATTCCACATAGAGCCTATACTGTACTCGGGCACCTCCTCCTACCCTTTTACTATTAGGACTCGTTACAGGACAGTCTACACTCAGGTTACCGCATAGTCCTTCCAGACATGCTTACTCTATCTCCCACACTCTACTCTGTGAGTACCTCCATGGAATACCCTCACTTGAAGCTATGTCTGCATCCAATTCGATCTGTATTTTGGGCAACATGTGGCATACCCAACAAAAGCAGAATTTTGATCTTAATACAGCCATCTTTGTCCAAGGCTCATAAATGCCATACCTCTTCTACTCCTGTTTCTCAATCTGAGTCGGATCACAATATGCCAGAACACAGACACAGAAGAGAATGAAGAGGATATTAAGAAAGGAAGCTGCAAAAGAATTTTCTTCCCAAAATTTGGGTTCTGTTGAAAGGGGAGCTTTAGGCAACATTGAAACATAGAAAAGCGATGGCAGAAAAAGACTGATGCTTGGTAACAATTAAAAGCTGTTTGTCTCTGTCCCCTAAAGCCTTGGCATTGTGCAGCCTGATTCTCCTCTGTCTTGTCATGTCCCTTTGGATACAAAGAGACCTGCAAAATCCTGCAGCACATTCCCTGTTCATGAACAGATAGAATGGGTAGTCTATGATGATTGGGTCGATTTCTGAAAGAATTTCCAGTGGAAAAAGAGTTTGCAAAGAAGTGGGCTATTCCTGTAGTTGATCCTGCCATCTCTATCCTAAACAAACATCTCAATTTCCCTGTGGAAGATGTTCCTTCTTTCAGAGATTCTGCAGATAGAAAATTGGAGATGCTCCTAAAGAATCTCTTTAACCAGTTCCTGTCCAGGCCAGTTCTGATATTCCTCTCCTACGTGTAAAAAAATAAACATATTTTTTTTGCTAGAAAACTATTTAAACCTCCAAACATTATATATATAGATAATGAAATTATTATTATATATATAGACATACATTTTAAGCAGAGGGAATAAGGGTGGCTGTTGCATGTTTTTTATGTCACACAATATTTGCACAGTGGTTTTTCAAACGCAAATTGAATTACAGAGGAGGTCTGGTGCTAAAATTATTTCCTTTTTGCTTTGATGTTCACAGCGATACCTCACATGTGTGGTGCGATCAACGTTTACGTATGCATGAGGTACCAACGTGCGAGTGTGACTTTGCAGGGGGGGGGGGTTTAAATTATGGACCCTCTTGAGGCATCCCATTCTAAAATGTAAAAAATATTCTAATAGTTTTACATAATGCAGCAACCTCCACAAGTCCAAGTAGATCACCCAACATTAGAGGTGATTTATTCTTCCAAAGCAAATACATTTTTCCAAACTGGTATTGACTAGTATTCCAATGTTTCTCTTCTCCCTCAGTTTTTCTCCATCACTCAGCTAATGTGACCCCAGTGCTGATGGAGAGGGGCAGGGGGGTGGGGTCAAACAAGGATGCTATGCAGGCAACTGAGATACCCCCTATCAACTGATGACATTAGCATGCTGGCAGCAAGAAGGTTGTAATGGTGCACAATGAAAACCTGTGACTTAGTGTAACTAAAAGACAGCCTTCATCCACACGCTGGCTTGTATACAATTTTTGGGCAATTTGTAGGCATTTTGCCAAAGCACCCTAGTTGAAAAAGGCTGCCCTAGAACATGCGGTTTCCAGAATGGCTCTAATATCCTCTCATGTGCGCAAAATTTTATGGCTTATAGCTTGGACAGTTAAAGTTGCCTGCAAAAGACATCTCACACATATACCCTTCCAAGGAAGATGCCTTTTTTCATGAGGCACTTGACCAATTTATCAGAGAGGTCATCAGGGGAAAGGTATTACTTCCAGATTTCTTCAAACTCCATAACTCCACATGAAATCAACAAGGTCAGTCTCTAAAGCAGGGGGAATACCTGGCATCAGTGGATATCCAAGATACCTATCTGCATGTTCCTTTACCTGCCTCATCAACACTTTAGCATTTTCTGTACTTTGCAGTGGCAATAATTAACCGCTCCCATTTTGTCACACTGCCCTTCAATCTATCCTCTGCTCCCAGAGTGTTCTCAAAGGTCTTAGCACCTCTGCTGGCCCTGCTCAGAACCCAGTGCATTCAAATTACAGGCTATCTGGTCAACATTCTTCAGAAGGACTCATATCCCAGGCAGTTGTCAGAAAATTCAACTGCTCTTTCCCTCGGTCAATCAGAAGAGAGATTCCTGGGAGACCCTTAACTCTCGTGCACATCATTGGATCAGGATAGGGCTCAGGTATTTGGGGGGGGTGGCTGTGGGGAGAGCTACACCCAGAAGGTCGTTTCCTTCATGTATAGAATGCATGAAAGTAAAAAAAACATTCAGCCTTCAGCCTTTAGAACCACTTTAACACTAGTGAAGTCCTTCCTATCCTGCCACTAGAAATTTCTTACAACATTTATCAGGCTGGGGAGGAGTGTTCCAGTCCTTGACAGTTCAAAGAACATGGTCAAAACAGAAAACGGAGTCTCCCCATCAACATCCTGGAGCTGAAGGCAGTCACATTGTCCCTGCAGCACTGTACTCTCCTTCTGAAGGGACAACTAATCCAGGTGCAGTCAGATAATGCCACTATGGTGGCATATATCAACCACCTAGGGGACATGAGGAGCCTGGCTTCCTTGAAGGAAGCAAACAAGATCCTTCCATGGACAGAAACGCATTGTCCAGCTATTTCTGCAGTCCACAAGAGTGGACGATTGCCAGGCAGATTATCTCAGCCGCTACCACTTGGACCAAGATTAATGGTCTCTTCGTCCAGATGTGTTCAATCTGATATGTGGACAACCTAACCTCCATATTCTAGGATAAGCTACCTCTGTTTGTTGGCAGAACCAGGAATCCTCTAGCCCTGGCCTGGATGCCCTAATAATCCTCCAGTGTACACCTCCAGTGTAAATTCTGCCTTAGCTGCTCCACAAAATAGGGCAACAAAATCCAACTTGTAGCAGACAACATCTGGGCCCCTTCCCAACAGGCCAGATGTGCTAGCTCAGGGTCCAGCAACATGTTGAATCTTCAAGGATAGAGGGATTTCTCAATCTGTGACTATTACTTTGCTAAAAGCAAGAAAAGCCAATTCCAAGAAGATCTATTGTTGTACCTTGTTTCTACAATGGAAAAGGAGGGGTATAATAAACAGCATGGTAGTGTTGGCAACACAGCAAGGAAGGTACCATTGAGGCTAACAGAAGCTAGTGTTTTTAAAAGACTTGAAAAACTCAATGTAAACAAATCACCAGGGCCAGGTGGCTTACCCCCGGGAGTTCTCAAAGAACTTATTTCATTGGTAGACCGTTATTCTACATCTTTAACCACTTCAATACCAGGCACTTGGACACCTTCCTGCCCAAGCCAATTTTCGGCTTTCAGTGCTGTCGCAATTTGAATGACAATTGCGCAGTCATGCTACAATGTACCCAAACTAATTTTTTTATCATTTTGTTCCCACAAATAGAGCTTTCTTTTGGTGGTATTTGATCACCGCTGGGATTTTTATTTTTTGCGCAACAAATAAAAAAAGACCGAAAATTTTGAAAAAAAACAAGTTTTTCTTCGTTTCTGTTAAAAATTTTTGTTAATAAGTAAGTTTTCTTGTTCAATAATGGGTACTGATATGGCTGCACTGACAGGCACTGACAAAGTGGCACTGACGGGCACTGATGGGAACTGATAGGTGGCACTGATGGGAACTGATAGGTGGCACTGATGCGCACTGATAAGTGGCACTGGTATGCGGCACTGATGGGCACTCATAGGCGGCACTGATGGGCACTCATAGGCGGCACTGATGGGCACTCATAGGCGGCACTGATGGGCACATGTAGGCGGCACTGATGGGCACTTGTGGGTGGCACTGTTGGGTACTTATGTGTGGCACTGATAGGTGGCACTGATGGGCACTGATAGGTGGGCACTGATGGGCATGGATGGGCACTGACGGGTTGCACTGATGTCACTGATGGGTGGCACTGATGATACTGATGGGTGGCAATGCTGGGCATCACTGATGCCTGTTAGTACATACTGGTGCCAATCAGTGCCCATTTGTGGGCAGTGGTTGGCACAGATCAGGCATAATTTGCACATGTGGATGGCCATGGGGTACATACCTGGCCATCCACATGTTGCCCTCTTCCCTGGTGGTCCTAGTGGCGTCCCTGGTGGTCCAGTGTGGTCATCTGAGGGGGGGCTGCACTAATAAACAATCAGTGCAGACCCCCCCTGTCAGGGGAGCCGCCGATTGGCTCTCCTCTATTTGCGTCTGTCAGATGCGAGTGAGGAAAAGCTGATCAATGGCTCTTTCTATTTACATCAGGATCAGCTGTGATTGGAGATGGCTGATCACGTTTTGTAAAGAGCCTCCGCCGGAGGCTCTTTACCGAGATCGGTGGAGCAGTGTGTCAGACTGACACACCGCTCCACCGATCACCACGATGCGCGCCCCCACGGGTGCGTGGCGGCTGTTATCCTGAAGGACGTCATATGACGCCCAGTCAGGATAACTGAACCACCGCCCGGCCGTCATTTTGCTATAGGCCGGGCGGGAAGTGGTTAAAGACAGCTTACTGATCGGAATGGTCCCAGCAGACTGGTGGAAAGCTAACGTGGTACCAATATTCAAAAAAGGGCTGATATATACTTGGTAACTACAGGCCAGTCAGCCTAACATCAATAGTTTGTAAATTATTGAAGGGAGTAATAAGGGAACATATCCAAGAATTTGCTAATGAAAAAATGTATGGTATTAGTAGTACCCATCATGGATTTATAAAAGATCGTTCTTGCCAGACCAACCTATTAACATTCTATGAGGAAGTGAGCTGTAATCTGGGTGGAGGAAGGCCTGTGGATGTAGTGTATCTCATTTTTGCCAAAGCATTTGACACGGTGCCCCATAAATGCTTAAATTACAAATTGAGGCATTGATTATAGTGTATGTACCTGAAGAGTAAACTGGTTACAGGGGTGCGTCCAAAGGTGGTGATAAATAGTATATCTTCTCTGACCAGGATTCCCACCAGCACCCTAAGCCTGATCTTGATCCAGCGCTGTACCCGAGAGCAGTGACTCTCTCTGACCTCACTGGACATGGAGGCAGCAGCTGAAGCCAATGGCTTGCTTTGAGGGCACTGGGCAGGGAGGAGGAGTCAGAAGCGGCGGCAGGGGACCCCGGAAGAGCAGGATTGGGCCTGCTCTATGCAAAACCATTACACAGAGCTGGTAAGTATGACTTTTTTTTTTTTTACACATCCGATCACTTTAAGTGAACTTGTGTTTTGCTCCACTCAGTACAGATTTATTTTAAGAAGCTGCTCCAAGTATACAATATAAAAGAGTTATACATTATGAATGTCATCTTATATTGTTCTCCTCAGGGAGATATCGGACCGTTGGGGATTCCAGGAGAACAAGGACTGATAGGCCAGAGAGTGAGTATACCACTTTACTTATTTACCTGCTAACAGAACCAGAATACAGTTTCATTCTGAAAATATAATTGATAAAATATTATATTTGAGGTGCTCTGGTGCTACTTTTTTTGTACTACAGTTACTACTAATACATCTATCTATATATAGATAGATAGATAGATAGATAGATAGATAGATAGATAGATAGATAGATAGATAGATAGATAGATAGATAGATAGATACAGATTTTGTATGTTTGCCCACTTACAAAGAAATGAAGGGTCTATAATTTTTATCATAGGTGTATTTTAAATGGTAGAGACAGAATATCAACCAAAATCCAGAAAAAACAAATGATACAAATGTTATAAATTGAGTTACAGTTTAGGGAGTAAAATAAGTATTTGATCCCCAAGCAAAACATGACTTAGTATTTGGTGGAGAAACCCTTATTGGCCAGCACAGAGGTAAGAGGTTTTTTGTAGTTAGTGACCAGGTTTGCACACATCTCAGGAGGGATTTTGGTCCACTCTCTTTTACAGATCTTCTCTAAATCCTTAAAGAGGAACTGCAGCCTGCTCACATTATTTGTAATAAAAACACATTTGCCATTCTGAAGCTTCCCTCCAACCACTTTGTATATTATTTTATATATACTGTGATTCTGTACCTGCCAAATATGCTGCAGAAATCTCCCTCCGCTCAGTCTGGCTGTATCCATTTTAACTGTGGGCAGCTGAAGCTGCTGCCTGTTCAATTCCTGGATTTACACAGAGGCACACCTCTAGCCCTGCAGCTCTCATTGGCCCTCTTATGACTCATTCCCCACTTTCACGAGAGTGAGTGAGTGAGCTGTGCATGGTGTCATAAGCCTAGGCTTTTTACCAGACAATAAACAGGAAGCGAGCTGTATAAGGTATTTACTGGCAGAAAAAAAATGTTTTACTATCCAAAGTTAAAACAAGAAGGGCAGAAGATGGAAAGTTGAAAAAATGACTGAAGTATGTATGGATCATACATCTTAAAGCATCTACAGTACTAAAAGACTTGTACACTCAGTCTTAATTACCACTAGGTAGCCTGTTGGTATCACTTATTCCTTGTAGAGACTTATGCTGCTTTCATTTCCTGATTGGTTTGACTCGCTAGAATACATTGATTTACTAGACGACATCCTCTCTTTTGTTTATTCAAGTTAGAATAGACCTGTTCACAGTTTGCTCCCCTAGGGGTGAATAGGTTTATTCTTGGAGGTTTACTAGCTAGAAACTGAATAAAAGATATGAATTTGAAGGATTATTCACAATTATTATACTGACTTAATGTATTTATCAAAAATGCATTCGCTATACTATGTAACTGTAATAGCGTGAATTCTGTTATACTTTTCCTAATGTCTTTATTTGTTATTTTATGTTCTGATAACTAAATAAAAAATTGAATGTTAAAAAAAAAAGAAAAAATGACTGAAGGTCCGCTTTAAGGTTTCTTGGCTTTCGCTTGGCAACTTGATGTTTCAGCTCCCTCCATAAATTTTCTATAGGATTAAAGTGTTTGTTACCTTAAAAAAAAAAAAAAAAACAGATCCTGTTCCCTTAAAGCATGAATAACACCACCGTGCTTGTGCTGTGTCATTTGGCCCCCTGTATCACCCAAAAAACCTGGTTGACCCTGCCTGGTTCTGCCCTCCCCCCTGTAAACTGACCACGGTTTATCATGGCTCCTGAGCCCTGACATCATGGTCAGTTTACGTGCCTTCATCATCCACAGCCTGTCAGCTCTGTCCACTCCCCCTCTGTCAGCTCTGTCCACCCCCCAGCCCTCCCCTTCTGCTGCTATTATAACTACACTATAAACATACAACCCCCTCTGTAAAATAACATTATGTGTCCCAGTGCCTGTGTTATATAAAAAAGATGCTGATCTCTACCTTATATTAGAGTATCTCCTTGTGCTCATGTGTCTCCTTAGCTCTCTCTTCTCCCCGGCTGATGTCAGCGGGAGTTCTCGGCCCCTCCCGCTATAGCTGTTAGATGGGGAGAGGAGAGAGCAGTCACGTGAGCGCTGGGAGATCAGCATCTTTTTTATATAACAAACACTGGAGCACATAATATTATTTTC